>NC_143582.1:21058183-21369070 GCF_048544385.1 Mastigoproctus giganteus
ATAAGGATTGAAAAAATACAAGGGCAACACAATATAAGGGAATAATGGTTGATCACATATAATTTACAATAACTGCAGTTAGACAGAACTAACAAGCAGGGCCCGTCCCAGATTTCAGAAGATCTGGATGCGAAAATTAATGTTGAGAGAAAAAAAAAAAAAAAAAAAGCAAGGGGGGGGGGAGTTCTCCTTTCCTAGATTAAATTCCCTCCTCCCTTATTGGTATATATATGGTCCTTTTCGGTGCACTGCACCGCTATACTCCTCCCCCAAGCATTGACCCTTATCTGATAAGTATATCTTTAATTATAATATGCAAGAAGTCAAGGCATCCTTCCCTGTATGCCTTTGTCGAACATGCGATTACTTTCTGAGTACAGAATCAACAAAGTTTTTATTAGTACACGGTTAACAACCCAATTATTGATTTTTACAGTATGATCATGCTGGGTCATCATAGGATGATATATTAGCACGTAATCTGTTCGTACCACTGTTACACAATTGCATCTCATGCAATTGTGTAACAGTTGATGTAAATGAGATGAGAGCTAGAAGAATGAATAAAAGTGTAAGCATATGAGAAAAAGAACACAAACCATAAATGCTACAGTTAAGTACACACTAACCTTAGTTTTAATTAGTATTTAAATTTACACTACACATCATTGCATTCCCCCTGGCGTGTGAGAAAAAGATGAATGAGTTGAGTGAAAAAAATAATATATACAAATTTGTATATATATATACATATATATAAAAAACTTGGGAAAAAAATTATAAATTAAGAAAAAAGTATTTAAAAAAAAGAATGCAAGTAGAGTGAGAATGCAGATTATGAATGAAGTAAATGTGTATCTCTCCCACCCCATTGCCTGGTGGGTTCCCCACTGCCAGCTAACATATCCCACCCCCGGAGCGGGATTGGCAGATTAACCCTCATACCGGATTCGACACTCCTTGGACATGACACCGATGAAGACATTCTGCGGCTTTGCTGCCAACGGCGATCTGAACTGGGTACTCTAACCTGGTTCCCTTTAAAACCCCATCCCCAGGCAGGGGAGGGAGGAGACGGATCTCTGTCTCCTCTCCTCCCTGCCTTCTCGAGGATTGGAGCCTGATCCGTGGTGTTCCTGCGGCGAGGCGGAATCTTGGACACATGTTTTATTTCTTTGTCCTTTGTATGGATCTGTGCGGAGCCGACTTTTCAATGAACTTACTAACATCACTGAGGATAATGTGCAGGTGCTTTTGAATGACGCTTCCAGTTTCCAGGCCTTGCAGAGGTTCGCATCTGCTGTGTTCACCAGAAGGACGATCATAAGAAATTTGTCGGAGGTTGAGCTGGCAGCATATTTGAATAATGCATAAATGCATCTGGGTTGGGAGCTTCAGATCAGGAAGCTATATGTCTGATCTGTGGTTCCTCAACATGTACCACTACGGTGGTTTTTTTTTTTTTTTTTTGTTTCTCCTTCTTGGCTCTTGGGTTTGGGCAACCTGAGACCAGGAATGTTGGCACCCGACAGTATTGCACTTTTTCTGTCGGGTGCAGGATTGTGCTTTGGCACTAAAGATCATAATAGTAGAGCAGGTCCGGCTCCACGTGCCGGGGACGGGCATCACTTAGCAGCTGTGGATGACAGCTGCTTCCTGATGGCAAAGTGACCTGACATTAACAACACACTATACACACAAACACTTCTTTAATACAATTTTAACCTTTCCTATACAAAATTCAGTTATTAGTTTTAGATCATTGTTCAAAATTGAATCCATCTCAAAATTTTCTTCTTTTGAATATTCTATTTCTTAGCTATAATTCAGGCCCACTTTACAGTTTTTCTGTTAAAATGTTTTAGGTGGAGATGGGCACATGCCTAGGTACCACCCCGACACAGTATATACACACACACACACACACACACACACACACACACACACACACACACACACACACACACACACACACACACACACCTCCCTGCCTACCCCCCATACTTCGCCTGGTGGGGCTCGTCTCCACTGACCTCTTTGGGGATGCCTACTCTATCGTCCCTATTCTTCTATCTGTTTTCCCCCCAGTCTTCAGTCTTCCTCCCTCTCTAACTAAATCAACGGAAGTACACCCTTAACAATGCCGCCAAATTCTAATCAACGTCTAAATTCTACCGGTTCCCTGTAAATCTCTAAGACAACTAACACTATTAGCTAGCGTATAGCCTCACATGTCTAAATTTAATAACATCAAGACCTATTTGGCCTTTAACACATCTCTTTAGCGTTCAACCCCAACCAGTGATTTCCTAACAGCAATCCCATTAAGCATTAATGTCAAACGCAATTTTTTTTTTTTAATAGGTCCTAGCCACTGAAATCCCAGGAAACTAGGTGGCAGGACCTGCCAGAGCAATTTGTTGTGATACTGGATACACCCGGCTAGCTTCCACGTGGCAGGGTATGGGCAACGTTGGGCCCCACTAGGGGCCTGGCGGCCAATAAGCCGGATAAACAATGGGCACAACATATCACACTGCACAGACATGGCCCACACACTTTCAAGTCTCTGGCTTGACAGTATACGGTCCTCGATACAGCGAAACACACGCGGAGATGGGAGAAATCCCAGGTGCCGTCCGACACGAACATACCTTATACCTTATACCTTGTTACACAATTGCAAAACGACAGCAACTGAGATAATCAGCCTTTGTCGAACTAAGATGTTGTTTTGCAGTTGTCATGGTTCTACTACCGTCTGGAAACATTCCTGTGCACAGTAGAAATTCGTGGAAAGGAACTCCAAAGCAGTCAGAGTAGTACGTATGAACTACAATGCAGTACGTAGATCCCGTCAGCTCTAATAGAATATTAACCAAAAATTTACGGACGCGCCAGGAACTGATATAACAGCTGCAGAAAACAACCCAAACATCACAGATAGCAATTCTCAGCATCGACTTGCCTGATGTACACCCAAGTAATTGGTCCCTGAAACATGAAAAGATGTGTCATGAAGTGAAGAGGACGCTGTTTTCCCATCTGATGGCTGTGTTCAAATCTGGCAGCTGTCTGGAGAACATTATCAGAGTGTGTTACAGCTATGAAGGCTTGGAAGGAGTAATGTGTGTAATTGTTTCTAGTGGCTTGGGGTTGAACTATCGTTCATCGTTCCTGGAAAAAATGAATGTTATGATATTCTGGACAATTCCGCTCATCGTACATTGAAGCAACAATATGGAGAGTACAATTTCTATTTCAGCGTCATATGTCACACTGCACAATCTGTAGTGACTTGGTTTGAAGACATAGGTGTGAAAATGCTTCATTAGCCTGCCTAGAGCACCAGCCTCAACCCCATTAAATGCCTTTGGGATGAACTATAATGTCGGCTTCGAAAAACCTTAAACACCGATCAGTTGCCAAACTAATCGGTTTGTTCAAGAAGAAATGGACTAAAATACAGCCTTCCTCTTATGAAAAATTGGTTGGTTAATATTGTATCAATAAAAGATTCTTTCAAGCATGTAGTTTTTCGGCTACTTCTAAAATTATTGTGTATAGTTACTAGAAAGAAAATGTGTTGTTGTTGTTTAAGGGTTTTAAGACACAAGGGCATTAAAGGCCAAGACGTGTCTTAGAAAATGTGTGTGATCCAAAGAGTGCGATCACAAGAAAACAAGCTAAATAATTGGGTGCGAATTCTGGGTCTTCCAAAATCGCTTACCACGATCCTGGAATCAAGAATACAAACTATTTTCCTCTTGAAAACCTATTTTCCTCTTGAACGTCGCTTTCTGCTTGATACTGTGATGAGTCCATTCTGTACTTTTATAAAATAAATTCATTTGTCTATTGCATTGGTTCCCAAACTACTGAACTCTACGGACCCTTTCAGAAATCAAAAAAATGTTCACGGACCCCTTCAAATATCAAAAAAAGTTTGTGGACCCCTATATATACAGGGTTGTTAAAATTAAAGTATCGCTATGTAGAGGGCTCTGGAGCGAATTCTAAGGCTCGTATTGAAGAGAAATTTGGACAACAGGTACAATAAAGAATGCGCTCGCCATTTATTGAAAAAAAACAAAATTAGTTACAAAATTTGTCACTGTATGGCGCGTAACTATCTTAGTTACAATTATGCAAATAACGTAAGTTATTTGCATAATCATAAGTTGTTGCCACACAGTGACTACTCAGTTCTACTGTATTGTATAAAAGCAAAGCAGTCTCTTCAAAATCATACAGTAGATGTTTGCCTGCACTACAGCAGCAATGCCAACAATGTTGCAGGAAAAGGCGCTGTTAGTGAAGCTGTACTATCAAAACAGCAACAATGCAGCTGTGGTTATCAGAGAATTCCGGCGTCAGAAGCGCAAAAGGCCCACATGGACCTATGACTGTTTGTGCTGTCCGCAAATTTGCGAAATTTGAAGCGGCAGAGGTCGAACATCTTGGTGTTCAACCAGGTAGAGGTCGGAAACGAGTAGACACCTCTCGTGTTTAAGATGTGGCTATGGCTGTCGTGGATTTATCAAGTCAATCTCCATGCGGTAGCGCAAGTGTGCTAGCTGTTTCTCGTGAGGTGAACATGCCGTATTCCACTGTAAGGCTAGTAATGCGTCAGGTGTTGCAGTACTATCCTTACAAGATGCACATGCTACAGCAGCTAAAGTATGGTGATGCAGATATTCGTTTCACATACGAACTTCAGTTTCTGGAGCGAATGATAGCGGATATCACTTGGCCATGGAACATCCTTTGGAGTGATGAAGCCCACTTCTGCTTAAATGGACAAGTGAATACGCACAACTGTCGCATTTGGGCAACAGAAAACCCTCCAGTTATCCAAGAGGTCCCGTTGCATTCTCCAAAAGTGAGTGTGGTGTGGATTTACGGCCACATTCATGACTGGGTCATATTTTTTTGAACATGCAACACCGACTGGACCCCGCACCTGTTCCATCATTGGACAGCGATATTATGAAATGTTAGCAAATTTCGCAATACCAGAGCTGCAACAACGTGGGTGCCTTCAGGATACCATATTCATGCAAGATGGTGCGCAACCCCACATCCACCGTTGTGTCCAAAGATTGCTACGGCAACACTTTACAGACAAACGGGTCATCAGCCGTTGTTTCCAAACATCTTGGTCACCCCGATCACCGGATCTCACCCCATGCGACTTCTGGTTGTGTAGTTTTTTAAAGAACCAGGTGTATCGGGAAGAATGTCAAACTCTGGAAGATCTGATGGACAGCATTAGACGTCATGTGCTGGCTATTGTAGTTGACATGTTACGTTCTTCTGTAGAAAATGCTGTTCATCGAATGGAAACTGTTGTTGACCCAAATGGAGGACACATTGAACAATTGTAGCGCTGTTCAAGTGGTTTGTATTGCCACATCGCCATATAGTGACAAATTTTGTAACTATTTTTTTTTTCCAATAAATGGCGAGCGCATTCTTTATTGTACCTGTAGTCCAAATTTCTTTTCAGTATGAGCCTTAGAACTCGCTCCAGAGCCCTCTACATAGGGATACTTTAATTTTAACAACCCTGTATATATATATATGGTCGACCACCGTTTCGTGGACCCCCCTGTAACTGGTCTACGGACCCCCAGTTTGGGAAACGCTGGTCTATTGCATAATATATTTCTAAATTGTTAATTAACCTTAGAAGGTTCGGTACATGAACTTAGGGAAGAGCATTCAGCAAGTCTTACAAAACCGGCTTGAAATACGTTCTCCAGCTACCGTTAAAATCTATTCAGTGTTCGAAAAGTCTCCTTTAAGACTATCTATAACAACTTCAGTGTTCTTAGTGAACTGTCTTTATACGAGGACAGTAATTGCTTTAAGTATCTCTTCATTTCCAAGGTTATCTGATACTACACTCAGAGTATTTCCACTTGGATAACAAAGTTAATTCCGAGAAGTTTTAAGGAACATTGACCATACTTAAAAAGGTAGCATTTGGTAGAAAAACAAATATGGAATTTGAAATTAGCATAAACAAAATGAGGAGTTGATACTGTTTGCCAAAAGAAATCGAAAATCACAGAAGTTACTCACCAGCTCTTTGACGAATGGCGCAAACATGGATCCCACTTTAGAAAACATAGAACACGAGCCGATTCCAACATTTCTTACCACTGTTGGGAATATCTCTGACCCATAGACATAAACTATTCCAAATGATGCAGTTATACATATCTTGCAGATGCTTGCCAAAACAATCATCGCCCAGAACATATCTGTAAAAAGGGAATTGTTAAAAGTTATCCAAGGGCATTCGTTTTAATAACTTGTTTAAAATGAAAAAAAATGTGTGGTTAATCGTTATAATTCATTACGATTTATTAATTAAGTAAAAAGTTATTAGTTATTTTTTATTTATAATAATTAATTATCTAAGGTTTAAGAAATATGTACATAAAAAGTTTCAGCCGATTTATTTTTAGCAAGCTTCTTCTTCTTCTTCTTCTTCTTTGGTCCTTAGCTGGCAGCTGGGGGAGGCGGTTGGCCACGCAACCAGTATGCTGCTGTAGGTGCCGCAGGGTTTCGGACTTGCTCTGTGATGTTCTTCCATACCTTACGATCCATGGCGTCAGTCCTGGCCTGGTTAAGGTCGAGACGTCGGCTCTTCAAGTCATTTTCCACTTGCTTGGCCCACGTTTTCCTAGGCGCGGTCCGTTGGATGCTCCATTGGGTGGGTCGTTGTCTCCAAAGGAGTGTGGATGGTATTCTGTTCGTGCCCATTCTACATACGTGGCCAAACCATCTAAGCCTTCGCTTCTGGATTTGGTCGGCAATGGTTGGTTGCTGTTGGCATCTGGCGCGGATGGTATCATTAGTGATGCGGTCGCGAAGAGAGATGCCCAAGATCTGCCGCAGGCATCGCATTTGGAATACCTCAAGTTTGTTCAAATCTAACTTGAGACAAATCCATGTTTCCGATCCGTAAAGAAGAATGGGCAGGATCAAAGTCCGGAAGAGTCAGATTTTAGTCTTTGTGGAAATGTTGGTCCTCTTCCACAGACACCATTTGAGCGAGGCGAACGCAGTGGCCGCCTGTCCAATTCTGCTGTTGATTTCCATGGTGGATGCAACTTTCTTCTCCTGGACCAGCGACCCAAGGTATTTAAAGTCCTGCACTTGCTCGATCTGGACGCCTTCGAGATAGATGGTGGCTTGCGACCCATCTGTTGTCAGGGCCTTTGTCTTACCAGCATTGATCTTCAAACCGTATGGCCGGGCAATGTGGGCAATGTCGTAGAGGATGTCCGTGGCTTCAGCGTCGTTACCGGCAAGGATAGCACTATCATCAGCAAACATCAGGTCAGTCACATAGTGATCCTTGTCATATTGTATGCCCTTTTAGCAAGCTAGAAACACACTAGTGTAAATTATTATTATTGAATTAATAATAGATTAATGGGACAAAATTGAATGAACATTTGATTTGTTAATTACTAAATTATCACCATAAAACTTGAGGTCAAAAGATTCTTCGCTGTTAGAAATACACGTAGGAAACCTCCAACTACATTTCCCAGATTCAGACAGCCTCTTTTTATTTTAGAGAATTGCCAACAAATACACAGGAGCTGTATCAATCAGAATGTGATGTCAAGGGAAAAATAAGTTTATGGTTTGTATTCTTGATTCAGGATCGTGGTAAAAGATTTTCATTCTCCCATTGCAAATGCGCAGAACTGCAAATAAGGCTGATGGTATCATAAGGACAGCATTACAGTTATATCAAGAACTGCGCCGTTGGCTGGATGTTGTTTGGTTATTGAACCAATTTCCATACACCCGAGACACAGCCGTACTTGGAAATCCCAGCAGAGCTGCAGTTTCAGAGATACTCATAGCGGCGTATCTGATCGAGTACCATGCCATGTTTAAATCACTTAAATCTTTCATCTTACCAATTCTTTCACTGATTTTCACACACATAGTCCTCCGTAGCAGCCTAGTCGGCGTGGTACACACCACCGCCACTCGTTTGGAGAGATCTGGATTTGATTCCCATCGTCAAATGATTAAAATAACGAAACAGATTAAGGATGGACGAATTTGTAAAATCCAGTCATTTGAGGCTAGTTAGCCAATCTTGGAAGAGGGTGTAGGATTTCCCCTTGAGTTATTCAGGGTTTTTCATCCCGCACATGAAAATCAGCTCATAAACGTACACTTATATGGTTGTTGTTGTTGTTAGTTTGATTTATTGGTGCAGAGGCTACTAAGGCCATAATGCACGTACACTTATATAGACATGATACGGTTACGGTTATGAACGTACGCCTAGGGTTACGTTAATACCAATATTTAATTATAAATACCAATAAAATATTCTACTTATCTGCCCACTTGCTTTATATTGCATGGTGCGAACGTATGTTGCTGTCAGGAGGGTTCAAATTTCACGAAAAGGGTCTGCTTTAAGGGATGCTTATTGGTGTGCTTTAAGCACCAAAGAAACTCAAGCTACGAGGAATCAGCATATTGTGTATATTCGAATACACGCAATTACAACAATAAACATGGAAATGAATCGTAAACGGTTGAGTTGCCTGCTTGCTGGACGAAAAACCAGCGTTTCCAGCACAAAAACCTATTAGATACTGGCTTGAAACTGAAACTTGAAACTGTGAAAAAAAGTCCATAAAAATTCCTTTATAGGAATTTCTATAGGATTTGAACTAAGACCTTTTTTACTGCTCTCGCAGTTTTCAAATTGGATATAAGCACAGTTCTCCCCCACCAGCGGAAAAAAGCTTGAGTTCGAATCTCATCAATGACGCGAGGAATTTTTATGGATTTTTTTTTCACAGCGTGGCTGAGATAGTCGGTCTCTGGTGATATTTTATCTTCAAGTAGCTCGCGATTTTCGTCTAAAAACAGGACCAACCATATAATACTCTCAATTTACAGACCCAATATACTGTATTTATGCCCCATAGCCTTAGTTGCTTTGGCGCTTAGCGCACACTAACATTGACCCTTCTTCTACCTCCTCGTGTGGAAGAAGGACGATGATTATAATTGCTGTGCTATTCCCAAGGGTTCCATGAAAGGGTAAGTATACCTAAGAAAGTGGCCACTTAGTACAAATTACATAACTTACTTTCAGGTACGGGGATCAACAGGAAACATACTATTCCTCCCAATGTCATGATTCCTATGACGGACATTCTCCTTCCTAAATATTTAATGGCATATACAGCAACGAACACTGCAGGTATCTCTGCTAGCGACAGTACCACGAAATTGATGAAAGGATCGCCGTGAAATTCATTGGTGTTGAGAGAAATTCCATAGTAAACAAAAGAATTAACGAACCTGAAAGAAACCATTTAAAATCATGTCATCCAATTTATAATTTTAATTATAAATTTGTTAATTGTTTTTAGTTAATTAATATACAACTTTGTTGTTCTATTTATTTCCTTAGGTACTTAATAGTACAATTGCATAGTAAAAAGCATAAAACATGAGCAATTTCTTAACTAAATTATTCATTTCTTGTATGAGGATCGTTCAAATATGCAATCCACTTCTAGATTAAACAGTTTGGGTATGTCTGGAAAGCTATTTGAAACGTATCATGTTATTCCAATAACGTAACAAGTTCGAACAGGGAAAGTGGTCACGTTCTGGGTAGACCACCTTCCCTGTTCGAACTTTGCTAAATGAATAATGAAAATAATTTTAAGTTCTACATCATTTGAATTGAATTTCTAAATAAAAAATATCTTACCAACAAAAGAAGAGATTCAGTGATTTCATCCTCAGTGAAGGGGTCCTCATTAAATCTATTATAGATGTATGTTTTGTGCCTTCTCCTCTATCCTGTTGAAAAAGAAAATTCTAAATACACACCCACGTACATACCAGTGACACGATTAGTAACATTTATTTATATATGTGTAATTTAATAATTAATTATTTGCCTCATAACATATAATATAAGGTATATTCAAAAAGCTTCAATAAAAATAACCTACGAGTATAATATATAAAAATTTACACTTAATATTGGTTCTTAACAGCAAAAATGACCTTGAAGTTATCTTCACTTATAAGCTGATCTCATTAGCCAGGTTCTTGCTAAACTTTTCAAGAAAATGTATGGAAGCTATATGAGTTTGTTTATCCAAAACTAGCCTTCTTTATTTATAGTTGACCTTTACTTAATCGTCAACTATTATTTATGGACCATAAATTGATGGCGGTTAAGAAGATAAATGGCATCCACTAGAACAGAAAACGAAGAATATCTAACTGCTCAATTTTCTCAAGAACCTTTTGGTTTTTCGCTAGAAAAGTAATTCTTAAATTGAACAGTATAATGTTCCTGGTTCCATATCTCAGTGGACGACAAGTTATCTTCTTAATAGATTTTTTTTGCAAATTGTGCGTTGCCATTATCAGTTCATTATTGTATGCCTATGGCCTTATTAACCAATAATGAAATTTCGTTTAAGAGCAAACAGAGTGAAATCTGTAAATTCAGTTTTAGTCCCATTTAAAGCAACATTATGGTAACCACAACTGGGGGCGATGGAGAGGACCAAAGGCAGAGAGGGAGCAAGACGAGGTGGATTCCGATAAGGGTGCCTTCATAAAATATACGCACTTTCTTATCTCAGATACAAGAAATCCAAAAATTCTATACACTTTATTTTGATAAACACCGTACAAAAATATTTATTTCAGTAATACTCAAAAGTTGAGCTAATTGGTTTAAACATCAGATCAATTCAATCTACTTTTATAAACGATTTTAAATTATTATACAGAAGTTTCACAAGTTAACAGTTGTACCTTTATGATTTTCTTATACATTTTTTCCGATATTCCTTCAATATCATGGACTGTTTTTTTATTTCTTCTTGCTGCAGTTTCTAGAACTTTCTGAAACTCCTTTATTTTTCCCTGAGTCAACAGCCAACGAGGCGATTCGGGCACTAACCTAGGGTGGGCGAAAAAATAAATAAATAAAATATTAATATTGCTTCTGTAATAATTTCTTTAAAAAATTATATCTTATGAAAATTACTTTTATATTAATTGCTAATATTGCTTTTATAATAAATATTATTCTTTACATGCCTCACAGGCTCACTCTCCGAATGCAGTACCACAAAATTAGAAAATATCCCAACAGAGCAATACACTAAATTTGTTTTAAGGATATATTACAAAATAACAATAAATGGGGACTTCAGACTCTGGAGGAATTAAAAGATAAAGCCCGATTTATTATGTTTTAAACTGGACTGTTAATAGCTTCACCGTAGTCACAAAATTAAACTCTAATGCACCAGCCAGATCGCTAAGAAATACTCTGGAATGACAAATTACGGTTAGATTAATAAATGAGTCGAATTGGGGAATATTTAATTCATACTGACGCTTCACGTGACAACTGAAATTTTTAAATTCATCTGTGATCGATGGGATACGAACCCGGATCTTTTCTACCCGATGTGGGGTGGACGGTGACGATAACACTATGCTACACGCGCAGACAAGAGCTGCCGGTAGATCTCATCAGTGAAACATTGGTCCATACGCACCAGGGGGTCCTAGTTCTTGTCAGCAAAACATGCCACATATTAAGCAACCACCGCCAGTCTACTTGTATAATGAGTAGAATGCATGAAGAGTCCACGGACTCGTGTTGCTTGCGCACAAACGAAGGCGTCCATCGGCGCGGTGCACCAGGTATTTGGACTCATCCGACCAGCACACTCGTTTCCAATCCTTCGGTGTCTAACTTCGTCGACCGCGAATGCGGTCGACGAAGATCAGCGGCGAGAAGACGGTGCCTCTTGGGTAGTCCGCTGTAGAACCCAATACGTCTGAGTGTGCAGTGCATTGTCATATGGGATATTGTTCTTGCGTTCCCCATGTTGTATTGAGATGTGAATTGTCGTACAGTGACCTGCCGTTGAGCCCGTACAATGCGCAACATCCTTTCGCTTCTACGAACTTCCACCTTGCGTAATCCTTTACAGTTTTGTCCACGGGAGGTAGTTTAACCCGTTCGACACCATTCTTTTTATCCCTTAACCACAGTGGGCTGTGAGCAACATATAAGACATGCCGTTTGCGATAAAGACGCACCTGATGCACGAGCTTCCACAATTGTGCCCTTTTGAAACTCCGTGATATCTTTACAACTTCCCATAACTGCTAGTTTATCACTTTGACTTGCACGACCTGATGCATATTACCACCGCTTTGGCATAGAAAACTGTCCTGCGTTTTATACTGCGAGCTATGTGGCATAGTCCATTACTAATGGGATGATCATAACTCAGTGATCACTGAGTATATGTATGTATGTATGTGTGTGTTAGGCACCAAAACAACTAAGATTATGATGAATCAGTATATTATGTCTGTAAATTGCGTGTATTCTCGATTTTCCTGTTTGCTGGACGAAAAACCGAGGTTTTTGGGTGAAAAAAAAAAAAAAAAAACAAACGTACATTCCTTTCCTGAGACTGATTATCAACTTTGCTACCTGAGAGGGAGCACACTATATGTTTCATCTGCTGAAGCATGCGCAAATTATCATTTAAGATAGCTTAATATAAATTAGAATTTTTAATATTTGACATTCTTTTATTCACAGTAATATCAGAGAAATCCAAGCCTCTTGCTAGTGTTCTTATGGTTATTGAAAGCAGTTCTGGGAACCATTATGATGTTATTAAGAATTTGGCAAGAGTTGATCAATTTGTGGCAGAGTAGGTGGAACAGCGCAGCACTGGGCAGTGTAACACGTAAGTTTTTTCCTGAAGTTGACACTCGTATGAAAGTCTCTCCACTCGCTGTCTCATAGACATACTGTTTCTGCTGAAGCCTCTTCTACAGAGACTTCCATGGGCACTGTTCTTCTGAATTGACTTCTATAATTCCCACTCTCTCTTTCAAAACAGTTCGAACACGTGCAGCCACCTGTTAACATTCATTTACTGTCCAACTTCAGACTCACAGAACCAACTTTTCATCTTCCTCGTTTATTCATTCAACTGCCGTTTTCTGGAACAACCTTCCTTCATACGTATTTCCTGAAAATTACAATCTACAGAAGTTCAAGTCCAATGTCAAAAAATATCTTCTTTCGTCTTCTCAACCTCCAACCCAAGCACGGTACTAAGTACTATAGGTTCTAATACCTCCCGTGTTTGGGGTTTACATAAAAAAAAGTCTTTCTGCAATGACTGCACCCTTGAACGTTTCAAATTCAGCTCAAGACTCTTCACCTTCACTACAATGACGTTCATTTTCTCAACAAGATTTACAATTTTGGACTTGTGCTGTATTTTTTTTCAACTCTACAAGTGTCCTACAACTACAACTCAATTTAACGATGAAAATTCCTGTGCTCCTGAACTTGCTCAGCTGGCTGTTAACTGACTGTGACTTTGCTACTGATGATTGTAGGACTTACTGGATGTCATATTTAACCTAAGCTGTTTATAAGGTTTGTACCTGCTTCTGTGCTAAAATGCTTGTTTAAAGTTTTGTCGATTAAATGGTACTGGCCTAGGGATTTTTTTTTTTTTTTTTGGTTGGGAATTATTATCCTTAATTATTTTCTTTGATCTTGTATATAACCTTTAATTTTTGATATTTATGTTAATTTTTTAAATTTAACGAGATTGCTTGCTTTGTTTTCTTTGAAAACGTCAAAGTATCATTTGATTACCTCAAGATGTTGAGGTTAATCTTGTGTATAGTGTTTAATTTTTGTATAGTTTTTAAGATACTTTTTATTCATTTTTTTTAACAGTTTTTGGCTGGAGCCTTCGACTCAAACTTTGTTGGGCTTTTGGCGTCCCTCTCTTCTGCTGCTGCTGGCTGGTAGCTCCTGGTCTACCTTCCCATGGCGGTGTTGGCGTGTTTCCGACCTGCTGATTCCGGGTAGCCAAACAGCCAGTTCATTTCTGGCCATTTCTACAGAATCCTGTATCTTAAAAGTGAAACGAGGCGGAGATGAACTAATGTTCCAGGTGCCCTACACAAATACGGACATACATACATACAACTTAGGCCGTATAGCGCCATATACACTGCTCGACAAAATTTACAGGACACCTAGAAAACGTGCTGTAACTCGTGCAGCTTGCGATGAAGCTGGACGAAATTTCGTATGGTGGTGTACCATATAATAATGATCAAATGAGGGGACAGCGAAAAACTTCAGACAGGTACAAGGAACATATATAGGGGCTCTATAAGAAATACCAAAAAGGTCACATTACAGAAGTCGATACAAGATACTAGAAAACATGGTCACATGCCATCAGTATGGTGTATGATCCCCTCCAACTGCAAAACAGGCCTGATAGCGGTGAATCAGGCTCGACATAAGGTTGCCTGTGAAATTCTATTGCAACAAATCTCATTCTTCCACCAGAGTAGATCTTAGCTCACCAAGTGATCGAGGAGTTGGCTGTCGGCGTGCAGTGCGAAGCCCAAGGGTGTCTCGCATATGTTCGATTGGATTTGTCTGGTGATCATGCTATTATTCGCACTATTATTCGATTCAAAATTCATGTTCATAGAACTGTATTAAAAATTATTTATGACAAACTTACAGAGGACTTGAAAGGTTTACTTACCACCAGGCACATATCATTGCGATGAATGGTACAGTAACAGCTAACTGAATGTAGACCCAGTTTCTCAAAACCAAGGCTGCAACTGCTAAATAGACATAAGCCACAGGCCATCCCAGTTGAAAAATGAGTCCAACAGCAGGTCGGTATTCAGAACTTACAATTTCCATTACTGTGAAATAAAGTAATAAATCTATTTTTATATTTACTTGCTCAGTTGATACACCGTGCACGAGTTTTTTTTTTATCGACATGCAATATTCCAATAGAAATATAAATTTAAAAATATAATGAGAATAATTGCAATTATTAACACTGCTGACTAAAGAACCTTACATGTGGAGAGTTTCCCCCTTCCCAAGATCAAACATGCATTAGTCCTTGGACTTTACTTATTTGAAGCAGTATTCTCTCTATTTGCTCCAAACGAATGCAAAGTAATAATACCATGAATTGATCACTTCCTCAACACACTTCAACGAAACGAAGCTGCCGATGGTTTTAGATACTTCGGAAATACACGTAAAGCTCTTTTATTTGTCACAGTCTTGTTTTCACTACTTTGTGAATAATCGTCATATATTATTAATAAATTAATTAATTTTGCATATTCAACCTATTCTTCTATTCGCTGTAAGACATAAATGCTTCATTGTAAGTCTCGGTGGTGAATCTTGCCAAGTCAGGAATGAAATCATGTTCATGACATATGATGAAACAATATAATTTTGTTTTTTGTTTTAATTATGGTTTAATAGCTGTCGCTTCCAATGACAGTCCTGTTTCAAAACTGAAACTTAAGACAACAGTTCAAAGTTCTTTTCAAAATTAAGGTTGTTTTTCACAGAAATTTAAATTCTACTTAGAAAAATGAATATCAGAGAAGGATTTAGAAAATAACTTACCTAAAACGCATCCACTGAGATACATTCCATACCCACCCATTGCCACGAAAAACCTTAACGCTGTAAATACAGCGAAAGAGGAAGAAAACATGGAACAGATTCCTGCTATCAGAAAAAGTACAAGACACCAGATGATTATGGGTCGTCTACCGAACCTGAAATAAAGACAAGAAATGTATATTGTATCTAATTAAAATCGTTTATTTTAAAAAAATAATTAAATATTCTTTGTGCTTTGAATAACAATAGTAAAATTAGATATTGCAATCCGTTATAAATAAAAAGTTTTCTACCTACATATCTGAAAGGTGACCCAACAAGATCACTGCAATCAAACAACCACCCATGTACACAGATTTCGTCATTGACACCAGCCATGCCCTGTCACATACAAGGTCCCACTGAAACACAAAAAAGTGAGATAAGGTAAGATTTTATATACTGTAAGTGAATAAAAAAAATCAAAAATAGATATACTATAAAGTCTCGTAAAACGTGAAAATAGTTCGAATGAGTGGGGCATCATTACGAGCTTGGGCCTTCATTCAACTTAGTTTATTTGTGTAATACTCTCTTATTTATAAGGTAATAAAATTTTTAATAGACAATAGTTGATAGTTAATTGATAATAGGTGTTAATACAAGATAATAAAATTGTAAAATGTAATAAAAAGATTAAATGAAAATGAGGCAAAAAAAAAAAAAAAACACAACCCATTCATTTATCAGTCCTATCAATGTCAAACTCTACATTGCCTGATACTTGAAGAAAGCTTGGCTCATTCACTAATGAACTTAAATGTTTTGGACTAGTAATGAGAAACAAGTCTGATTGAAATACGCGCTGTTCCGTGAAACTAGGATAGAGTAATAAAAGGATTCCCAGCAACTGATACTACAGCTTCAGTGATTGCCAAGCATGGAACTGTCTGATAGTGTCTGATCATGGGAAAATCTTACCTGGATTTATATAGACATTTGATGGAGAGCAGGCCTAGCAGTAACAGTTATTACCAGGGTCCTGAGCTGGATATCATCATTCTTCTCTTCCTTAGTGATTCCCCTTCTACTTCTCTCTCAGGGTAACTCAGGAAGAAATTTTTTTAGCTGGTGCAGCATAAGCCTCAAGCTTCCTTGCACCGTATGGCTAATGCTACTACTACTACTACTACTACTAATAATAATAATAATAATAATAATAATAACACCCTGTGTACTTGGTAGCAATACCCGTCACGAGGTGGAACCCTCAATCAGGGAGAAATAATGGAGAAATAATATAAGAGTAATAACAGTAATAATATATACAATAGCCAATTTTTCTGGTACTCGTAAAGTGCAAGAGTTATTCTGATAGGTGAGTTAACCTTCTTTCCCTCGTAGTACTGAGGTAACGTACCTAAACTTCAAGAACGACTACAATACCCATATCTATGATATACCGTATTTGATTATGTATTTGTTTGTTTTATAATACAATACAATACAATACAATACATAATAATAATAATAATAATTATTATTATTACTATTATTAGTTGTTGGTGACTCTATTGTCAGGGAAACGGGGAACATGCTTTGTAAAAAGGATAGGTGGAATAGGACCAGGGTATGTCTGCCAGGGGCAAAGGTTGATGACGTTGTAGAGCGGATATCATCTTTTAAGGGCACAAAAGGTGATATAGTTGTACACGTTGGCACTAATGATATTAAGAGTAGGAGACCGGCGGAATTACTTAGCAAGTACAGGTCACTGTTGAAAAAAAGCCGTGAATTAGGGTTGAACTTGAAAGTGTCTGCAATTCTGCCCAGACACGATAGGAGGGAGTATATGATGAGAGCCTTGTCAATCAATTCGGCCCTGGAGGGATTGTGCAAGGCTCAAGGGGTAGAATTTTTTTCAGCCTGGACTGTACTTGTTAACAGGAGAGATTGCTTCTACAGGGATGGGATACACTTAAATAGAAAGGGTGCAAGAATTTTTGCTGATGCTGTCGAGGCAGTGTTAGGTGGGTCGGAAAACTGCTAGTTGGGGGGGGATACAAGGACTAATAGATTAACAGTAGCCACTGGCAGAGGTGGAAGTGATTCTTGCACTGCTTCTATTCAAATGAGCAGAAGTCTGAAAAACAAGATGCAGGATATTTCAGAGACTGCTGGTAGTCATTGCGTTACAAGTAAACACATGGGTTGTGTTAGGGTAGCTAAGAATAGAAACAGGTGCATGTATACCTGCGTGTACACCAATGCTAGGAGTTTGGTAAATAAATTTGATGAATTTGAGGTATTGCTCAAAACATCAAAGGCAGATATTGTTGGGATATCAGAGACGTGGTGTCACACAGATATAAGTAATGCGGAACTGGAATTTGGGGAATACAATGTATATAGAAAGGATAGACAGGACAGGAGGGGAGGAGGGGTTATGCTATTAATTAAGAAACACATAAAGTCAAAGGAAGTGAAGCCAGTTGACATCAATGGACAGGGCAGTGTCGAGTCAGTTTGGTGTGACATAAACACTGGGAGATCAAAATTGAGAGTAGGAGTGTGCTATAGGCCTAATGACTCTGATGAGTATAATAATATATTGTACAGGGAAATAGAGTGGGCCAGTAAATCAGAGAGTCTTATAATGGGGGATTTTAATTTCCCAGATATTGACTGGAATTTGTGGGTTGGTCACTCGCACACTAGCAAGGCTTTTGTGGATTTATTGGATGATTGTTTTCTACATCAGCATGTTCGTAAGGCAACAAGAGGGAGCAATACTCTTGATCTGATTATCAGTAGTGATTCTTCATGCATTAAGAACCTGCAGATAAATGAACCACTAGGTGGCAGTGATCACAGTGTGTTGAAGTGGGATTTACTCAAGGAGGTAACTACCATCAGAGGTAAAGGGAAGGGTTTTTGTTTTCATAAAGGCGACTATGATGGTCTGAGACAGTATTTAAATTCTATACAGTGGGACCAACTGATGATGTTACCAACAGCAAACTCAAAATGGGAAGCATTCAAGGAACTAATCTTGGTGGCTACCAGGCTTTACATACCAACTAAGAAATATTGTTCAAGGTTTAGGCCTAAATGGTTGTCAGATGGACTAATGAGACATGTGGCAGAGAAGAAAAATGCATGGGATACATACAAATTAATGGGTGACATGGAAGCCTATGATAGATATAAGTTGGTCTGTAACCAAGTCACAAAGGAGATTAGGCAGGCAAAGGCAGACTACGAAAAATCCTTGGCAAAGGATACAAAGAAAAACAGAAAGGAGTTCTTTACATACTTGAACTCGAGAAGGAAAGGGATGAATCAGATTGGTCCACTGGATATTGATGGTTCAACAGTTGAGGATCCTGCTCAGGTGGCTAACAATCTAAACGAGTATTTTGCATCTACATTCACGCATGAGGAGTTATTCAGGAAGGAGAATGATGTAGGTAAAGTAAACATTGGCAGTGAGCTGGATGATTTTGTAATAACTGAGAGGAAAGTGGAGGAGAGATTGTTGAGGATAAACATAAAAAAGGCACCTGGGGTGGATGGGATCTATCCAGTTATATTAAAGGAGGCAGCAAAGGAAGTATGCAAACCCCTAGCCATAATTATGAGAGCTTCTTTGGACTCAGGGGAGGTACCCATAGACTGGAGATGTGCAAATGTAACCCCAATTCACAAAGAAGGATCAAAGGCTGACACAAGTAATTATAGACCTGTTAGTTTAACTTCTGTTCCAGGTAAATTAATGGAGGCACTGGTTAAAGAAGCACTGCAGGATCATCTAGACAAGAATTCAGTTATAGCTCAGACGCAGCATGGTTTTGTTAAGGGCAGGTCTTGCCTGACCAATTTGATTGGATACTATGATGTAGTCACAAAAGAACTGGATGCAGGGAATAACTTTGATTTTATATATTTGGATCTTAGAAAGGCTTTTGATACTGTTGCACATGGAAGACTGCTGCACAAATTGGAGCAGTGTGGCATTGGAGGCAAATTGCTGCTATGGATAAGGGGATGGTTGAGTGACAGAAGACAGAGAGTGGTAATCAATGGACACTGCTCAACGTGGACTAATGTTATTAGTGGAGTTCCTCAAGGTTCAGTGTTGGGTCCATTGTTGTTTTCGGTGTTTATGAATGATATTGATGATGGGATATCAAGTTTAATGTCTAAGTTTGCAGATGACACAAAGGTTGGCAGGGTCGTTAAGGACACTACTGACGCTATGCTGCTGCAACAGGATCTGGAAAGGTTGAACAGATGGGCTGAGAGGTGGCAAATGAAGTTTAACATTGACAAATGTAAAGTACTACATATGGGTAACAGTAACCCCAGAGCAATGTATCAACTCTGCGGTACTACACTGACAGTGGTGGAGAATGAAAAGGACCTGGGGGTAATTGTGCAGGCAGATATGAAGTTCTCTGTGCAGTGCAGACGAGCTGCAAGAGTAGCTCACGGTGTCTTGTCAATGATATACAGGAATTTTTCTAGCAGGGATAAGGAAGTGATTATTCCCTTGTATAAGGCAATGGTTAGGCCACATCTTGAGTACTGTATACAGGTCTGGAGGCCTCATTTCAAGAAGGATGTAGAGCTGCTGGAACGGGTACAGAGAAGGGCAACAAGATTAGTAAATGGAACAAAGGATTGCTCTTACGAAGAAAGGCTTAAGTTTTGCAAATTACAGAGTCTGGAGACTAGGCACCGGCGAAGTGATCTGATAGAGGTGTATAAGGCTTTGAATGGTTTGAGCATGCTCAATGCCAATGGGATTCTTCATCTTTCTCAGAATAATCACCTCAGAGGGCATAAATTCAAATTGAGGAAGGACGGATGTCGGATAGATGTGCGGAAATTTGCCTTTGGCCAGCGGGTGGTTGGTTGGTGGAACCGACTTCCATCACTTGTTGTTGAAGTTGATAGCCTAAACAAATTTAAAGCTCAACTGGACAGGTATTTCGAACGAACGGAGGGGTGAAATGGGAGAGGGTTTTTTTTTTTTTTTTTTTTGGCTGATGCTGAATAAGCTTGCTTTCTTGCATCATATGCCTCTACTAATGCTAATGCTAATACCTATATTTTGGGCTTATGATTTTCGCACTTTATAATTTATCATTTCGGATTATGTAATCAGTTTTATCTTTAATATGCATTCCGGTATAATTGGAATTTATTAGATTTTATTTATTTTTTAAAGATAATTCTGTTATTTTATTAAATTGGGAAGATTTTATATGATTTATAACGCTTCAAAAGTATATAGCTTTATAAATTAAACAGAAAAATTAAATCTTTGTAAATTAAACAGAAAAGTAATAAAAATAAATAAATATGGCTATGTAGCTATCATTAGAGGCAGCAAATGCACATCCTCCACATGATGCCTAATTATATCTGATAATTAAAATAAATATAATATTTAAAATAAAAACATCAGCCAGTAGTACGGCAATAATGCAGAGCGAAACGAAACGCAAAAAAATATATAAAATAAACAAACAGGGAAGGGAAAGTAAAGATAATAGAACAAAAAGGTAGTCGATAATCCCCTATAAAATTTAGTCAATTAAGTCATTAAACCCAATTAATAAACTGATGTAAATTTAAAATAATGCCAATTATAAATAATTTAGCGGTACCCCCCCTCGAAGGTACCAGTTCCAAAAGACGTGAAATATCACCAAAAAAGGTTAAAGAAACTACCAAAAACTAAAATATCAAAATGATAGACTGACCATCATGCCCCATATCGACAGAGGACCACGAGGCCAATAATGGTCATGGAATCGCTGCATTTCAATCGTCATACAAATCATCGCAAAGGCAGAAATATCGAAGGACCAAACCACCCCTCCATTCCCCGATAGATCAACCAATGCAGAGGATTTGCATGGCGGTGGTCCTTATGCATAAGGACCACCGCCATGCAAATCCTCTGAAATATCGAAGGACCAAACCACCCCTCCATTCCCCGATAGATCAACCAATGAAGAGGATTTGCATATTTGCATAAGGACCACCGCCATGCAAATCCTCTGCATTGGTTGATCTATCGGGGAATGGAGGGGTGGTTTGGTCCTTCGATATTTCTGCCTTTGCGATGATTTGTATGACGATTGAAATGCAGCGATTCCATGACCATTATTGGCCTCGTGGTCCTCTGTCGATATGGGGCATGATGGTCAGTCTATCATTTTGATATTTTAGTTTTTGGTAGTTTCTTTAACCTTTTTTGGTGATATTTCACGTCTTTTGGAACTGGTACCTTCGAGGGGGGTACCGCTAAATTATTTATAATTGGCATTATTTTAAATTTACATCAGTTTATTAATTGGGTTTAATGACTTAATTGACTAAATTTTATAGGGGATTATCGACTACCTTTTTGTTCTATTATCTTTACTTTCCCTTCCCTGTTTGTTTATTTTATATATTTTTTTGCGTTTCGTTTCGCTCTGCATTATTGCCGTACTACTGGCTGATGTTTTTATTTTAAATATTATATTTATTTTAATTATCAGATATATATATAGAGAGAGAGAACAGAAACAAAAAAAAAATAAAAATAATAAATAAAATAAAAGAGTATACGGGAGAAGAGCAATAAATATTATACATTTTAAATTAAAGTGAATGGCTAAGTTTAGAAATTATTGATAAGGAGATAACTATATTTTCTTTTCACTTCTATTAATCGCAGAAAAAAAAAGTTTAATTAATTTAAGAAAAACAGTCGAACGCGCCTGAAATGTAACGCACTGCGTACATTAACTAACTTTTTTTTCACAGACACATCAAACTTATTCCTTAATTTATTATTTGTGTAGTCGCTTGCAATATCGTCAGGACCCATGAACACGAACGTAAAGTTTGCTGAATGTAATACAGTAAACCCTCGATTTAGCTTACTAATAGGGGAGAAGGGGTGTCCATTAATGCAGATAGTCCGTTAAATCGAATGTAACCTTGGGGGGGGGGGCATTTTTAATTGTTCTTAATGTAAAAAAAAAAAAAGCTTTAATACAATATACAGTATGTACTTACAATGTTGCAATTTGACCTTTGATTTACGGATATCACAAACAGTTTTTTTTTTAAAGCCGTAAATTTCACAAACACGTGCTACTGAGACGCCTTGTTCTAATTTATCAATTAGCTCTAATTTCTGTGCCACATTTAAGTTCGCACGATTTCTTTTAACTCCTCTATCACTTGATGCCATTTTAAATTGTAAGAATTGCAAAATTATTTAATAAATAAAGTCACAATTCAGAAATCACAGAAACACTCTGTATACAACATGACCGCACGATGAAAGCTCGAGGCGGACTGAGACCGAAACAAAGCGAGTCGGTAGACCTGCAGTTTAGTGCCCCGAGTCATATTCAGCTCGCAAGTCACTGCCTGCTCTTACCTGTTATCTGTAATCTGGGAAAACAGCTATTTGAACACGTTTTCAGAAAGAATAAAAAACAATTTCCTGAATTTGATTATAAAAGTGATTATCAAAACAATAATGGAAATAGGTAATTATTAATTTTTAATTAATAATAACACTGAAGTTTTGTATAACCTAAAAAAAATAATATGATCGAGATTAATATGTACATATGTAAACTGTATTATTATTTGTTAAATAATAATACAGTATCCGTTAAATCCGGAATCCGTTATATCAGGGTCCGTTAAATCCGGAATCCGTTATATCAGGGTCCGTTAAATCGAGGGTTTACTGTAATAAGTACTTTGGAAATTTTAACACCAATGCAGAAAACCAAAGACAAATCATGAGTTGCGTATTAGCTGTACGTTGTTTATGTAACTATCCAGATTTATCACTTTTTTTTTTTTTAACAGATGAGGAAAGCTTCAATATCGCATACTTATCGAAATCAAACAGAAATTTAAAATGAAGAGGAGTACATTATGGGGATCACTATTAGATCAGCGAAATCGAAAGAACTGAATGAGACCCATTCCTGGGTCTCACAAAATTCTTTCGATCTGAAAAATTCTTTCAATTCATATAAAAAAAAAAAAGAAAAAAAAAAGATTGGCACCTTTGAAACAGAACATTCACAATCATTTTAAAACTACATAAACATGTACATTGTATACACTTAAATAATAACTATTTAAGTTTTTAAAATAAATTAGCATAAAATTATATATTAATATAAAATTAATTAATATATAAGGCATCTAGAATCGATTATCCGAAGTATCGTCGTTCCCAGTTATTTCCGATAACAGGGAATTTGCTATACTTTGAACAACGAATGTTAAAATAAAATTTCTGGATTTTTTCCCCTTTTTTTCTCTCCATTAAAAGATATGGGGAGTTATACGTTAAACCTTTAATAGGATGATACTGTATTCCTCAGATCATGCCATTATAATATATAGTAACCGCCAAACAAAGGAATTGTGATTTAGCATGACTGTGTCCTAGACAACAACGTCACATGCCCTGTTACTACAACAGTGTCATTACATCCAAGTAATTATACTGTTGTGTCATTCGCTTTACCAGACAGACAGACTGAAAAGAATAAAAATACTGCACGAAAGCGTACGTTAACAACATTGAGCTGAGCATTGTCTCGACATTTCAACTAGTTTAAAATTAGAAAGTTAAAAATGTAAACTTTTCATACGTGTGAATGTCCCCCTCGTTAAGTTGAAAATAAAAAGTTACTCTAGCGAAGCCACAACTGTTTCATGGCAACGGATATAGCAGCGCTCAATTAATGATAAACCTATTTTTTGTGGCTGTATACGGATTCGAAAGGTCACAGTCAGCTTCTCAGATGACAGTGATTGTAATTACTGCAATAGTGTCAAAGTATTCCAAAATACAATAAAAAAATAACATCTGAGACAGGTAACACTTCTTCATAGGAAGGGGATGGGGGGGTTATTTTAGTAGCTCATGGCCCCAACAGTAAAACCTCCATTTTACCATAATCCATTTTAAGTATGCCTTTAGTGGTACCAGAGAAAATGCGTAAGAACATTATGTTAATTTTTTTTTCTAATTACATTTTAGATCAGTTGTAAAAAATAAAAGCTTGATCTTATAAAGTCCAGCCAAGGAGGATTTTTTTCAGTGCCTATTGACCACTTTGCCTCTGATTAAAATACGTAATGCGTATTAAAACATCTGTTAAATTTCTAAATCATATGCGTGAGAATTCCATGTTGAAATTACTTGCTGACCTTGACCGACATCAGTGTATGGTTCAAAGTCAGAACAGAACTGGCTGTTACTGGAATTTCCTAATTCTGCTGTCTGGCTTGCCGAATGTTTGATTATATTTTTTCATCAGATAAATTGTGTTGCTGCCCTGATATGAAAAGTATTAACTAATCTTCCAAGTGATTAATGTATCGAGTGTTTACAGTAGACGAAATTTAAAATTAAAAACAAAAATTCACTTTTTGTCAAGGTAAGTAAAATAATAAAGAATAATAATAGTTTATTATTCTTAATCTTGCATCACTTATTGATAAATTGTGATGTGTTAATCCATCACAGTTAGGAATAAGTTATGGAGGATTCTCTCGATTTTTCGTCGTAAAAATCTATCGCGATTTGATATTCTCAGAGTGGCGTTGTATTTATAATGTTATCAATCTTCGAAAGATCATAAGGTACCTAACCAACGCAGTTACTTGTTTCAGGCCTCCCTACGACCTTACTTTTAGGGCAAATAAGAATATGTACGCCAGGGCCCAGACTTTCTAAATTCGGAACTGCTGATTGCATCTACCTCTTGTTTCAAAGCTGTCCTTATTTCTGTCCTCACTGGTGTCGAATTTTCACCGGCCTCAAAACTGTGTGAATATTTTAGCCATTTTTTGCCTTTAGTTGACAAGTATACCAGTGATAAACAAGAAAATAACAACATGGCAATGACCAAAATAGTTGATCCCGTTACTGGCTTATGATCTACTTTGATATTTGAACTACCAGTTGACGGTTTATCGTGTCCCTCCCAGTGATTCAAAGAATTAACAGAAGCTGATTTGTTTATTTTCATAAATACTTTATGGACCCCCCCCTAACAGCTATTCGATGATGCCCATTATTTTACAAAACGAGAAGGATATTTCTTTAATTCTTCTCTGTCTCACAGATATTTCCAGTAAACCGGATTTTTCATCCCCAACATGATAAAATATGAAGTCAGCCAGCAAATGCTTTCGCTTCCTCGAATGAAATGACAACGGAAAAATAAAGCGATTATTTATAGTCTTGCAAAACCATCCTTTATTATAACCTCTTAATATGTTCTGACTGCTTTCTTAGCATTTTCCCAACTTTTATTTGGAGCGCTATTGAGTAAGTCACTATAAAGATTTATATTGATAGATATTCGAAGTTATCTGAAATAAAATACACTGCTATATTATGTGAGAATTTGCTTTAAGATTGATTATCATTGATTATCATTTCTGTCTCATGTTGCTAGAAAATTTATTTTTCTTTAATGAAAGGTAGCTACACTGTATAGCTAAATAACGCACAATTTTGCATCATTTAGCTGGACAATGTTTATTATTATTATTATTATTATTATTATTATTTTCAATTCTAATAAATTGTAGTACTTCACCTTTCCGTTAATTACAAATGACAAAGTTGTAACCACTAGCGACCTCTCTTGGCGCTTCTGATCTTCACACAAGAAAAAGAAAATTGTGCGTGATATCACTGTAACTGTATCCTCACGAGACGAGAGGAGAAATTTTTTTAGTAAAAACAGTTTGCAATTTTCAGTGATATCTCTTTTTATATCAGTAGTATTCGATATTTGAAAGAGTGTTTACACTTCACGAATCTTGATTTTTTTTTTTTTTTTTTTGACAGAAATTTGACCTGTAATTATCAAGTGTAATAATATTGTAGGCATTTTTAGGATTTTATTTTATTTTATATTTTTTAAAGTATGTAAGTTAAAAAGGCCGAAAAGAGATTAAAAAAAAAGTAAACACTACAACACTACATCTTAAAGTTAACGCAAACAATATATTGGTATAATAACCACTATACTTGTATGATATTGCGGGAAAATTAAAAAATATGTTAATTGAACAAAACAAATGTGAGAAAAAAAGTATTTTTCCTGTTAGAACAGAAGATATCGATTGAGTAATGCAGCCACAGTTTGAAACAGAAATTCCTTTCATCTGGACGGGATTCGAACTCATGCCGTTTCCCCAATGGAAGCTGAACGATTGTAATTTTATGCAATTATGAAAGTGATTTCACAAACTCTGATTCACTGCAGCTCAGATAAATATAAAATACTGTACTTTCTTTTTCTTTAAAAAGCGTAAGTGTAAAAATTTCATTTTTAAATCCTTATTCAACCTGCCCAATAGAGGTAAGTCTAGTTTCACTGTTTCAGAACTTGAAATGAAAAAAAAAACAAAACTGTAAACACTGAAAAACTTAACAAACACACATACACGCGCTCGCATGTGCATTTAATCGTGTGTGTTAAACGCTAAAGCCACTAAGGTTATGAGGCGCCGTAATATTGTTTCTTTGAATGACATGTATTTCATGGTCGATGTGCCTGTTTTCTGAATATAAAACCGAATTTCAGGGAGATAAAACCATTCAACTCAGAGTAATCGATTGTTGGAATAAACTTCCAACTTCCATCTGGTATTATGGAAGTGGGCGGTTTGAATAAATTTAAGAAAGAATTAGTCAGATTATTAGAGAGAATGGAAAGATGAAATGAGGCAGTGTGTTTTTTTTTTTTTTTTTTTTTTTGATGATGTATAAGCTTGCTTCCTTCCATCATTTACCACTACTGATACTAATGCTAACTCTCGACCAACTCATGAAAAATTGACGGAATTTGAATAAAGGTCTTTTCCACATGGTGTGCTACGATTGTTATTATAACCACTGTGCTATCTGTGAGTGCCAGCCAGCGTACTTCACCTCTATAATAGACCTCCATATTTTCTTGTACAAATTTGAATATGGCAAACTTCAAAAAGCAAGACTTTTTCTTCTCGCTCTGCTTTGACAGCAGCCATGATACGAGAACGAATTTGAGTCAATGTATTTCCATTGGCTCGAATATAATATCGTTCTAAACATATTAAATTACCTACTGTGAAACTTTCTATATATAGAGAGGAGAAATTAGGAAATCTTTGGAGTTTTTGACCTCAGTTTGTCCGTCTAAATGTTTATCCGCTGAAGGATTGTTGTTGTTGTTGTAGGGTTTTAGGCGCATCTACGACTTAGATCATATGGCACCGTATGCATAAGCAAATTCTGCGTGTTCTCTGCTCTATTTGATGTTTGCTTGGCGAAAAACTCCATTTTTCGGGAGAAATATCATAAAGCCCCTCGCCTGAGATCGACTAATTCAACCGCTTTGTGAAAAAAAACCCATAAAAATTCATTACATCATTGATGGAGTTTGAACTCGAGCTTTTTCCACGCGGTGTGGGAAGGATGGTGCTTTTATGCACTGCTACTAGCGAGGGCCCTGCGAAACGGATTTCGGCTGCATGATTTAGTGTAGACGGTTTACATTTATAAGATAAGGTCAGCGAAGAAACTGTAAGAAATAGCAGCATCTTGTACTTTGGAGAACGACGATAACTTTCAGATAGCTTTTAACACATTACATCATTCGGTTGATCACAGGGAACTTAGGCTGTTCAGTTTGACTAAAAACAAAAGTTATTCGTCATAGGTTCGTTAACAGAGGTCACCTACTGGTTGATGAGAAGCCAGTAAGCTTAGAAAGAGCTATCCTAGCTGTCTCTTAGATTTTAAAGCGTTTGTGGATTCGCCGCTTGGTCTTGTGTTCACTTAGAGATAAAAACCGTTGTCCACGATCCAGCCTAAGTTGCTAATAGCGTTTAAATCACACAGCATCACCCAATAGGCGAATCCACTAAACGCTTTAAAATCTGAGAGACAGCTAGGATAGCCCTTTCTAAGCTTACTGGCTTCTCATCAGCCAGTAGGTGACCTCTGTTAACGAACTTATGACAAATAACTTTTGTTTTTAGTCAAACTGAACAGCCAAACGACGTATGAAAGAAAAAACTTCTATTTAAATACACAACAACCGTTTATGTGCGAATTCTTCAATTACTAGGTTGCTCTAACTCTTTGCAATATTATTAATTAGATTGCTGAGGATCCCTGTCGTCCTCTTCTATATAATAAAGGTTACTTTACGATAACCTTTGAGATTATCGTAAACGGCTGTTGTTCAAAGAACCGTCGTCTCGATTTTTCGGTTGGGAAACCCAAAACTCTGAAGGATAGGGCATACACAGGGCCGGATTTAAACTTGTTGTGGCCCTAAGCTATGACATGTATGAGGCCATTCTCTCTCTCTCTTACAGTTCACCTCTGACAATATTAAAAAAGGATTTTTTAAGATGGAGCGAGGCCCCTTGTAATGTGAAGCCCTAAGCTGTAGCTTGTTTAGCTTATGTATAAATCCGGTCCTGGGCATACACAAAGTGGAGCGGGAGGTGTGGAAGATAAAATCCCATAAACTTATAAAATCATATTTTTATACTTTGATCATGAAATGTGATTACAACTGTAAAGGGAAATTTTGATAGTTGGACTATAACTTTCTCATTTTTTTATATCTATTTGTCCCTTTCCCACTGTAATCAAATTTCTGGGTGTGCCTCTGTCTGACGCCATTAATATTCAGCTGTTACAAACTGTTATTCAACGTGAATACTAACATTCGAGGTATACCGTAATCAGGAATAAAATTTTCTTACCTCCTCTACAATCGTTCTGGAATAAGAGGATTTGTCATATTCCCATTGCCTACATTGGACAGTGGTTGAATTCCAATAATCATTCTGACTATCGCTGATATTCACTAAGTCAAACATTTTACACTGACTAAATTCTGGCTTTCCATTCCTTATCTCCAAAGGAATACTCGAGTTCTTCCAGCTTTCAGTATCCCCATCAAAACTGTCTGGTGGTGGTGCGCACCAATGGTCCACATCCGGGCCAAGAAAAGTGACAGCAACGTTATGGCAGCCAGGAAGAAAGCAACTAAAGAAGAAAATAAGACTTATGCAAATTTGCCATGGGCCACAACCACCAACAATATCTGTGATATCTGTAGGGGTATCATTCTTGTTATCAGCTTTCGATTTATCCGATACCATCTGGAAGAAATTCCTATAAAAAGAAGAAAAGAAAATCCGTTAATTTTGTTATATTAAGCAGCGTTTTTTAAAAATGAAACGCTAAATTCATTACAAAACTCCCCACTCACCCTGTGCGCATCTATTTTTGAAAATTAACAGTGGATAATTCACAATGATCCCCTGTTTTCAAATATTTAACTAGCACCAGAGCCTTGAAACCAGAATGAACACCACCTGCAAAATGTTGCCGACTCCTGATAGTAGTTTAAAAATATTCAAATAAAAAACACTGCACAATCTATTGAAGAACATTAAGTCCTTTAATAATTATTAAAGGACTGCTTGAACTGAATTTTGAAGTTTTCGGAATGTTTTTCATCGAAATGGTACCTACATGCAAAATGTCAGCCTTCCAAGTCATTAAAAAAAAAATCAAAAAAATCCTCTAAGAATTTAACTGGACTGGCATACAAACTTTATGGTTTATTAATGAAAATTTCAGCTAAATTAAACATTTAATAATTTATGAAACCATCAAAATTACAAACCTTGCTGAAAGTTGTTTTTGTGTTGTCGATTCTGTTTCTAGAACCTTTCTCGAAAATGATCAATCCAATCTGAGAGTGTCGAACGTAAACTAAGCTACAAAATTCTCTCTATGTCACAATATATTATGATGGACAGAATACAGGGAACTACTTCAGTCACTAGATATCGAATGATTCCTTTCTGAAGAGTGTCTGTAGACATGGTATTACTGATGTAACGCTAAGGATAAACTCATATACACACAGATTTGTTTCTGATACCATCTTTGGAGCCGACTGACTTCCTCTGTTTACATGATTGATCAGTTCGACTTTACTCTCTCTGTCTCTCTTACGAAATTAAAGGAGTGTGGTTTAAGTGTACTTCGTTTTATCTCGATAGCTTTTGAAAATTGTATATTTTTCCTCATATGCTGTGATGAATAGCGATCGTTATAAAATGCACACTGTCCAATAATAGGACCCAATTACATACTATATTTGGATAGCTATATCAGAAATAATATGAGGATAATTCAAAGAAAATTCAAACTCGCCATAAATGGTAAAAAAGGCAAATAGTAAATAACGAAACTGTTGTGAGACGTTTTTTTCCCTTAAAACTGTTGGCAACAATGAGTACATAGCCACTCTGTCCATGACTGCTCAACTGCTTTGTGCATGACAACTCAACTGCAGTCATGAACAAAGATGTAAATGAGATCTTCATCTCTATCTAGCGATTATGCACTAGGCATAGAGCTCGAATCGTGAATATTTCATCAATAAATGCTTGTAAATTATGGGAAAATCCATTAATGGAGCAACCTATAGGTTAACGATGGTCCAAGGTAACTATGGCAACGGAATATGTGATTTCATCCGATATGAAGTGAGATTGCAGTTTCATTGTGAGAGCAGTAGTAATTTCGTTTTTGTAACCCCAAGAGACATTCATTCTACTCTTGCAAAAAAGAGAAGTTCGTCTTTTTCATCAGTTCTGACATGTCTCTCTCTCTCTCTCTCTCTTTCTCTCTCTCTCTCTCTCTCTCTCTCTCTCTCTCTCTCTCTCTCTCTCTCTCTGTCTCTGTCTACAGTTGTTTTTGTGCTAAAATTGATTTTCTTTTTAGCACTTTGTAACTTCTGGCATAACGTTTTTGTAAATTGCTAGAGATGTTTTCTCCACACTCGTATTCTTTCTTGCGTTATTCTTACTTTTACTCTCTTTTTTTATGATTCCTGCTGGATCCCTCTGTTCAGCTTTTAAAGACAGGTCCGGCTCCACGTTATGTATGTAGGGACGGGCATCAGATTGCAGTTGAAGAGTTCAGCTGCTTTCTGATGGCAAAGTGACCTGACATAAACAACATACTACACTCACAAACATCTCTCTTATATTTACTTTTATTCTTTTCCTATTCAAAATTTCTTGTTTATACACTTAACTTAGCTTAGATTATGAACTTAACTTAACTTAAAATTTTTTTTTTTTTTTACTTTACTTCTCTTTTCAAAAATATGTTTTGTCTTCTTATTTCTTAGCTATCTTTTTATTTATCAGGTCCACTTTACAGATTTTCTGTTTTAAATGATTTAGGTGGAGATGGGCATTTGCCTGGGAACCACCCTGAACCAGTATACACACACACACACACACACACACACACACACACACACACACACACACACACACACACACACACACACACACACACACACACACACATGTTCGTCCTTCACTTACTTTCTTTCCAACTCCGTCCAGTTCCAGTTTCCTACTTCTCCTGTCTAATCCTCCTCCTTCTTTTTCTCTTTCCTCTATGTACATCTACTGAGATTTTCCTGGGTCGAATGATTTTAATGATATTTCGAATGACTCGACAAACCTTTCTAAAAGGCCAAATCATAAAATTTCCTGAAAATCTGTTCACTGACAATTGAGTTGTTATATGCGGACAAACGGACGGACGGACGTACAGACATGGTGAAGACAATAGGCTCATTTCTCAATTATGCTAAGGCGCCTAAAAAGCTTTATTTCATTTACTTTTTTATTTTATCAAATAAAAAGGCACGCATAACGAATTTATAAGAATTTGTTTGTATTTAATAAAATAAGTATATAGTTTTTATACTGTATATAGACCTTTTTGAATTTCAAAATTAAATACTGGTATAAATCATCTAAAAGATATTTCTTGGCTAAATGCTTAAGAGTATGAATGATTTTACTTATGCATGGGTAATGCACACATATCATTTCTGCTACCAAAGGTAGTTTTAATTAAAATTAATTAATTTTTTAAATTATTGTTTTAATTAATTTTTGGTTTTATTTAATTTTGTTTTAATTAATTGAATAATTAAAACGATCCATTAAAACTACCTTGGTAGTAGAAATGTTCATTACCGATAAGTAAAATCATTCTGGTATAAATCATATTCTCAATACAATCTAAAAGTGCTCCGAAAACTGACTTATATCAGAATCATCCTTTTTTTTTAACTAAAACTCTTTTAGCACCCATATGCGAATAACTATTTTTTTAATATTTTCATATAAATAGTCTCAAGCCTATAAACATTAGAGACAAAATTTTTTTTAACAGAGAATAACAACCATCAATGAATTTCAGTTATATGTTGTCCTGGACCTACCAAACCCTCGTATAGCGACTTCCTCATTTCTCTGGGAAATGGAAGCACTCAGAGAGCGGTTATTGTGTCAGGGACAATAGACAGCGCTCGATCTATGAGGACTTACACTATATATAGGGTATTCCACAGTTGCCTGACGCAGGAGGCCTATTTCTTGTCAAAACAAACAGACAAACAAACAAACAAACAAAAAAAAAATGATCACATAGATTTTACTAAAGTGAAAATTTACTAAAGTCATGGGTGATGCTCTTAACAAACGTTTTTATTATGCCTCATTTTTTTTTTTTGAAAGAGCAAAATTAATTGTATCTTGTAGTTATGGTACAGTTTTTATATTATCTTTGGAGGAGGGCGAAAGCGAATTCGTTAGGTGCAATGCATCCAGACCGGGGACTGAAATGGATCCCAAATTCCAACAAAGGTGAAAGCTGAATCCAGGCGAAAATAACTATTCCTTGCTGTCTTGTTCTCCAATGCCCCCCGGGCACCCCTCAACTTCAAAATAGACTCTGCTAGTTCCTCAAATCGAATAGTAAACAGAGATATACATAGCCTTAAAGGAGAATAATATCCCACATATCCTTGAGAAGAGGAGAGCATAATCTCTTCCTATAAGTGTGCAATAATCAAGATTTTTTTGCTTTTTTTGCATTAGCTACATTTTCAGTTATTTAAAAGAGCGAAATATAAAATTTCATGAAAATCCATCCACTGGAAGTCCAGTTTGACATGCGGACGGACAGACGCGCAGATATGGTAAAATAGGCGTTTTATGCATATTTGCTAACGGGCCTGAAAACCATTTTTTTCAATTGCAGTTATTAACATCACTTACGTAACAACTTCCAATATCCCTGCAATCAAAAAATGGCAGCGGAAAACAGAGTTTACTCTTCAGATAGTACTTTATGAATGATATGTTGAAAAATTAAGCAGTTTTAAGTTTATTGTCTGTTCACAAACTTAATGACCTACCAAATGACCTACTTAATGACCTACCGAATGACCTACCAAATACTACCGTGATTATTTGCCATCTGTCAAATCGGCTTTTTTTCTTTCTTAATTAAAACACGGTCCCTGCATATGTGTGTTTTTGCTAACTCAACTCCAAAACCCAACTCCAAACTTTACATGCATAGTAAGGAAACCCCTGGAATTATGTGAACATGGGTGTTGTTATTTAAATTACTTCATTGAATTATTAAAGTTTTAATTAGTATTAATACCTTTTATAAAGAGGAGCCATTGTCGATTTATATTATCGTCTGACAGGGGTAATAACTGGTCGGTTGGTTGTTGAAGGGTTTTAGACGCATCAGCAACTTAGGCCATATTACGCCGTATGCCTGTAAATTGTGTGCTCTATGGTCGATTTGCTGTTTGCTGGACCCCGGGTTTCCGAGAGAGAAAAACATTCTACCCTTGTGTGAGATCGACTAACTCCGCCACGTTATGAAAAAGGCCAATAAAAATTCCTCGCGTCATTGATGGGGTTCGAACTCAGGTCTTTTCCATCCAGTGTGGAGAGGAAGATGAGTATACCAACTGTAACAAAAGCTTAACAATTTTCGCGTGCAATAGGAAAAAAAAAAAAAAAAAAACTGGTTAAAATTAGTAAATAGTTTCTATTGATATTATAAAAGGTAACAACGCTTGAAAGTTTACGAGAATCTTATTACTGCTTAAAATCCTCCCTTCCAATGCTTATAGTTGCTGGCTTCCTGAATACGATGATAACTCGCAACCGACCAGCTCCATAAGAATTTAAATAAATAAATTATCAAAAGGCTGGAAAACAGCTTAACTGTACTATAAAACCCTAACGAAGCCTAATTAGTTTGTGTGATTCAAAAGTGTCACATAATCCTATTAGATCAAAATTCTTTGTAGATTATCTTGGCTATTGATAAATAAAGTCATAACAGGAATCTGTCTTCCCAGTGTGTTTATTTTACTTTGGATAACAAAGTTTATACAAAATCAATCATCAGGGTAATAAACTAAGCTATCGCTAACGTATTTACCAGTTTCTTAGAAATTCCCCAAGCTTTCATTTTTTTTTTTTTTTTTTTTTTGTAATTTGATATTCCATTCTAGAATTTAATGATGTTGTGGCTTTAATGGTCTGTTAAATCGTATACAGATAGAAACTTCATAAATTTGTTATTAAATATCACAGTATTTCGTTTCAAATACCAAATAGGTAGAACAAAAGATGAAAACAGTGGTTCTATTAGTGCCGTTGCCTTTTTATTACAAAAACACGGTGGCCCACCTCCCGAGACTGACTTATTCGGCCTTGATGATAAAAAGCGAATCAAGTTCCTTCTCTCGAGACACGTTTCGAATCCAGATCCTTTTCTATAATTGAAGTAGAGCGATAATAACAATTGCAGCGAATTAGCGATTATAATTGGTGGCTGATTGGAATAATTGATTCAATCAGTTTGGAATCAATGGCTGTTGTTGGATTGGCTCTTCAAGAGAATAAAAAGGAAACTTTTCATTCATTCCAAATATCTAGAATGAATGAAAAGTTTATTTTTATACTCTTGAAGATCCAACGCCAGCCAGTACAACACTCAATACAATAACTGAGTATTTGTGATTTTGCCATCAACTGGTTGAAAGTTTAGAGGTTCTGAAGAGGATGCAGTAGTTAATCATTAAAATTCCGTGATTTTGATTTGTAAAAAGCAACTTAAATAATTTTAGGTATTATTTTATACAAGGTGCGGCTAAAATGAAACGAGAAATAATTTTTAAATCATTTATTGTTTTAATTACAACAATTTCAATGTGTATCACCTTCAAAATACTCTCCTGCCGCGTCTATTCAGCGCTCCATTCGAGATTTCCACAATCTAAAACAGCAGCGGAAGTCCTTGGAAGATGCCGCCTTTAATTGCTGCGTTATATTCTTCTGAATGTCTGCTAAGTTCTCAAATATTTTCCTTTTTCCTTTCAGGGGTGGAATTTTAAGTAACAGAAAAAAGTCGCACGGCGCCAGATCCGAATAGAGATGCACTGCACCATCCTGGCAGTGCATCTCTATTCTAACTGCCATTCAAAGTATTTTAATCTGATGAAGGCTGCCACCCAGCCGAAAGCTAATTCATTTATCATAGTTTTTAATGCTCTGTGTAACAAAAATAAAATAAATTTAAAAAAATGGGTGCTCCAATGTTGGGACCTTGTTTTTCGGGATCTTCTGTCGTTTGGGTGGTGGTATCCGCCGAGAATAAGCAACATTAGTCTTCTCCACTGGTGAGTTTTCGCAGATAGCTAAGTAGTATCGTCACCGTCCTCTCCACACCTAATAGAAAAAGCCCGAGTTCGAATCCCGTCGATGACGCAAGGAACTTTTATGGGCTTTTTTTCACTCCGTGACAGAATTGGTCTGTCTCTGGCATAAATAGCAATGTTTTTCTCCCGGAATCCGGGGTTTTTCGTCCAGCAAAACAGGCAAATCGACTACAGAACAGGCAATACACATGGGTAGTTGAAATTAAAATCCAGGTGACCCTAATAAAATAGTTTATTTCCATCAATATATACTTCCATCAATATCATTGCTAAATACTTCCATCAATATCATTGCTAAATATAGAAAACAATAATGGTTTCAACACCGAACCCCGAGGAACTCCACTATTAGTCCACGAAGAGCAGTGTCCATTGATTACCACTTTTTGTCTTTTCCTACTCAACCATCCCTTTACCCATAGTAGCAACTTGCCCTTAATGCTACACTGCTCCAGTTTGTATAGTAGTCTTTTATGTGCAACAGTATCAAAAGCTTTCCTGAAATCCAAGTACATGATATCAAAATTATTTTTTGCATCCAGTTCCTTTTTTTACAACATCATTATATATCCAATCAAATAGGTTAGACAAGATTTTCCCTTAACAAACCCATGCTGTGCGTAAACTGTAACTGCAGTCTTGTGTAGATGATCCTGCATTAATTATTTAACCAGTGATTCAATTATTTTCCCTGGAACTGAAGTTAAACTAACTGTTCTGTAATTAGTGTCACCCTTTGATCCCCCTTTGTGAATTGGGGATACATTCACACTTCTTCAGCCCGTGGGGACCAAAACTGAATCCAAGGATGCTATCATAATTATGGCTAAGGGTTTACTTACTTCCTTTGCTGCCTCCCTTAATATAATTGGATAGATCTCATCCACCCCAGGTGCCTTTCTTACGTTTAACTTCAACAATTTCTCTTCCACTTTCCTCTCAGTTATTACAAAATAATTTAGCTCCCTCTTAGAGTTTAATAAATTTCAGGTGTCCACTTTCAAAGAGAATTTCTCATGTGTGAATATAGATGCAAAATATTCATTCAGTTTGTCAGCTATCTGAGCAGGATCATCAACAGTCAAACAGTTGATGTCAAGTGGACCAATCTTATTCATCCCCTTTTAGCGTTTACATAAGTAAAGAAGTCTGTTGTTTTTCTTTGCATCTTTTGCCAAAGATTATTCGTAATCTGCCTTCGTTTGCCTAACCTCCTTTGTCATTTGATTACAGACTAATTTATATCTAATATAGGCTTCAGTGTCGCACGATTTATATACATCCGATGCATTTTTCTTCTCAGCCACGAGTCTCATTAGTTTATCTGACATCCATTTAGGCCTAAACCTTGAACAGTATTTCTTAGTTGGTATGAAAAGCCCAGTAGCTTCTATGATTAATTCCTTTAATGCTCCCCATTTAGCATTTGCTGTTGGTAATGTCATCAGTTGGTTCCATTGTACAGAATTGAGAAACTGTCTGAGACCACTGTAATCGTCTTTACGAAAGCAATACCCCTTCCCTTTACCTCTGATGGTAGTTACATCTTTTAAGTAAATCCCACATCAATACACTGTGATCACTGCCACTTAATGGTTCGTTTATCTGCAGATTCTTAATGCATGAATAAGCACTGCTAATAATCAGATCAAGAGTATTGCTCCCCCTGGTTGCTTCTGGAACATGCTCCTGTAGAAAATAATCATCCAATAAATCCACACAATCTTGCTAGTGTGTGAGTGACCAATCCACAAGTTCTAGTCGATATCTGGAAGATTAAAATCCCCCATTATAAGACGTTCTGATTTACTTACTTATTCTATTCTCTGTACAGTTTTTCGTTGTACCCATCAGAATCATTGGGCCTATAACACTCCTACTCTCATTTCTGGTTTTCCAGTGTCACACCAAACTGACTTAACATTGCACTGCTTTATATTTTGTTTCTTAACTAACAGCTAGCCTTTCCCCCTTCCCCCTTCCTATGTCCTTTCTGCCTTTCTGTACCATTTATATTCCCCAAATTCCAATTCTGCATTCCTTATATCTGTGTGACACCATGTCTCTGATATTCCAGCAATGTCCGCATTTGATGTCTTGACCAGCACTTGAAATTCATCAAATTTATTTACAACGCTCCTAGCATTGGTGTACATGCCAGTATACATGCATCTATTCTTACTCTTAGTTACCCGACCACAGCCCATGTATTTACTTGTTCCACAGTGACTTCCAGCAATCCTTGAAATACCTAGCACCTTGCTTTCCAGGCTGCTGCTCGTTCCAATGGGAGCAGTGAAATAATCACTTTCACCTCTGCCTGCGTTGATCTGTTAGTCTGTTAATCTAATTAATCTATTAGATCTGTTAGTCTGTGTATCCCCAAGCTAGCAGTTTCCCGCCCACCTAAAACTGTCTCGATATCATGAGCAAATATTATTGCACCCTTTCTATTTAAGTGTATCCCATCCCTATATGAGTAGTCTCTCCTGTTAACAAGCACAGATCACACTGAAAAAAAACTACCATGTGAGCCTTGCACAATCATCTCTCCAGGGCCGAATTGATTGACAAGGTTCTCATTATATACTCCCTCCTATCGTGTCTTGGCGGATGTGCAGACACATTCAAATTTAACCTTTACTTGCGACTTTCTTTCAACATTGACCTGTAAAACACAGATCTCCTACTCTTAATTGGCTACCCCCCCCCACTGCAGATCTCCTCTCTTAAAGTAAACCGCAGATCTACTCTTAATGTCATTAGTGCCAACTTCTACAATAATATCACCTTTTTTCGCCGAAGGATTAAAACACTGATTCACTTAAAGAGGCATAGTTCAATCAAAACTTAACCGATTGCAACGAAACAAAAACTGATCTGTAGAGGGGGGGGGGGAAACCAAGATACAGCACGATATGAATTGACATGCGCAGTAGTAAGGCGTTGATAAGCGATGATTCTCATTTCATTTTAGGCCCACTTTGTATTTTTACTGTTTAAAAATATAACTACTTTACAAATAAGTAAAAATTATATAACAAAAAAATTAATACACTTCTATGGATTGCCTACAGTTTTACAATAATGTATTCAAATATAATAGGTAAAACTTGTGTAAATAAGAGGAATATTTTAGTTGTCGATGAGAGATAAAAGTCAAGATTATTTTTAACAATTGCAATTGTAATGGAGTACAAATGCCGAATTCACCACATGTGTCAATCATATCAACATCATAAAAGTTTCTGAAAGTACGTAGTGACTGGGACCAGGGCCGTGCCGAGCCAGTTTAGTACCTGAGGTAAGAATGAAAAAATATTGCGCCCTGCTGTTAATGATGGCAACGTTGGCAATTATTTAATCTTTCTTTTGGCGCCCATTTCAGCTTTTAACCTGGGGCAAGAGCCTCGTTAACCTCACCTTCGGCACGGCTCTGACTGGGACCAAGGCTGAGACACTCTCTACACAAACAAATATCCAAAACGAACCCATAAAGAATTGTAAATTGTAGATTTTGAGGTCGCTTTCGAGGACTGCGACCTGCAACCGCCACCATGGGCAGCGACCCACCGACATTGCAGGATTTTCTGTTATTACTTACACCATTGGGTTAAAGTCAAATAAGAGCACTAGACTTTGAACAAAGCGACTCCTGTTTGTTTCCAAGGGTAAGAAGATTCGATGTGGAGAGGCTATATTTAGAGCTGAATTGCGTTAAGATGAGTTTATATCACTCTTTTAAGAGTTATATAAACACATCAGTGAAGCCTCCGTTTCAATGATCTGGCTTTTGTTTTTTTTTTTTTTTGTTTTTTTACGATTTTGAGAAGATAAGTACAAAGCATCTGGATGAATAAAGATTATTATGTTTACAAGAAAAGGTTAGAATAAGAAGCCCTTATGCAATATGAACTAAAAGTGAGTACTATTGTTAAACGTGATCAATATTATTGCTCATGTTCAGTATTTTTGTATGCTGAATGCAAAATTGGTATCGACTTTTGTCCATCGACTAGGATGTTTTCTTGCATATAGCTATGCAATTTTAAATAATGTTTATATATATCTACTGGTCCAGTACTTATATATATATAATATATATCCGTATAGGTGCTAATAGATGGGTCTGTTATCTTTGCATGATGGATTGTCATACCACTAAAATCCAATCGGAACATTAAAAACAAAAAAGTTAGGAGCTCGAAGAGCTTTGGATTTCCATCCGCATGCTGTCTGTAGATAAATAATTGGAGAGCTTCATTTGAATGAACTAGTACAGATGACATTTAGCCTGGGTTATTAACGGTGAGTACAGTTTTTTAAAGGCTTTGCATTAATAATGGAACTCGGTTTTTGCCCTGAAAGGACGATACGTATTGGAATGTACCTATATGTGTTTTTTTCCCGAAAATACTATTTTTCAGAGCGCAATTCTCTTTCCGAATTCTAAGGTTAAGAAATGGTCTCTTATTCTAATTCCAAGACGTATTTCAAACGTTCACGAAAGTTATAAAATCTACTTGGATGAGCTATGGACTACCGGTCTAAAACTCTGCCACCCACATATTCGAAGTCTTTCTTCATAAGGACGCCCTTTTGCCAATCTCACCAGTCGAGTTACCAGTCTTTCGCCCTTTCAAGGAGTTCGATATCTCTCAAGGGTCGGTCTGGTTTATGAAGTCTCACTATACCGAAAGTACACGACATTTTGAAACATCTTAATCCTGTTCTTTGTTAGATTTGTTGAGATCAGTCCCATTTCTTTTTCTAAAATTGCTAAGAATAGTATATTATCGAATATTGTCTTTAGTCTGAGAAAATAAAACTGGTTATGAAGAATATACGTTTTTCTGTCTGCAAGTATGTGCTCAAGTTTGTCGTATTCAGCAGCATTAGTAATAACAACCCCTTTGGCGGCCTTTTGTATGACGACATCTTTCATTTTACTTAATTCTTCAATTTTAGCAAGGTACCATATTTGGCCAGCTCGATTCGCCTGTTACTCGCGCTAATAACGCCCTGACCATCCTGCAAAGGTGGGCTGAAGACAACTACCTCCAAATATCTTCAAACAAAACCACGTCGATCCTGCTGAAAGGCTCCCTGGATCACACGAGGCTACCACAAATAAAAGTAAACGGAACTACACTCTAATTCGACACTGAAATGAGATACCTCGGCGTTGTATTCGACAGCAAACTTACCTTCCCCCCCATCTACAAATTCGAAACAAAATCAGGAGATATTCTGCAATGATCGCGCGAATCACGCATAAGGACTGGGGATTTAAAAAGCGAACACTCTCGCTGTGTTCATCCCTGCGGTCACGTATGCGGCCGCTGTCTAGTATCACAGGACTAAGATTGCCGCAAACAAGAGAATAATTGACTCAATCCACCGAACAATCCTTTTAACAATGACGAGAGCATGTAGCACGGTCAGCACTGAGGCGCTCCAAATGCTGGCAGGGACTTTCCCCTTGGACCTGCAGATCATCAAACATGGGCTCCACTACTACCTCAAGCGGAGAATCACCATCGCCTTCCTGGGATATACTGCAGAACAGACGAACTACATGAAGACTGAAAAAACACGCCTCATGATCCACCTAAGACGGGAATGGCAAAATAGATGGACTACCCGAACAAAAGGGGACGTCACAAGAAAATTCATCCCCACAATCGACAAGTTGTATCCAAAATCATCACCCTGGTTCAACCCGGGACTGCAATACACATACTTGCTCACAGGGCATGGTCCCTTCAACGACAAACTTACCACCCTTGGAATCGTTGAAAACCCGCTCTGTTGCTGCGGGGAAAGAGAAACTCGGACACACCTTATGCATCAGTGTACACAGTATGATGACCTGCGAGGAATACTGATAACGAGAGTGACTTACATCCCAAAAGATCAGGAACACATCTTCTGGACACAGGAGAGGAGTACCTGTCCTATACCACCTTCACTAGAAGAAGAACCCTGATTTCCATCACGAACTAACAAAAGAAACGGCTCACAAATGTAGGATAAGTCAAGCCTTCTCGCCTGCAAATCCAAGAAAGTGGGATGAATCCCACATACAACAACACCTACCAACAACCCAAACTGTAACGCACTTGGGTGTGATGATTAGACCCGGACGGGACCGCTTCCCATATTTGATTCCTATACTGGACTCTTAATCCAGAGTGCTGAAAGGAAATACTTGGTCAGGGTGAAATGAGTGAAAACTGAAAATAATAACGAGAACGAGACCAGACTTAGCGTAGCTGCCGACAGCCATGTGGGGACCTGAAGAGGGCACTCTAGCCCCTCTTCATCTTTAAATCCTACTTCCTTGAGGGGGAGGACGATCTCCCGTTCCCTCCCCTCCCCAAAATCCCCACGTTTCCTCTCTGGTGGGGCATGGGCATGCCCCACTGATATCTGGTGCTACCTACCCTATCGGCCCCATATTTCTATTTCTCCTCCAAGTCTTCAGAATGTCTCTTCCCCCCTCTCTGTCTTTACGCTAGCGAAAACCTACGCACCAAAAATATAAACATGTCAAAATTACCTTTCGCCCATATTTCGGTTTTCCAAATTCAAGCGACATCACCCCTACGTCAACGCCAAATCATTTTTTTTTTTTTATGCCCTAGCCGAAAATCTCAGGAAATTAAGCAGCAGAACCTGCCAGAGTAAATCTAAGTCCTCTGGGTTCCTGGTCTGCCTCCACAGGGCGAAAGTGGGGCAACGTAGAGCCTCAGCAGGGGTCCAGCGGCTAAATGACCAGAAAAACAACGGTACATGCACTACACATGTACAATATCCATACACTTTTAAATCTCTGGCATTTCCAGGGAACTGGTACACCCACAACGAAAATAACCCACTACGCGGAGATGGGGAAATCCCTTATGCCGCTTGACACTAAATGCGCTTTACACTTTACTTCGCCTGTTGATTATTTTTCATCTGACGCATAGTTTTGTTCTGTTCCTGATGGTACTGTAACTTATTTTGTATTTCTACAGTATATTTTTTTACAGGATGAAAGAAAATGGGACATAGGGATGTGCAATTTTAGGTGAAAATGGACAAGATGAAAGATTTAATTGACTTTGAACGTGGTATGGTAGTCGATGCAGAAGCGTAGGTATGTGTCATAAAATTATCAGAAAATGTGCCATCAGGAAAGCAACCCTGCTTGGGTTTTCATGTTCTGGGTGTACTGAGATTGTTGCAACAGCCAAATGACATCCAGCTAATGGCAATTCTGTTTTCATAAACAGTTCGTTGTTACGAGAGACCAGCAACAAGGAGACATTTAGATCTCACAACTCGCTATACTTTTTCAAGGATCGGATATCGAAGCTGAGGACCCGAATTGCACTATTATCAGCCAAAAATCAAGAGGGTACGGTTACAGTGGGTTCAAGAACGTCAACAGTATACAGTGAAGGATTCGTAAAAATGTTTCCTGGTCTGAAAAATTATGGTGTCTTTCACGCTGATGGTAGAATCAGAATATGGCGAAAACAGCATGAATCCATGGAGGCATCCTGCCAGGTGCTAACAGTGCAGTTGGTAGTGGCGGTATAATGGTGTGGAGACTGGTTTCGTGGTGCTATTTGGCCCCTTGATAGTAGTGGAGCAACGTTGGATTCTACAGGTTATCCGGAATTGCTTGCAATCAGATTCATCTCCTTATGGCTGTAGTACCCATCTTTGAATGAGGTCTTCGAACAAGGTAATACACTGTGTCACAACGAATAAATTCAGCCTGCTGCACTGACCTTCCCAATCACAGATCTCAATCCACTTGAACACTTGTAAGTTGAAGAGGAACGAATCATTCGGAGTAAAGATCGATCACTGTCAAGTTTATAACAATTGTTGAAAGCAATTGAGTCAACATAAACTAATCCCTGTGGACACACTTTCGACACTTTAGAGTTAGACCATTCCACGACGAATTCAGGCTCTTTTGCGAGGGAAAAGGGAAACCTTCTTGCTATTAGGCAGTTATACCTAATAAAGTTGCCTCTTAGTGTAAATATTATTATTAACAGAAGAAATTAAATATGGAAAAAAGTGGTTTTTCTTGACATTTTTATGACCGCCTGCCTAATCAGCGTATTGGACCGCCTTTCACTGTGATAATCGCTTTAATCCTGCTGTTGTTATGGTGTTGTAGTAACGTTTTAGGAGCATCGGCTACACTAAGGCCATATTGCTCCGTATATACTGTCTATAAATTGCGTGTGTTCTGTGGTCGATTTTCTGTTTACTGGACGAAAAACCCAAGTTGCCGGGAGAAAAACCATGCCACCCTCGCCTGAGATCGACTAACTTAGCCCCATTGTGAAAAAGACCCATAAAACTTCCTCACGTCATCAGCGGGACTCAAACTCAGGTCTTTTCCACCCGGTGTGGGGAAGGCGGCGATTCTGCCAACTGTGCTACCCACCAGAACCTTGGATCCAGCGTGGAATCGATTTCACGAAACCGCGAAAGGTGTCCTCAGGTGTTCTGGACCAGCTGTACTGAAAGACGTCCTGGTATTCAGTAACGAAGCGAGGTTCTAGGCGAATTCTGCATTCCACAGCAATCCTCATATGTTCGAAGGGATTGATGTCAGAGGAATTTTGCGTCCAAGGAAGCACACGACATGCTGGACGTGATCCTTAAACCACTTCTGCACAGTGCGGGCCTTGTGACACGGGGTATTGTTTCGTTGAAAGAATCCAGTGTCATCTGGATATACACGGTTACCATGTAGGACAAAACTTGGTCCTGAACAACGAGGTGATAAGGGAAGCCAATAATATCCATGAAAACATCGCGCCGGCCTGTATTCGTCCGACCGTGCAGTCTGGTTGCAGATGTTCACCTGCTAGCCGTCGAATACCCACCCATCCATCGGCAAGATGGATCTGATACCTTGATTCATCAGACCAAGTGACTCTTTCCTAGCGTCCAATACCTAGGGACATTAGGCCCGTGCCCACTGCAGGCTGAAATTTCGATGATCGTCGGTCAACATGGACACATGAACAGGTCACCTACTCCATAGGCCTCTCCACAAGAGTGTTCGCTGGATGGTGTGGTGTGTGCTTGGAAACTTTTCTCTGTGCTCCCTGATTGTAGACTATCGTTAACTGACGGATCATGCACAGTCTGTTTTCCAGGACAGCACGTGCCAACCGCTATTCACCTCGACTGTTAACCAGTGGTTGTTTCCTTTTCTTTCTCGCCACGTTATGTGGTTGTGTGTCCCCCTTCGGACCATTCCACCACACTTTCACTCTACGGTAGCTCCCGAACAGCCAACAATGCCTGGGTTTGCTGAGATGCTGACCCCGCCTTCCTGTTGCAGCAAATTATTCGCCAAACTCCGTGAGGTCCATCCTTTTTCCTATTGCACGGATTTCTACAGACTGATAGGCATTACCGTGCCGTCACTATATATGCTGCGCTGTTCGGTGTCGTCACTCCTAGGTGCTGTAGGTTGCGTCCACTCATTGAGACAGGAATGATCATAATTTTTTTGGAATAGATTCGTTGATTATTTACAGAGACATAAATAAATAAATCTGTACTGCATAGTTTCTCTGTGCAAATGCACTTTAATGCTAGTAGGCCAAAGGCTTTATAAGTTTATGTTATGAAAATATACGATATTAAATTAAATTGTTAGAAAAATTTTCTTAAAAAACAATGAAAATTAAATAAAGAAAATTTGCGTTTATTTAATTATCAAATACCAAGTTACATTTAGTGGGTGGGAACATTTTCAGTATAATAAACATAAAATGGGACATATTATAGAACCAAGGCATTCAGTAGGTACACAGTATGTCAAAACGAGATGCTTGTAGTAGACATTGCAGATAGTACACAGCACAATTGCGAGTAGATTCAGTTTAATACAGACTCATGAAACTCCAGGACAGGTTGCATCTTTGTAGTTCTTGGTAGAGTTTTATCGTATATTTTCAGTCTATTGAATATAACTTCCAGTTTAAGGTATCTAACATTTTGGAGGAATCTTTTAAACGAATATAATTCTACATACTCATCAAGTCTGTTTTACGATTTTGGAATTTTTGTCAGAAATGTGGTTTTATTTTGTGATAATATCACTGACGAATAATTAAAAGTTTTAAATATTACCGTCTAGGAATAACAGAAACAAAAAAAAAAAAGCACCTTCAAAGTCCTTCATCTCACATCCAATACTCAAAAGATTGAAAAATATTTAAAAGACATACACCCATCCAACACATTCAAACCTCACACACCAGTTGTCATTTAGTTCAACCATTCAGATTCATGCTCGAAAATACATTTTGAAAGTTTAACAACTGGAATATTTTGAGCTTAATTTTTAAAAGGTAGACTTAAATGGAATGCCGTTCCGGTGTACACCTGTCCAGTTGTTCGAACAGTGGTTATAACTTTAGTTAGCACTGAATGGTGAGGACAAAAACATTGATATAACAGTAGAATCTCGATTATCCGGATTGCGGATAATCGAGAGATAATCAAGGTTATTGAGTCACCTTTATACAGAGTAGAACTTAGGAACACAGCAAAAGTAATTTAAAATATTTCTAGCTTCTCTGATGTCAGATTAGGTCCTGCCGAACATATCTACCCAAATATAAAATAAGCGGTTATTATAATTTATAATTTATTTTAACTTATATAAAATAAATTATAAAAATATGCATACCACATACGAAAATGCACCACGTTTTCTTGCAAGAGTTTGCAGACTATTTTCAGTGCTTTTGATACACTCACCAACATGCATGACAAGTGGTGTGTTTGATATGAACCAATTTAACAAGAAAATATCATTTGCAATTAATCCGAAATTACTTTTCGCATTTATTGCAAATAGCTAAAAAACTTATAGCCATTCCAGTAGAGGATATGTGGATTTATGTTATATTTAAGGGAAAACAACTGAAAAGAGCCTTACGTGGTCAGGATACTCCGTCTACTTCCTAGTTGATGCTGTTCGTGTGTCCTGTGTTTATGGAAAGTTATCAGTTGTGAACAGGCCAGTCATCTGGTGGATCACGTGTCATACCGGTGATGAGAAGCATTAATGAAAACATCCTCCACCTCTCCCTATCCTTTCGATGATCTGACTGATTGCAGGACATAAATTTTCGTCCTTTATCTCAGCCTAAACTTTTGACAGAACGCTGTCGAATGATCTCGAAAATTCTTGAACCCTAAGCCTCAAGAGATATACACAGAGGGTGAATACTTATCTTGATACACATATTTCTGCATTCTTCTTTTATTTTAGCGTTTTTGTTGAGCGATCACATCAGTAAAACTGATACCATTTCTTTTTCATTTATATTCAATTACTGCAGTTAAAAATGAAGGAAATCAAAATTTATTTTAATGATGTTCCTGTTTCTGATTTCAAAAATATGCTATTCGAACTGACAAATGATTTACAAGGAAAATCTCCACATGAAAACCGAAAGTTTAGTTTATTTTTCTTCTTAATATAAAAATACGATCCGTAACTTTCACTACAAATATATATTTAACTATTATTTAACTATATGCATTGGTTAAAATTCGGGATTAACTCTGTGATTCTATCATCAATGTCCTTTAACATTACATATTTTAAATATTTATAATAAGAATATAATAGCGTACAGAATTACAAAGTTAAACTACACCAAACACGAAGGTATTAGAATCTCTAGTATTTAGTTTAGACGGGCTGCAAGAGTAGCTCATGGTGTATTGTCGATGATATATAGGAATTTTTCTAGCAGGGATAAGGAGGTGATTATTCCCTTGTATAAGGCAATGGTCAGGCCACACCTAGAGTACTGTATACAGGTCTGGAGGCCTCATTTCAAGAAGGATGTAGGGATGCTGGAACGAGTACAGAGAAGGGCAACAAGATTGGTGAATGGAACAAAGAGGTGCTCTTACGAAGAAAGGCTTAAGTTTTGCAAATTACAGTGTCTGGAGACTAGGCACCAGCGAGGTGATCTGATTGAGGTGTGTAAAGCCTTGAATGGTTTGAGCATGCTCAATGCTGATGGGATTCTTCCTCTTGCTCAGAATAATCACCTGAGAGGGTATAAATTCAAATTGAGGAAAGACAGATGTAGGATAGACGTGAGGAAATTTGCCTTTAGCCAGCGGGTGGTTGGTTGGTGGAACAGACTTCCATCCCTTGTCGTGGAAGTTGATAGCCTAAATAAGTTTAAGGCTCAGCTGGACAGGTATTTCGAACGAACAGAGGGGTGAAGTGGAAGTGGTTATTTTTTATTTATTTATTTATTTATTTTTATTTTATTTTATTTATTATTATTATTTTTTTTTGGCTGATGCTGCATAAGCTTGCTTTCTTGCATCAAATGCCTCTACTAATGCTAATGCTAATGCTAATAGTGTGCTGACTGAGAAGACAGAAGATATTTTTCTAGCAGGGACAGGGATGTGATTATTCCCTTGTATAAGGCATTGGTCAGGCCACACCTTGAGTACTGTATACAGGTCTGGAGGCCTCATTTCAAGAAGGATGTAGAGCTGCTGGAACGAGTACAGAGAAGGGCAACAAGATTAGTGAATGGAACAAAGGGTTGCTCTTACGAAGAAAGGCTTAAGTTTTGCAAATTACAGAGCCTGGAGACTAGGCATCGCCGAGGTGATCTGATAGAGGTGTACAAGGCTTTGAATGGCTTGAGCATGCTCAATGCCGATGGAATTCTTCCTCTTGCTCAGAATAATCACCTGAGAGGGCATAAATTCAAATTGAGGAAGGACGGATGTTGGATAGATGTGCGGAAATTCGCCTTTAGCCAGCGGGCAGTTGGTTTGTGGAATAGACTTCCATCGCTTGTTGTTGAAGTTGATAGCCTAAACAAATTTAAGGCTCAGCTGGACAGGTATTTCGAACGAATTGAGGGGTGAAATGGGAGTAGTGGTTGTTTTTTTTTTTTTTTTTTTTTCTTTTTTTTTTGACTGATGCTGAATAAGCTTGCTTTCTTGCATCATATGCCTCTACTAATGCTAATGCTAATGCTAATATTTGTTGACATTAGCCATGAATTTCTGGAGGTTGTTGTTATCTGGAGGTTGTAATTTTCGGCAAATACGAATGAAAGAAGGTTATCACAGAGAACAGAAGCAGAAGGGATAAATTAGAAAAAGTTGGTTCCGCGAGTTTGTAGTTGAACAATAAAAGGATGTTGATTGGTTGTGGCATGTGTTCGGATTGGTTTAGAAGAGAATCATAGATGAAATTTCAGAAGAACAGTGCCCATGGAAGTATCTGTAGAAAAAGTGTGCAGAAACATTAACCTCTATGAGACAGAGTGAAGAAAAGTCATTAATTAACTTTACTGCACTCTTTTGAATAGTCTATAAGCTAGAGAGAGGTTGCGGGGCACCGTTCTGGGTGTGGGAAATAATCCATATATAAGGCGGATTCAATATTTGTACAGAATGAATAGTTGCTTTAGAAAACGAACGCCAAGAGCGAAAAAAAAACAATTTTTTATGCAGAGGAAACAATATTTGTGATTTGCTTAAGCCAAGAGACATAGGAGCAGTAGACTGTAGTAGCATAGTAGCAGTAGTGTCTGAGAAGGATTGATGTTAACTAAGTTTTCTTTGACCTATTGGAGAATAATTACCTGGAAATCAGTTAAAGTAATTGATGGTGGATATTTCAGAAGTTGGAGCTGTTTGTGCAAGGAAAGGTTTCTCAAACTGTAAAGTTTAATGCGTAAATCTGATTCATAGTTTAATCAGCAAAACTATGAATAAGGTTTCCTTTCAGTGAACGAGGGTCATTAATATACAAGAGTAAAAGAGTGGAAGAAAGAGCTGAACCTTGGGGAACACCAGCATTAGGGAAGAAGCTAGAAGACAAAGGGCTGTCAACTATCACCAGCAGCGAGCGGTCAGTGAACAAACTGGATACTGAATTTCAAAAAAAAAAAAAGTCAGCAATACATAAGATGGGAGCTTGTTTAGAAGAAAACACGATCAAAAACCTTAAATCTCTAGCGCAACTGTTTGAGTTTCACCAGCCTATATATCTATTGAGAATGAGACAGGTTGGTAGCATTATCCAAGTTGTTCTTGAATATAATTAGTTATGAGGGGGGGGGGGGGGTTGTCAGTATTTGGCCCCTTACTGTTTTCAGTGTTTATTAACGGTATTGATGTAGGCATATAAGGATTAACGTCTTCAGTTTTCCGATGATATAAAGGTGGACAGGTGGTTCATGAGATTAATCAGGGTATGGTACTTCAAATAGACCTGGATAACTTAAGAAGATGGATGTAAATGTGTAAGTTGAGTTTAAATCTGATAAATGCTTTTTGGTAGCAGCAATCCCGTTGGATTACAGACCCCCAAAAAAATTCACATTCAGAATAGTTGCGAATTAAAAAGACCTAAGGTTTTTCACAGTCCAACATGAAGTTCTCTGAGCGTACAGGATACACAGAAATTTCAAGCAGTGACAAAGAAGTGATTATCCGGTTATATTATGCAATAATTTTTCTCCATCTTGCTTACTGCATACAGATTTAGAAGCCACATTTTATTTAAGGATATGGACAAGGGTCGGATTTACATATAAGCTAAACAAGCTACAGCTTAGGACCTCACGATACAAGGGGTCTCGCTCCATCTTAAAAAAAATCCTTTTTTAATATTGTCACAGGTGAACTGTAAGAAAGAGAAGGGCCTCATACTGTTATAGCTTATGGCTACAAAAAGTTTAAATCTGACCCTGGATCATATGGATCTGTATTAACTAGGGCAGGGACAAGAGGAGTCAGGGGCACAAAAGAGTACTCTTACCAAGAAACACTTGGGTTACGTAAATTTGAGCTTCTGGAAACTGGGCATTTGAGAGGAGACCTGATTGAATTGTTGAAAAAAAAAAAAAAAAAGAAAAGAAACTGTCAATTAGGGCCACCCGAGGAGTAATTCATCTGCTCATGTACTATGTTCATAAATTATGTGTTTTCTGGTCAATACCTGTTCTGCTGAACAAAACACCGGAGTTTCTGGAGGAAGAAACCTTGCTATTCGTGCCCCTGAGTACGACTAACTAAGACACAGAGCGAAAACATCCCATAAAGTTCCTTGCACCGCTGACGGGACTCGAACCCGAGCATTATCCATCCAGTGTGAGGAGGACGGTGATTATAACCACTGTGCTACACGCCCGGACACAGAAGTGTTGAAGGCTTTAAGTGAGTTGAGTAAACTAAATGCTGATGGTATACTGTCTGTGATGGTTTCAAATAAATAAGCGGAAATTTGCTTCCAAGCAGATTGTGACTGATTGAATACACTTTCATCTAGTGTGGAAGTATATTATTGGAAAGGATGAGCAAATGGTATTTTTTTTTTCATGGCTGTTGCTGTATAAGCTTGGTTAGTTGTACTACGGCGCATCAGCAACCAAGACCATAATGTGCCGTATATAATGTGTCTGTAAGTTGCGTGTGTTTTGTGGTCGATTTGCTATTTGATGGAAGAAAAACTCGAGTTTCCGGGAGGAAAACCTTGTCTGAAACCGATCAACCACGTTGTGAAAAAGACCCCATAAAAGTTCCTTGCGTCATTGACAGGATTCGAACTCCGGTCTTTTCCACCCGGTGCGGTGAGGACAGCGATTATACCAACTCTGCTTGCATCCTTGCATCATTCTTCTACTACTAATGCGTTTGACAACAATCTTAATAATTTAAATAATATAAGTGAAAGTTTAAGCAAGGTTTCTTTTAAGTAAGAAAAGAAAGCTCAGGAAGATAAAGTTTAGTAAGTAATATTTTTTAAAATTCTTTTTCATAAAAAAAAAAAAAAACTGGTCCTGATATGGATATAAATGAAAAAGTTTAACACAGAACAGAGCTAATATCTCGGTTCTGTGTTGAGCTCTCGTCGGTAGCACAGTTGGTATAAGCCGTCCTCTCCACACTGGTGAAAAAGACCTGACTTAAAATTCCGTCAATGACGCGAGGAATTTTTATGAGCCATTTTTCCCGACATGGAAGAGTTAGTCGGTTTTTCCTGCAGGAAACTCGGATTTTTCGTCCAGCAAACAGCAAAATGGACCAGAGAACGCACGCAATTTATAGACATATATACGGCGCAATATGGCCTCGTTTGCTGAGCTCCTAAAACTCTACAACAAGTAGTAGTAAAGGCAATGATGCAAGAAAGAAAGCATATATACCATCAGCCAAAGGGAAAAAAAAGTTGACCCATTTGTACCCTCCAAGAATTTGTCTAGTTCTCCCTTGAATTTATTCAGCCCATCCACTTCCACAATAGATAAAATTGTGTTCCAACAATCAACAACCCACTGGCTGAAGGCAAACATCCGCACATCTATTCTGCGACCATCCTTCCCCAACTGGAATGGAAGAATACCATTAACATTCAGCTTACTCAATCCATTCAAGGCTTGAAACACCTCAATCAGATCTCCTCAGTTGCCTGGTCTTGAGACGCTGCAATTTGCAGAAATGAAGCCTTTCTAGGTAAGAGTACCCTTTTGTATCCCTCACCAATCTGGTTGCCCTTCTCTGCATCCATTCCAGCAGATCTACTTCCTTCCTAAAGTGAGACTTCCAGAACTGTATACAGCAACAGTTCCCAAACTGGGATACGCAGACCTCTGGGGTTCCGTAGACACCGATGAGCCAAAACATTATGACTACCTACCTAATATGATGTTGGTCCTCCACGTGCAACCAAAACAGTTCGTACCCAGCGAGGCATGGACGCCACAAGATTTCTAAATGTACCTTGTAGTGTCTGGTACCAATAACATGATTGTAATTAACCAGCAGATCCCTTAACTCCTGTAAGGTCTGTGGTTGAGACGCTACAGATCGGAGTTGCTGTTCCAACACAAACCATAGATGCTCGATGGGACTGATGTCTGGGGAATTTGGAGGCCATGGCAATACCTGGAAGTCTTCCTCATGTTCCGCAAACCAGTCTCAAACAATCCGGGCGGTGAGGCATGGCGCATTATCATGCTCAAAGACAGCACTGCCACAGGGTGTTGCCATGAAAGGGTGTACCTGGTTAGTAATGATGTTTAGGTAGGTGGTAGACGTCAGAGTGCCCAGCACATGGAGGACTGGGCCCAAGGTATCCCAGCAGAACATCGCCCAAAGCATGACACCACAGCCACTGGCTTGTTTCGTCCCACGGTGCATTCAGGTGTCATCACTTCCCCAGGTAAACGACGCGCACGTACCCGGTCGTTTACACGGTGCAACAGGAAACGTAATTCATCAGGCCAGACCACCTTCTTCCAATCACTCAAGGTCCAGTTTCTAAGCTCGGCTCGCCTGCCCATTGTAGGCGCTGTCACCGGTGAACCGTGCATGGGCACTTGGAGCGGCTACGCAGCCCCGTTTTCAGCAGGGTTCGATGTACTGTGTGTTGTGACACATTACTCCCATCATCAGCATTCCAATTACCAGTGATTTGCGCCACAGTCGTCCTTCTGTTGCCACGTGCCATCCGGGAGAGCCTTCGCTCACCTCGAGCATCGATGAGCTGTGGTCATCCAACACCTCGCCAGCGGTTCGTGGGTTTCCCCTGCTCGGATCACTTTCGGTAGGTACTAACCACGGCTGACCGTGAGCATCCCGTCAGCCGCGCCGTTTCGGATATGCTCTGACCCAGTCGTCTGGCCATTACAATTTGGCCATTGTCAAACTCGCTTAAGTCCTTTGCCTTTCCCATCTGAAGAACAAGAGTGACAGTTTCAAGAGCAACGGAGCTTAGTTTCAGGTGTTTTTTATACCGTGTCCAGACCCGCGCACCCGCCCTAGTTCACCTGCAGTTACTTCGATTTGCATAACGACTCGCTGGTCATAATGTTTTGGCTCATCGGTGTATATATACAGGGTTGTTAAAATTAAAGTATCGCTATATAGAGGGCTCTGGAGCGAGTTCAAAGGCTCGTACTGAAGAGAAATTTGGACAACAGGTACAATAAAGAATGCGTTCGCCATTTATTAGGAAAAAAAAATAGTTACAAAATTTGTCACTATACGGCGCTATGGCAATACAAATCACTTGAACGGCGCTACAATTGTTCAATGTACCTCCATTTGGGTCAACAACAGATTCCATTCGAAGAACAGCATTTTCTACAGAAGAACGTAACATGTCAACTGGAATAGCCAGCACATGACGTCTAATGCTGTCCTTCAGATCTGCCAGAGTTTGACATCCTTCCCGATACACTTGGTTCTTCAAAAAACCCCACAACCAGAAATCGCATTGGGGTGTGGTCCGGTGATCGGGATGGCCAAGATGTCTGCAAATAACGGCTGATGATCCGTTCATCTGTAAAGTGTTGCCTTAGCAATTTTTGGACACAACAGTGGATGTGAGGTGGCGCACCATCTTGCATGAATATTGTATCCACGTTGTTGCAGCTATGGTATTGAGAAATTTGCCAACGTTTCATAACATCGCTGTTCAGTGACGGAACAGGTGCGGGGTCCAGTCAGTATTACCCGTTCAAAAAAACATTGCCCAATTATGAATGTGGCTGTAAATTCACACCACACTGTCACTTTTGGAGAATGCAACGGGACCCCTTTGATAATTCGACGGTTTTCTGTTGCCCAAATGCAACAGTTGTGCGTATTCACTTATCCATTTAAGCAGAAGTGGGCGTCATTATTCCACGGCCAGGTAATATCCACTGTCATTCGCGCCAGAAACTGAAGTGCCTATGTGAAACGAATATCTGCATCACCATGCTTTACCTGCTGTAGCAAGTGCATCTTGTAAGGATAGTACCGCAACACCTGACGAATTACTAGCCTTACAGTGGAATACGGCATGTCCACTTCACGAGAAACAGCTGGCACACTTGCGCTACCACATGGAGATTGACTCTATAAATCCACGACAGCCATAGCTACATCTTCAACACGAGAGGAGTCCACTCGTTTCCGACCTCTATCTGGTTGAACACCAAGATGTCCTGTCGCTTCAAATTTCGCAATCATTTTGCGGACAGCACAAACAGTCCACGCCTTCAGACGCTGGAATTCTCTGATAGCCGCAGCTGCATTGTTGCTGTTTTTAGCATGCAGCTGTAGTGCAGGCAAACATCTATTGTGTGATTTTGAAGACTGCTTTGCTTTTATACAGTACAGTAGAGCTTAGTGGTGGTGCTGTGGCAATAAATAACGTAAGTTATTTGCATAATCGTAACTAAGATAGTTACGCGCCATTCAGTGATACAGTGACAAATTTTGTAACTAATTTTTTTTTTCCCAATAAATGGCGAGCGTATTCTTTATTGTACCTGTTATCCAAATTTCTCTTCAGTACGAGCCTTAGAACTCGCTCTAGAGCCCTCTACATTGGGATACTTTAATTTTAACAATCATGTATATAGGGGTCCGCAAATTTTTTTTCATTTTTGAAGGGTCCGTAGATCTCAGTAGTTTGGGAACCACTGATATACAGTACTCAAGATGCGGCTTAAGCATGGCCTTATACAAAGAAGTAATCACTTCCTTATCCCTGCTAGCAGAGTTTCTATATCTTATTGACAAAACTGAGCAGTGCAAGCAAGCTGTCTTGGCAGCTTGCTTGCACTGCTCAGAGAATTTCATGTCTGATTACCCCCAGGTCTTTTTTATTCTCCACTACCCTGAGTGTATCAACTGTGTGGTACTGAATATGGGTCACTTCTACCCATATGCTGTATCTTGTATTTGTCAATGTTGAACTTCAAATGCCATTTCTCAGCCCATAGACCCAATTTCCTAAACCTTGTTGCAGTGGCTCACCCTAATGACTGTTATCAACCACCCTACTAACCTTTGTATCTGCTTGACATTAAGCCTGATATGCCTTCATCAGTATCATTGATAAATATTGAAAACAACAATGGGCCCAGTACTGAACCCTGAGGAGCATCGCTAATAACATTAGTCCACAAAGAGCAGTGACATTGATAACCACTCTGTCTACTTTCACTTAACCATCCCTTTATCCATAGCAAAAAATTTGCCCTTAATCCCACATTGCTCCAGTTTGTATAGCAGTCTGCTATTATTATTATTATTATTATTATTATTATTATTGTTAGTCATATGGTGCAGGAACCTGAGGCTTATGCTGCACCAGGAAAAAAAAATTTTTCCAAGTTACCCTGAGAGAGAGAGAGAGAGAGAGAGAGAGAGAGAGAGAGATTTGTCTGCAACCTGAGCACGGTCATCAACAGCTAACCCATAGAGATCAAGTGGCTCAATGCAGAGCCGGCGAAAGGGAAGGGAGTGCAGGATGTGCACTGCACACAGCTCCGCTCTGGCGATGTGTTTTTATAATAAATTAAAATATTTTTAACTAGTTGGGCTATAGCTAGTTGCAATTGAAAGAAACATTTGCAATGGGATAGATTTTTCACAAATTATAGATTATTTTGCAGCGAAAAAAGCTGCAAAATAAAATTATAATAAAATATATAGTTTTTTTGTTTATATTAATATTTTTTTGTGTATACTGTATTAATATTGTATTTGTTTAGAGGTATAAAAATTGTTTTTTTTACTTTTGCTATAAGACTTTCTGCGATTTTATTTTAATAATTATTTTTTGATTTGAAAAATCATGTTTCTTTAATGAGTAAATAAAAGTTTTATTTTTTTCGGCCCCGCAATTATTTTCGCACAACAGCCCGGCAAACCCTATGACTGGCCCCGGCTCAATGTGATTCAACCCTTCCTTCTACTGTTAATATAAGCAAAGAAGTCTTTGCTGATTTTCTTTGCCAGTGATTTCTCATACTCCGCCTTAGCTTGCTCAACCTCCTTTGTGACTTGATTACAGACTTATTTATATCTACCATAGACTTCTGTACAACCTGATAACTTATATGCATCCCACGCACTTTTCTTCTGTGCCACGTGTCACAATACTTCATCTGACATCCATTAAGGTTTAAGCCTTGAACAGTATTTCTTTATTGGCATGAATAGTCCGGTATCTTCTTTGATTTCTTCCCATTTAGAATATGCTTTTGGTAATATCATCGTTTGGTCTCACTGCACACTTTAAAAACTGTCTCAGACTTCTGTTGATAACCAGATCAAGAGTATGGCTTCCTCTTGTGGTCTCTCTAACATGTTGCTGTAGATAAGTCATCCAAGAAATCCACAAAAGTCTTTCTAGTGTATGAGTGACCACCCCACAAATTCCAGTTATCATCTGGAAAGTTAAAAATCCTCCATTAGGAGACATTCTGATTTGCTGGCCCACTCTATTTCCTTATATAGCTGTTTGGTATACAGCAAGCATCCAGTCTAAACTCTTTAATTAAATTATGAATTTGTTGAATTAAACAATGCATTAAATTAAATTAGCCACTTAAAAAAATTTTGACTTATTACTTTACAGATAAGAAATTATGTAAACTGTTCATGCAGAAATAGCCGAACAACCTAACCTAGTGACATTGCCGGGAATTCTGTGATCGACTTGTTTTATTCATTGAAATATTATAGTAACACTTAACACCATATTGCTGTGCATTATGATCCTATTATCGATTTTACCAAACTCAGGATCTGTAAAATAAAATTTGGTCACCTATAAATCCTCCATGGCTCTATTGAAAATTGGTTCCATAATATAATTTTCATCCGTTTTGTAATACTGTGTTTAATTTCTCCTTGATTTTTAAAATGCAACACATTTAAAATGTACTTATTTTTACCTGGGGGTTTCATAATAATTTAAAGATAAATATTTGAAGTTTCTGCTGTAATTAACATAATAAGAAAATAGTAATAATTCATGACTTATATATTTAATAAACTGTTAATGAAAAGTGCTCGTTTCATATTCGTGAACTGTGAAAATTTCTCAGTATATATATGGATGTGATAGGTATGAAAAATATAGTAATTTCCGAATTTCTGTTGGTCTGATTTTAATGAAATTTGGCATGGCCTGAAAAATAATTCTAGAAGAGTCAAGTATAAAATTTCATGAAAATTCGTTCACTGGGAGAAATAATATTCCATGCGGACATGTGTGTGTGTGTGTGTGTGTGTGTGTGTGTGTGTGTGTGTGTGTGTGTGTCGGGGTGGTCCCTAGGCATTCGCCCATCTCCAGCTAGTTTTCCTTTTTTGACTGATCAACTGTAAATTGGGCCTGACAAGATAGGAAGGAGATTAGAGATTTCAAAACAAGAAAATTTTGACTAAAAAAGTTATTTTAATTTAGTCATATTTTTGAATAGGAAAGTATAAACAATGTGTTAAAAAAGTCTGTGAGCATAGTGTGTTGTTAGTGTCAGGTCACTTTGCCACTAGGGCAGCTGCTACCTGATGCCCGTCTCCGGCACGAGGAGCCGGACCTGTATCTACTTTTAAAAACTCTCGTGCAAAAGCACGAGAGTTTCCAAAAGCCCGCACCGAACAGAGGTGCTGGGAGCCAGCAAAAAAAAAAAAAAAAAAAAAAAAAAAAACCTAGTGGTTGTTATTCCAAAGGACAACTCCTGTAGAGTCGATGTCAGTCAGGATTAGAAACATTTAGGCTCAACATGGAAAGCACAGAAAGATCAAGGCAATGACACAATAATCATGCCAAACATAATATAGACAGACCCAACACCATGAGCCAGGTCCATACCAGTAATTTCAGCATTTGCAGACAACAAAACTCATACAGAACGTCTAATTATAGTTCGTTTAGTGAAAGCAGCATAAGAAAAATCTTGAAAAGCCTGGAATCTCAACGCATCGACAGACAAAAAAAAAAAAAAATTACTATATTAGGGTTACCCGTAAATGATTACATTAACCCGTGTTTGTAAATTGCGTGTGTTCTCTGGTCGATTTGCCTGTTTTGCTGGACGAAAAAAACCTCAGTTTCTGAGGGAAAAACCTTACTATCTACGCCTGAGACCGACTAACTCAGCCACGGAGTGAAAAAAGCCCACTAAAGTTCCTCGCGTCATCGACGGGATTCGAACCCGGGCCTTTTCCACCCAGTGTGGGGAGGACGGTGACGATACCACTGTGCTACCCACGCAGACAGCGCATCGACAGACTACAGGGTCAAGTCATTATTATGACCACCTACCTAGTATCCAGAATATGTGCCTTTTGCAGCATGCATCACAGCCAGCCGCCATGAGAGGGATTCAATAAGTCTGGGAAAGGTTGCTATGGGTATCTGTGACCCTGTAGACTGCAGTGCACCCCAGAGTACCTGTAGGTTCCTTGGTGGAGGATCCATCCGTCTGTTGTGTCGATCGAGGTGGTCCCATAGAATTTCAATTGCGTTAAGATCCAAGGAATTCGATGGCCAAGGGAGTAGCTTGAAATCTTCGTCGTGCTCCTCAAACCGCTCACGGACAATTCTGGCGACATAGCATGATGCATTGCTGATAGATACCATCACCCCCAGGGAACACTGTCAGCATGTATGGGTGTATCTGATCGGCGACAATCGATAGGTAACCATTTGCGTTCAGGGTACCCTCAGGTATCAGCAGACCCAAACCGTGCCATGAAAACATTCCCCAGACCATAACGGCGCCCCCACCAGCCTGCGTTCTGCCAACAATCGTGTCCGGGTGTCTGTTCTTGGAGGTTTCACACCTAATACGCCACCATCCATCCACTCAGTGGAGCAGAAAAAGTGACTCATCGGAGAAGGCCACTCAGTCGGGGTCCAGTGTCGGTATTGCTGTTTGCGATGAACGGCCATCAGCATGATGCTGTCATCAAGCGTCTGCTCCAGAGCCCAATACACAACAGGGTTCGTTGCATTTTCATGTTGGAGACCTTTCTGGTGGCCCCATTGTTCATTTGGACGGCCAGTTGAGTAACAGTAGCACGCCGATCGGTCCTGACTGTTTCAGCCGACGTTCACCTCTGGGATCAATGGCGCATGGGGCTCCACAATTGGCACATTGGGTTGTTAAAACCCAATGTGCCAATTGTGGAGCCCCATGTAGTCTTGATACATTTTCACCACGTGAGCACTTCACAAAGTCCACTGTTTTGGAAAATCTGGCACCCCTGGCCCTATAGCCAATGATCATGCCTTTTTCCAGGTCTGATAGGTTGCATGCTTGTTGTTGTTGTTATTTGGTTTTTAGGAGCATTAGCAACTATGGCCATATTGCTCCAGGATATGCGGTGGTCATTCCCTGACCTTTCCGCATCCTCCGTATTTGGTGGTGACGGGCTCGAACCCCGGTCTAATCAAGAAGCGTGTGCTACACACTGCTGCTCCTTCCCACCTGGCTACGGAGGCGCTAGGTTGCATGCTTTGTCCATGACAGATGCTGTTACTGTGTTCACGGATGCCGAACATCAGGCCTTATATGCTTGCCGTGTGCTGTATGATATGCTAGGTGTGTGTGATGTCTGCATTGGGGAGTGGTCATTGTGACTGGACTCTGTATATGCATGTATGCTAACACATCTTGAACAGGGCAAGTAAACCGGAAATCTAAGTAATATTCATTTACAAATAAATGCTTGTTTTATACTGTTTCAGGAGAATGGCAAATTGTTTTCTTCTACTGTGTACGCATTACTTTAGTTAAAGGGCTATTATAAAAGGTTAAACTCGTATTAAATCCTTAAAATTTTCTCATTCTATCTATTTATTCATCTATCTTGATCTGTCTGCATGTAATAATGTGACTTACAGTGGCTGGATTTTCATGAAATCTGTGAGTGCAATAAGTTTCAATCACGACTGACTTGCATCCTCACTGATCATCACAAAGACTTCGTTTATCGCAGAATATTCCAACCTACATTTTTTTTTTTTTTTTTTTTTTTTTGTTTCCAAAGCTTAAAGTTCCCTTGAAAGTCTGATTTTCAACAACTAAGGAAATTATTCAGAACATGACAGGAACTATTAGCAATTCAAAAATAAAAAAAAACCTATCAGGAATGCTTCCAGAAGTTGCACAATGCATTGGTGTACGCATTATCCAGGAAACCATTTCGAAACAGAATCATCCATTCCCGTGTATGCCTCATTTTCCAAATAGTTCAGTCCATGAACATTTTGATTACACCTCATATATTGAAAAAGTCCCATGAGCTCTTCTAGTAGCCTGTCTACATTGTTTAGGAAACTTCAAATCAGTTTGTGCAATTATTCTAGTCCTTTTCATTATTTACAATGTTCATTTAGTGGTACCTTACTCTAGGATTGCTGTTACCCAGTACTAGGATTTTCTAAAGCGGGAGGGGGACTAAAGCATTAAGCGGAGGAGCTTTAATCATCATGTAGTAGTAAAAATAATCCGTTATTTTGATCACAAGGAGGTAAGTCCCCACCTAGGACTGCCACTGATGCTATCTTGCATTTTCCAGTATTAAATGTCACTTTCATTTTTCTGCCCATCCAAATTTGTCTTGTTTCCAGGGGCAGACTGGCTGTAAGACTCACCGGTGTAGGCCAGTGTACATTGGGGCCGTTTTACAAGCAAACGTGCAAGAGAATTGCCCAAATGTATTTTAATTTATTTATCCTTACAGATTTTTTGTTCATCATTTATTACATTAAAATAGTAAAAGAAACATGATTTCACTATGAAAATATATAAAATTCCATGTATTAAAGTATGCACCTGCAGCAGCAAGCTGGAAATATTTTAGTGAAATATAATTTGTATAGTTTATCTTATCAATATTTATGTGAAGCATATAAGTTTATTCTCATAGTCATCTTCACATTTAGCTTGTGAACAATCATTTTCAAAATTAAGATTGAGAAATTTAATGAATCAGCAATGTTTAGAACTTTTCATGTTAATGAGGAGAGAGAGAGAGAGTGTGTGTGTGTGTGTAAGAGAGAGAGAGAGAGCATTATTGTTAAAGGGAATTTTGATTGTTTTGATATTTAGTGCAATTATTATTATATATTTTTTTTGGTTAAATTTTATATATTATTAATGTAAAGTTCTGTTCATATCAATCATACAATGTTTAAAATGAAAATATATGTGAACAAATTTTTTAATTTGGCCGTTGGTGGGTCTAGTTGTACTCTGGTACAACCAGACCCATGTGTGGTCAGCCCAACTTAAAAGTCCAGCCTGGTAATAAAAAAGTTCCCAGTTCACCAAACCCTGTAAAACCCCAGTCACTGCATTAGCCCAAGTAGCTCTTTAGAAATACTTTCTTTCTCTCTCTCCTGTCACTTACCATCTCTTTATCCATAGTAGTAACTTACCCTTAATGCTACTTGGCTCAAATTTATAGACTGATGCTACCTAGATGCAATACAGAGCATTTTCCAGTATTAAACATCAGCTTCCACTTCTTTGCCCATCCATGTATTAGTCATTCTTGTGGGATTACAACAAAAGCTTTACTGAAATCTAATTATATTATTTCAAAGGTGTTCGTTCTATTCATCACTCACAGATAGCATAGTGGGTATAATCATCCTCCTCTCACCCAGGTGGAAAGGCCTTGGTTTGAATCCCATCAACGACACAAGGAATTTTTATGGGCTCCTTTTCACAGGACGGTTGATTTTTTTTTTTCTTCCAGGAATTCTGGTTCTTTATGTAGCAAACTTCACAAAACCCAAATGAAGGAGACACAGTATACTGATGCATCATAGTGTTAGTTGCTTTGGCACTTAACATATCCTAACCTAACCTTCTATTAAATTCTTTATTTAATAATATCCATAGTAGTATCATTACCCATAATAACTAGCTCGCATAATGGTGTTACCTGGCTAAATGCTGTGTTTTTGAGCTCCTGAAAGTGGTTTTAGGGTGACTAAATATAAAACAAAGTATATGAATATCTGGTGAGTTATAATGTAATCATTTTGGACATTGGGGGGTGTTTTTTTAAGAAATTGATAAATAAGACTGATGTTTATGCACCCTAAAATGGCTGCCATGTAACGATGGCTTAGGGTAAATTCAAGGCAAAAACTGTTAATCTCTTACCCACAATAGGATAGGTTAGTAGAAAAGAAAGTAACTGTAGGGTACCTAAGCCTAAGGGGCAGCTGATGGTATAATTATTTCTTGGTTTGATAAAAAAATTAGTGAAGATAGAAATTTTTCAAGATTTCAAATGTCACTGGTTCTGCTAATCAGCCATTATTTCTTTCTTCCTACCATTTAAATTGTGATTATTAGGAGCCATCTCAGTTGCATGACCAGAGGAGAAATTCAGAAATTAATTGGCATCATCTCATCTTGGTGAATGAATAATTAGCTTTTGTAAATAAATACATATCACTCAGTTATATAACATAGGAATCAGAGTTCCTATTTACAGTTGAGATATCAAGTCATAAAGCATCCTTTGAGACTTTAATAAGGGAAATAGAAAGGGAACTTGTATAAAGCTAAGTCTCTGGATGATCTACAGTGGGGTTCATTCAGATTGAAGATAACTGTATATATTGAAAAGCAATAAACCCGAAAAATATCCCACTGGAAAGTATTATGAAGAAGAAGCAGGATCAGTGGCATCTGGGATTTATGTACTCAGCAGGAAACTGATATTTTCCAGTTACAGTGACAGTGTTGCCATATGGATAATTTAGTACTAATATCCTTTAGTTAATCATGTGTGAAACAAACTGAAATGATCCTTTGGTGCATGCTGTTTTGAAGATTATGCTGTAGCTATTAAATGTGTACTGATAATTGAATCGAGTAGTACAGAACCTTGAATGCAGACACTGTGAAAATAATTTATACTGATACAACGAACTATGGAGTCACACATCAAAGTAATAGTAAGGAGGCGAATATAGTCAAGTTCTTGATAAACAGATGAGGCATCACTGTAACAACTTAAGATTCTACTATGAGCAGGGTAGTGAGAGCACAATATCCATGGATTCCAATATTGTTACATCACAGGAATATTCGTTTCAGGAGATACTTGAGGAGTCAAAAACTCAGATGGGGTTTTAATCTGGGGATGCACTACCTGAATTCGATGGTATTACATACACTTGTATGTTCAAATGCTAGAGGTTGGCTGTGCGACTCCTTCACAAATTCAGGAAAATGATTTTGACAGAAGAGGGATTGATGTCTGACTGAGGAGTGGGGAACTGGAAACTTCTGAAGGACGTTAAACATGTCAACTTTGAGAGGGATAGCATTGGAATACATGTTGGATTTGGAAAGGGATTGGAGAAGAGTGGGATAGCTCAGGTTACTGATTGCTCTGTATAAATGGAAATAAATTCTGATTTCTTTAAAAAGTTTATAAAGATATGCATGATTAGCTTTTTAACTTGAGTTGGATTCCCTGCAAAGAGTATGCATTCCAAATGGTGGTTGTCAATACTCCAAAACTCCAGCAAGGGAAGAGGTAGTCAAGTCTATCAGACCAAACTGACTTTTAATGAGGTGGTGAAGGAAGCTGTGGCCCTAATGAGTTAGGGGCCTCGTTGCCTACAATTGTAATTAAAGCTGGGAAAGATTCCCCATTTTCCTTTCAGCCAAGAGGTTAAAAAGGTTTTCCATTCTGAAATCAAATTAACCTTAACGGAAGTTAAGGTCTTGACATATTCAAGAAGCTGAGGATAAAGTTGTGATTGTAAGGCTGTGATGTAGGACTAAAAGAAGAGCACTTTAACTGGAACTTCTTTTGCCATAGGCTCAATAAAGATGAATCTTTTCGTGATTCCCTGGTTTGCTTTTCCAAAAGTATGGTAGGTGCAGACTAGCATGTAATTGGATTTTAAAAAGAAAATCGGTTAAGATTAGAAGTTCAGTGTAATGAACTGACTGCATTTTCATAAGCTGGAGCATATAAACACAAGATATCAAATTCAAGAACCAGGAGTTATCAGTGTTTAGGCTTTGGACATGCTGCAGAATGATATTATTCCAAAGAAATAACTTGTTCACAGGAAAAGGGCAGGAACAGTAATTATGGATGTACTTGAACTTGCAAATTCCAAAAATGTCTTCCAAAATCCTCAAATAGGCCTATGGGGCTGGGAAATTCCATATTCAAGAAAATTAATACTCAAACACCAGCCAAGTTTAAATATTTAATAAAATAAAATAAAATAAAGTAATACAATAAACTGGACTATTAGAATAAATTTAAATATTACAATAAGTACTAAAAGAAATAAAATCGGTTAAAACAACAATGCTAAAATCATTAAAATACCAGAAATCTGAAGCTTTCGGAGACAGCTGTCACCTTTCTCAACAGTGTACTGTTGCTACAATGACACATCCTTAAGTAACAGGTCCATGGCACTCATGTCACTCACCAGGAACATCGTCAGTATTCTCTATTTGTGGACCGGAGACAGAAGTGACTCGGGAGCATGCCATGTGGAACCAATCATCGTGTCTGAGGACAATTGCCTCAAAAAAGGGGGAGTAATCGCACACCCCTGTTTCTGTTAATAATATGACCGGATGAACCGATTCGCAAGCTCTCGAGCCAGTTGCGTTCCCAGAACCCATGCACATGGTCAGTAATGAATCATCATTCATTACTGAGTCATATGAGCCTGTTACTTAAGGATGTGTCATTGTAGCAACAGTACACTGTTGAGAAAGGAGACAGCTGTCTCCAAAAGGTTCGGATTTCCAGTATTTTAACGATTTTAGCATTGTTATTTTTAACTGTTTTAACTAACTTTATTTCTTTTAGTACTTATTGTAATAGTCCAGTTTACTGTATTACTTTATTTTATTAAATATTTAAACTTGGCTGGTGTTTGAGTATTAATTTTCTTGAATATGTCTTCTAAAATGTTAAGACTGGCAGTGACCACTTAACATTTTTGGGAATGTGTAAGAACACAATCCTTTGTTCTTAATTTAGAAAAGTAACCAGTGCATTTATATCTTAGTATATGTTTTTAAACAGTTTTATTGAATACCATTAAGAAAGATAAAAATTACAAATTTATTTCATGCCACTACAAATAGCATATATACAGTGGATTTCAGTTATTTGGGCCACCGCTTAATCGGGGCAGCCATTTATTTGGGACAAATCTTAAAAAACAGAAACCAATCGAGAAAATAGCCAGGGTTTACTTCGCTTAATTGGGACAGCATGCCGTTTAATCGGGGCAGGAGGCTGCAGCACTAGAGATTACTCTATGATTGTCTCAGATGGTAGGTGGTTCGGTCAAAATTCTGGAGGTCACAACCATAAAACAATTAGCAGTCACCTGTTTATTGGGCTTTTCTGTTAGTGAAATCTATCATAAACAGACAGTAAACTCGATCTTACTGAATTTGTGATAATATCGACAGCTGGAATTCTGTGGGTTATTATGGTGAAATGTGTTTACACTTCCATGAAATCTTCAGTCATATAAAAAAATTTATTTTCAGATCTTCTCTTCATTCGTATTTTTAAAGCTTTGTAACTCATTACTCAGGTTCTCACTTGCGCGTATTGTGTTACTTGCAATTTGTGTGTGCCGTGTTCTTTGTTATTGATTACTTATCTTTTTACTGTTTTAAATTTTAACCCCCACCCACAAATGTCAACTAGTTCGTATGTACATATTACAGTACGTATTAATTATTCCGATTATCACGTATATTCTTCCAATTTTCACTTATTTTTTAATTGGTAAGGTAATAAAGGGTAAATTTCTGCTTAATATATCTTCGCTTTTATAGCCTGTGGATAATATTCCTCCTATTTTCGCTAATTAGAATTCAATTCACAAACGTGATCACAATGACCGGTGCTTACTACACATCGTATAGTGAAGGGTACTTTACTATGGCGAGTTCATCTAACATGATTTGATTGTACAGTGAACCAACTGCAAAAAAAAAAGGGGGGCTACATTGTATTTTTAACTATTTAAGTGAAACTTCAGATAATTCGGGCAGCAACTTAATCAGGCCAAAACGCACTAGTCCCGATGTGTCCATCTCGGGACTAGTGCAAGTACTGTTTGTAATAAAAACTGCAAAGTAATATATATATATAAATGTATACATTCATTTATGTATATACTCCTGCAAAAAAAAAAAAAAAAAAAACTTGGGTTTCTATTATCTGAGATTTCTTTATCCAATGAAGTATTGCTCAGCTCAGATAAACAATTTGCCATTGAATATATGTTCATCTTAAACACTGCAAGTTTAAAAATATTTCGTGATTTTGTGCATTATGCTCCATTTTTAATATAACCTAATGTTTTAACTATTCTATTTATATGCAGCTGCTTGCGTGAAACTTTTTAAATATCACTCATATTTCTAAGGATCTTAATATAAAAAACAGTCAGAAGATGGTTAAGTGATGTGGGTAGCTGAGGCTGATGCTACATAATCATTCAGTTATGTAACTTGGTGCAACCCTAGAATTCCATTAGTCTCTCTGGGAGATGTTATTCACCCAAAACATCAGACAGATTATTGTGTTGTAACAATATACTGTATTTAAGTTTTAGCTCTCTCGTGAAAATTTTTTTTATCAATATATCGTCTGCATGTAATCATGAATGTCCTTTCATTCAGATAATTAATTTAAAATTTCATAATTTCACAATGTCATAATTTAGTATATGAACAAATTCCTAAATTATATGAAATTGTGAAAACTGCATGTAATCATGAATGTTACAAATATATTGGTGATTCTAGTCTTCTATGTATGAACTTACATGTTGTAGAGAAACTTTGCAGTTTTTAAGTCTTAGGTGAAGATAAATTAAGTGAATTAATTTTTACATTTATGATTAAAACCCATAAACTTAATAATCTAATAAGACCTCTCATACTACGTGTTTAATACTTTTTTAATATTTTAACAACTATGTACAGAAATATAATTATACATCAAAGCATCACCGATAATGCTTTACATACTACACCAATAACAACAAACAGTCCTGTATTCATTATTTGACAGAAAAACAGACCACAGAGGAAGAGATGGTAGATTTCATCACATAAAATTTACAACAAAACAGAAAGGTATATGACAACACCAATAATGCATTCAATTTGCATTATCAACTTCTTCTTGTAACTGATCTCTCTTGTGTAGTAATTCTTCATATCGTTTCTGCAGCATTTTCTCTCTCTCTACTTGCCTATTAACATCTTCAGTTAATGACTGAAATATAAATAAAAAGTTAAATTTAAAAAACTTAATTCGATGTGTAAATATGAAATGTATTATCTTTTATATTCTCTCTCTCACTCGCACTCAATTCTACTAAATTTATTCAGCATTGGTCAATGATAAAAGCAAGAATTTTATTGCAAAAAATTTTGTTGAGGGTACCTTTTGCAGTATCCTCAACAATAATTATTGCTACAAATTTCTAGATTCATTAGATACTTTCTACAAAATTTATAACAACTATCCAGTGGACAAAAATGTCACTGAATACTACCTGATAAAATGTTCCAACATGCAAAGGAGTCACCTTCATCTAATTACAGTTTGCGCCAGGGCCTTAATATCTTTCACGTTTGGGATTTTCATTTTAAAAAATGAAATCCCAAATGTAAAAACCTGTTTATACAAAAGTCCAATTAACTAAACAAAATAATATTCATGGTTTTACTGTCACTATTTATCTCTGAGACCACAAACTTTCCATTATCCTTTTGAATGATAGATATAAAACAAAATGATACTTATGAGAAACCCATTATAACCGATTTCAAATCATGAAAATTCTAGCTATTACAGAAAAGGTGACCTAAAGAAGCGAAAAAAAGGAGGGAATGATTAAATGAATATTTTATTCATAAAAAAAAAAAAAAAGGAACTCATCATTCAACACATGAAACTACCCTCAAATAATTTATTTCACTTATGAATAAGTATAATAAGGTAAGGTAATACAGTAGACTCTCAAAATAACAGCACATTGAGATCAAATGTTTACATACAGCGCAGATGTCTTGCAGTGCCGAAAAAGAGAAAACGTGATTACTTTATTTGTTAAATTCGTCATTTTGAAAGTGAATTCTGTACTAATATCATGGATTATAGGGCTGTTTTATTTATTTTAAATTAAACACCATTCACTATGGCTCCTAAAGTTAATAAACCTCATAAGAAAGAAAGAAAAATAATTAAGAACATTAAAGCTTGATATAATAATAGAACGGGTGTAAGTAGGAGTGTGTATTAATGGCAGAATACAACATTGGATCGTCAACATGCTTATGTTTTTTTATGTGCAATTAATAAAATTGCATTCTTAATCTCTCTATTTCTTATTTAGCCTCATTATTTCTGCATTAAATATATTGAAAATAAAACTTTCTATATAATGGAAAAATTGAAATAACAGCATCATTCATATGAATCCCTGTGGGTGCAGTTATTCTGAAAGTTTACTGTACATCACACACATGAAACAACAGTCCATATTTTCATGTACTTTAGTGTAAGTTTAATTCTAATAATCAGGCTGAAAATTATATCAATAGAGAAATTAAAAGCAATAGGAAATCTAAATAATTTAATTTATTTAACTGTATTATTTAAGACTTTAAATTGCTACCCCTTGACCTAAATTTAATTTTACCTAATTTAATGTTGGCTGACATAAATTAAATTTATGTCAGCCACCTAATGGTGGACACATGCACTATTTCTGTTTAATACATGTTCTTTGAAAAGAGACTCATAAGTGATGTACACTGCACGACAAAATAAAGATAACAATCAGAAAATGTGGTATGGTGGTGGTGTACCATAGAATAACAACAAAATGAGAAGACAGTGAGAAACTTCAGACATGTATAAGGTCCATTTTTAGTAGTTGTATAAGAATTACTAAAAAGGTCACATTACAGAAGTCGATACCAGATGCCACATGACATCAGCACGGAGTATGATACCCTCCAATGGCTAAACAGGCCTGACAGCAGTGAACCATCCTCAATATAAGGGTGCCTATAAGATTCTGTGGCAACTAATCCCGTTCTTCCACCAGTGCAGACCTTACCTTACCAGGTGATGGAGGAATTGGCATGCAATATGGCACCCAATTGTGCTGGCCACAGCAATCGTTGGATACCTTAATTTCAATATATTCCTTCATCACTCATCACTTGAGCTATGTGCAGTGATTTTTTAATGTATGAAAAGAAAATCTGGGCTAACCATATCCCTAAAAAGTTATGCACAGGGTTCAAAGGTCTGTTCTTGGTACCTCTGCACAGTTGCAGTACTCCTATCAAAAACATGAAGAGGGGTGCAGTTGCTGATCATTATTTTGCCCCACACAAGAACACTGCCTCCACCGTGTCCCTTTCTCTGATGTTGAAGGGATGGTACTGCATTCCTTATTGTCTGGAAATTAAATAATGTCTAGAATCTGTTTGCAGGCTAAAACGGGAGTTATCTGAGAACAGAACTGTACCCTATTTCTCAGGGCTCCAGATCACATGTTCGTGGCTTCAGTTTCGACGAGTTCTGCAGTAGTTCGGGGTTAATGGGATACAAACCGCTGGCCTACTTGTGTAGAGTCGACTTGAATTGAGCCCTCTTAACACAATCTGGTTGGAAATGTTTTCACCTGTGGTCACAGCAACCTCAAGAGACAGTTGATGACAGAACATCGTAGGTTTTTCTGTCTTGTTGTTAGAGCCAGAAACCAGTCTCTTCTGGTTGATGGAGCCCTCAGGCAACCTTGGCCAGCTCTTCTTGTAATGTTCCTGAAATTGTTTCCATAGTGCCAAGACGACAGTGTGTAACACATTAAGGCAATGTGCCATCTCTGCATGCAACTGCCCAGCTTCAAGTCATCCAACAGCCTGCCATCTCAAAGAATCGTCTAAACAGCAATGACTTGCCATCCTGAGTACTAGAGATGTGGCTATCCCTCTGAGCAAGCCAAAAAACATGAATGATGTGGTTGCAACCTGTGTTTTTATAGGCATGAATAATTTGAATAATGTGTGGCTCTGTAAGGTGGTAGATCGATTTCTGTTGGATACTCGGAATTTGCATGCCAGGATGCCTATTACATCAAATATTCACCTTCTGTTCATTCACGAAAATCATTTTGTTCTGTTAATTTTGTCAATTGACATATTTTTGAATTTGACTATTTCAGAATTTTAATTTTAAAGAAACATAATTTTGTTAATTTTTTAATAGATTTTGCACATTCTCTCTCTCTCTCTCACCACAGGAAGGAATAAGTCAAGCTATGCAAATGTTCACAAGTACCAACACAGTGTTATCTAATGATATATGATTAAATGAATACTAGATAGTTTTCCAACATCTCTTACATCATCTAAATTAATATCTCCAATTGTTTAGTTATAGTCAGCATGAGGATGGGAATGAAAAAATTCTTCATTTAAGCTCCTGACAGTTATATTCTAGTGTCTGACTGGATTTGAGTGGAATGACAAGCTGCTATGCAAAAGGTACTTTCATGGGAATAGTAAATTTCTAGCTCTTCGTTTTTAGTTCTTTAGTCAAACAAAGCAGAACTGTCAGATGAGTTTTGTAAAATGTAAGAAGCATTGGCTATGTCAATTGTCCACTGCTTCTTCCACCAGTGCATACATTTCACCTTTAATTTAACCTGGACTGGTTAAATTAAAGGTGAAAAGTAAATAATTAATTAACTTTTTACTTATCAATTAATAATATATAAAAGTAGTTCCAACTTCAATGGACATATCTTACAATATACTGTTCACCCAAATCTCTGTAATGCACTTTACCTATTTCCTCTTGGATTTCAATAAAAATTGAAATAATTATAATTTAGTAAATAAATAACAAAAAAAATAAATAAAATAAAAATAAACCATTTAAAAATCAGTGCCTGTTGGAGTCAAGTTGTGTGGAGAGATGGACAGACATACTGAAGCTAATGGGCCCTTTGCACTTTTGTGAATGTGCTTAAAAAAAAAAAAAAAAAAAAAACAAAGGAAAAGAAATCTCAGTTTAGGAGTAAATATGGCATATTATCAGAAAATTTATCAGTTTTCAGAACTGAAAGAAAATAATCTTTATTTAAAAAATACAGAACATATTCTGTGTACTGTATATAATAACCTAATTATGTTGTTGAAAATAAAAATTATACCTCAACTCGCTTCCGGATTGCCAAATCTTCATGTTCTTGAAGGGCCTTGAATGTTTTCATTTCAAGATGAGTTTGTTCCACTTGTTCAGCTAAGTCCTGCAGTTGCTTGATTAGTGCCTGGCCCCTTGACTATCAATAAAAATTAAAGCTATTTAAGGATAACAGAAATAATCATTCATTTTTAAAAAATTAAGTGAACTATTTTTAAATTGTACATAATGATCATGTCCTACAAAATGATATTTAATATTAATTATCATATATTAATTACGAGGAGTGGTAGAAAGTAATGCCTCCTATTGTTTTCCTCAGAAAATGTAATTCCTACAACTATGCCTTTTACATAAATTAAACCTCAATCATCAATAAACACACTTATTTTTCCACAAAGTCACCATTATTTTCTATGCACTTCTGCCATCTGAGTTAGACACTGTATTCCAATCCTCTAAAAGTCCTTACTCTTGCTCCAGACACTGTGCTTGAGCTGGTCTTGTTTTCAGTGGGCCAAAAGAGGTGACAGTCAGAAGGTGCAAGATCCGGTGAGGAAGAACAGTGCACCCCAGTTTTGCAATGGCCTTCATTGGGTGCAGACTGGTGTAGGGTCATGCGTTGTCACGAAGAAGAACGTCATTAAGGTTTTTGTCCGGTCAAACTCTATGGATGCGGGCTTTCAACACTTCCACATATTGATCTGGCTGCTTCGGGGCTTGTGAACAATGTCACTTTCCCCATTCTTAAAGTGTCTTATTTACTCTTACTTACTCACATCTACAGTATTTTCACCATAAACATTTTTGAGATGTGTATGGATTTTGATAGGCGTCACTTCTTCCTTGGTAAGAAATCTGATCACCACTGTTTGCTTGATACGTTTATCCATAAAACATCCACCATTTTGAACTATCCGTGTGCTGCACCCACGAGACTGATAACAGGACCACTCAGTATGGTGAAACTAGAGACCTCTAGTGACCACTCGGTAACACACAAAATGATCTACAGCACCACATTTGAAAGCAAAAAATTGGAAGGCATTACTTTCGTACAGGTCCTCGTATAATAATAATTTTTCAGATGTGTGAAACTACAGCATACAACTGTTTTGTGGATATTTAGGAGATGTTACAACTTTATGGAGTGAGATCTTGTATTAAATTAATTTGAGGAATTATATCCATTTATAATATAGTAGATTGTTAATTCCACCTTCCTGAAGCTGACAATGCTTTTCGACCGACTGTCGTGATCACAGGAATGAAAATATTAGTAAATTAATAAGAGGAGTATACCTCAATATAGTACGTGGAACGCTTCCGTGTCGTGATCACAGGAATTTTCATTCCTGTGATCACGACAGTCGGTCGAAAAGCATTGTCAGCTTCAAGTAGATTGTTAAGAAAGAATAATTCAAGAAGAAAAAAAAATCTGCTTAAATTCTCATATTAAAACTTATCCTTTGGGGTTTTTTTTTTTTTTTTGGTAGCTTTTGGCGCATTGGCTTCTGTGGCCATAATGCACCTCCCAAGGTTTTTGCAGTACTTTGATCCTTTGGGTTGCAAGCTATTACTACAAGATGTACTAAAAAAATTTAACGCTTCTCATATAACAATGGTAAAATGCTATTTTTCTTAACAGTGGAGTACCAAAATGGATGTCAGGAAGTGCCACTAACCCACTAGTTTCATGGTTATTGCCATCTCATCAGCTAGTGGAAAAGTATCTACTAGTGACACATTTGGCAACCAGCAATGATTTAAATTTGAGGTCCCCAAACCATGGCTCACACATTGGGTAAGGTCCAAAAAGAACATTAATCAGGCCTGCAACAGAGTATGACAAATGAGCAAGTCATAACAAGTCTTAATATGAAACAAGAGCTATGAAATAAGAAATCTGGCCCATGAGTTCTCAAGTAATTGTCAATGTGTCTACATTTCCAGTGGGCTACACTTAAAATTAACTGAATTAGAGTGAAAACCAATTACCAAACTTGCACTGAAAAAACACTGACAATTACTTTAAAAGTTCAGAGACCACTGATTTAAAGCATAAAATGAAAGATGCCAAATGGTGATTCAACTTTCCACATTAACAAAAAGGTGCTTTTGACCACCTTGCTAATTGGGACTTGTATCCATTTGAAATTATTATACTTTCCTTTAAAAGGCATTCAGATGCAAGGATGTTAAATAAAATGGAATTTTATTACGAAATTAAATAAATGTGGGATCACCTTAAGTGTGAATGACAATGTCGATCATTTGTGGAAGATTAAATAGTTTGCTACAGCAGCCAGCTGGAATTTGGTGACATTCTTTCTACACCAATTTTCATAAAACAGGTTGAAGTAGGTCATATGGAACATGCTCTAATCCAGTGTTCTAACTTGTCCTAAAGGCATTCTATGAGATTAAGATTGCAGCTTTGGGATGTTCAGGTCAGTTGTGAAAACTTGCTTTCGTCACACCAAGTGGTGTGAGGAAACAAGATGGACTTATGGGAACAGAGTATTATTGTGTTTGTTGAAGTTCAAAAATGAAAGTGGGGAGAGAGAGAGAGAGAGAGAGAGAGAGAGAGGTACCACGGAGCTGTTCAAAATATCAATATACTGAGGGTTTTCAGCACAACATACAATGGTCTCATTCAGAATCAAAAGAAACAGGCTGATGCCATAACACCTCTTCCTTCAAACTTCACTGTTTGTATACATGTGTTGAAGTTCCAAAATGAAAGTGGGGAGAGAGGTACCATGGAGCTGTTCAAAATATCAATATGTGGCACTGAGGGTTTTCAGCACAACATACAATGGTCTCATTCAGAATTAAAAGCAACAGGCTGATGCTATAACACCTCTTCCTTCTCCAAACTTCACTGTTTGTATATAGGTAGTATTCTCTGGGCATTTTTCAAATCCAAACTCAATCAATAGACTAAACACTGTGTAGCGACTACTTGCTCCATGGGACCGCCTTAAATTGTTCAAGAGTCTGTGAATGATGGGCAGCTTACCATTCAAAACACTGTTTAGTATTGTTGTTATGTAAAGCTAAGCTGCAGCTCTATTAAAAACCAAACCAATACAATACCTTTACCAACAGTGCATGCCTCTGGAAAGCTATGCGTTGGAGCTAGATAGGTTCTAAAAGGAATTTTGTGATGATTTAACCAGCCTCTTCAGGGCTTGCCAATCCTTCTGAACAGCAGGCAATACCATTTTTCACTGACATCGTAACTGTCAATTATAACTTGGAATTCCATAAGTCCCTTCCCAAAACTCATGCTGACTGCTACTAATATTTCTGATGTTTTCTCTGAACTTTTAAACTTATTCCCTATCTACTTATAACAAACACATAAGGCTGTAATCTTTTAGGTTTTAAAGCTTTCACCATAACAGAAATATGATGCTATTTATTAACCATCCATCATGCCAAAGAATTATATACATTACATATGAATGTAGCACTCCTAATTTGTAATGTGACATAAGAACAACTTAGGGCAACATGAAAGATTAAAGCCTTAGTATAAGGAATGAAATGGCTCTTCCTTTGTGCATTCCTGTGAGGTCTACAATTAAACTTCACAGAAAGTATAGTCTAATATATCTGAGAAACTTAGTGTTTTGTTTACAGGCAGATACTTGTATTTAGCATCTCTCATCATATAATTTAAACCATCAAGTTTTGCATGGAGTGTGACTGTCAGACTGTCTGGATGGTAGCTCTCAGATACACTGTTAATGGTTTCCTGTTGTGTATCTTGTCATTAATAAAAATAAAAAATAATGAGTATAGTTTATATAGGTATAATCTGTCTTAATTAATACAGTTCATACCTACTGTGGTCTTCTTCCCCTTTTCTTCTAGTTTTTGGGAATAGTTTTTAACACTAGTTAATGTACTCAATTGCTGTAGTGCATCAGAATGTGCGAACTGTTTCACACACTTAATAAACAGATATATAATTCCAAATAATTATATGTGAAACACATGATATCTAAAGAACTAAAAACTTATTCTCTTGAATATTTTACCTGGTAGCCCCCTGTAAGAATCCTCAACTTCTTTTCATATTTGGCAGCTCTTTTTGCCTCACGAGTCATGTGACCTCTGTTTTGCTATAAAAATTAATTAAAACAAAGTTGGAACATTATTGTGTTAAATTAGGAACAAATTTTCCTGCTAATTTTACACAAATACAAGATGCTAAATAATTAAAGACTTACCTCCAATCTTTTCTCAAGTGACTCAATTCTGTCTTTTTTACTAGCTAGATTTGCTCTTGTGTAGCGATTTTGAGCAGGCAAAAATAACACCTGGGCTAAACATTCCTCCCAGACTTGGGTATATGCTTCCAAACTTAAGTCTCCATGTCCCATTCCTTTCTTTACAACTTCCATTTCTTGTTTCAGTATATTATCAGCCTTAGAAATGAACAAAAAGAAGGAAAATAAATACAAACAAAAATAAACACACACACACACACACACACACACACACACACACACACACACACACACACACACACACACACACACACACACACACACACAGAGTGAAACATGAAAAATTTTAAATATTGGTTATGTAAAAAATTTTTTTTGTCCCTCGAACTTTTCATTCTATATAGTAAAAAAAAATATATATATCTTTACTTTTTGATATACAATAAACCCCCGCTATTCGCGGTTGCTGATTTAATATAAAATGAACCCTAAAAATATGTGAATTTTAAAGCGCTATGAACATTTTCCGCCATAAAAAAACATGGATGTGGCTAAAATTATCTTTCCCGGTCAAAACAGCGCTCAGTGGGTGGGGGAAAGGGGTGACAAAATTGCAAGTGTGGATATTTCTCGCTAATCCTTGTTCAGTATGCCTTATGCACTTGTCATGGAAGGTTTCGTCGTTTGCTTTTAATTTATATGCTTATAAATTGAATGAATTTATCAATTTATAAATTGATATGCTTACAAAAGTGATAAATCTACCGTTTTACAGTGTAAAACAGACTTTTTTTGAGTATGTTAATGGAAGAAAGTGGCTTTATTGTGGACAAGTTCTTTCTAACCCATACAAAAATATGCCTACGAATAACAAGGGAAATGTGAAAAGATCAAAGAAGGTGATGACATTAGCGAATAAAATTGAGTTATTAGACAAAATTTCTAATGGTGAAAGTGTCTTCTCAGTGGCAAAATATAAAATCAATGAGTCAACGGTACGATCAATCAAAAAATCCTCCATAGTGTCCGTGAAAACGCGCTAATTGCTTCAAAAATTTGCTCTGTAACTCGTGATGTTAAATTAGAAAAAATGGAAAAAGCTTTAAATCTGTGGATAGAAGACCGAACTCAAAATAAAATCCGTTAAGTTCACTCATCATTCGTGAAAAGGCAAAACTCCTTCATCAACACTTTAGCGTAACTGATGATAGCACTGGCGGGATAAGTTTTTTAGCTAGCAAAGGTGCTGGTTTGAAAGATTTGTTTGAAATTTCTAATAAATATTACATTTAATATTAAATTGTTTCTTATTTTCATTTCGATGCCTTATACTTGCATTTCTAATGGTCATATTATGAAGGTACATATAATACATACATGCATAGACAAAATTTTAGACTAGTTTTTCTTATATATTTCATACTTTGGAACGGAACCCCTTTATTACTATGGGAGCCATAACTCAGTATTCGAGTTTTCGGTATTCGCGGCATTTCTCAGGAACGTAACCCTCGCGAATAGCGGGGGTTTACTGTATATCTTTACTTTATATGTTGCTGGATAATTTGAAGGCAGTAAGGCTGTTTGTTATTCATGTTAGGAATTTCTTGTACCACACACAAAAGAATAGCTGAATCTTAAATTTCCACTAAGGCAAGAGTTAAAATTTCTGAAGTTTTTTGTTTGTTTATTCTATCCTATTCAATACTTGTGCCCCCTCTGACACTTCAACTAACTGCAAATCTCTTATCAGTACCATCAACAACAGCGTGGAAACTTTACAGTACTTAATATAAATTTAATACACAATTATATGAGCAATATATCATTGCTTTGTCTGTCTTGTATAGCCTGGTCATGATAATTAACCTTAAGATCCTCTCCAAAGGTTTATCATCATGCATTAAAAAAAGGGGGGGGGAACTGGTTAACATATTCACTGCCACCTATATTCAAGAAGAGAGTGCATTCAATGTGCCATAGTTTTCAGAATGTTGAGAATAACATTCTGAAATCCTCAAAATCCAAAAACTAAAGAATGATTGAAAAGTAAAAGTGTGGAATTCATAGTTAAAAATGAACACCTACTTTATGAAATATTAACTGTGCAAATGAAAAGATACACACAAGTTAAGATGATTTTTAAGCACTATTTCAGAATTTATTTTTTACTCTGTCTATGGGAAACAGTTTTAAAACTGAGGATTTCTAATTGCTTAACATTCTATTCATTAAACTCATTAGCAAGTTGAAGGAATGGGCTCCTTTAGAGTTTCAACATACCTTAAAAAGTCACAATTACAATAAGCCAGCAACAATCCACTAAGTAATTCAGAACTGTTCACAGCCATGAGAACTTAATACTTAATGTGGTTGAGGTACCCACTTATGGATATCAATGAAAAGAAATGTCACTTCCATTATATCAAAATGTTTATACTAAAAAGGTTTTAGTGCTAAAAGCTTCTGACTATGGAAAATTCACTAATTGGACAAATTCGGGCGTAGTATCCTTTTAGTTGATAGTAAGTCACCGAAGTAGATGAAATGGCATAATTTTTGTTAAATCTCACATTGTGAATGCCTTCACAATGAGTTGCTCTGATATTGAACTACCTTTGACAGAGGATTCTCAGCGGATACCACCACCTGTGGGTGATGGTATCCGCTGAGAATAAGTAACATTATCTTCTCCAGTGGCAAAGTGTTGCTTATTCGATGTAGTGCAATATCAGGGCAACTTGTGATAGCTGGTGTATAAAGAAGTACAGGAATACCTCGCATAGCATGGTTTCGAACAGTGCGGGTTTCACTATAGCGCGGTTTACAAAGTGAAAAAAAATTAACTGCATTACGCACCAATACATTTGTTAGGTATGTATGTATTATGCCAGCACGTAGACTAATGCATTATAGATTCAAAGCCAAGCTGACTGTTGTCGCAACTCCCATTATATACTGACTCTACTAGCATTCATACATCAGTAAATACTCTAGATTCTGAGCGGTGAGGTCGTTCACTGTGCATAAGCTGTACAAATATTTTTCGCTGTGTATTTTTGTTAAAGATTATTTTTTAAAAACGTTACACCTTTATACAAATATGAGTGGAAAGAAGAAATGTAATGGTGCTGAGAGTTTTTCTTTTTTCTTTTTTTGTTAGTTGTTGGCACATCAGCTTCTGTGGCCATAATGCACCTCCCAAGGTTTTTGCATTTTACAGTGATCCAAGCCCGAGGCGGGATTCGAACCCGCGACCTTTGGGTTGCCAGGCAGGCACTTTACCCACCTGGCTAGCCCAGTCGGCTCTGAGAGTTCTAGATCCAAACACTGAACGAGGTATGAAAGTAAGGCAAGCGTTGCAAAATGACATTCGATGTTATAAAGAGATGTATGCAGATAAAAAAACTGTGCAAACTAAGCTGATCAGTTATTTTTCAAAATAAAAATACAGTACATACTTCACTTATATTCTTTTGGTATGTACATACTGCAATAAAAATCATTTCTGCTGTACTTACTAGTATTTTTAATTTTTATCATTTCAATTTCTTTATTTGCAAAAACTTTGTGTGCGTCAATTTATGGTAAACAAACACCTATATATTTTTGCAACTCAACCCATATAATCAAATTGTTGGAACGGATTACATTAAAATACATACTAATACCTCGATCAGCGCGGTATTTTTTTTGGCACAAATTAACCGCGCTATGCAAGGTATTCCTGTATTGTACGATGAGTAGTGGTTTAATGTTGTTCTTGCTTGGTGTATTTTGTATGTATACAAAACTGCAGGGAGCAATATGGCCTTAGTTGCTAATGGTCCTAAAAACCAAATAACAACAACATTAAACAATAAATTGTTTAATTCTTAATCATTAAAATTTTATAAAGCTGCTGAAAACTTAATATTTTCTGTTTACACTATCTGTTTATCAGTTCTTGTCATATCTGCGCATAGAGCACTATCAAGCGAGCCTTTGATTTTTTTCCACCAACACATTTTCCCCCTTTGAATTTAAATATATTGTCAGGTGTCAACTCATAAAAAAGTCCTGTTTCGTCGGCACTGTAGTAGTAATGGAGGCATGTGATGCAAGAAAGCAAGTGTATGAGCTTATGTAGCATCAGCCAAAAAAAATTCACACAACCATTCCCTCTAAAAGCTACCAACTTCCACAACAACAGATGGAAGTTTGTTCCAGCAATTAACCACAATATCTGGCTAAAGACAAACTTCTGCACATCTATTTTGCAACTGTCTTTCCTCAATTTGAATTTATGTCACCTCAGGTTCGTAATCTGAGCAAGCGGAAGAATCCCATTATAATTCAGCATGCTCAACCCATTCATGGCCTTATACGTCTCAATCAGATCACCTTGCGAGTGCCTAGTTTCCAGCCGTTGCAATTTGCAGAACTTAAGCCTTTCTTGGTAAGAGGACTCCTTCGTACCCCTCACCAATCTTGTTGCCTCCATACCTGTACACAAATGAGGCCTCCACACCTGTATGCAGTACTCAAGGCCTGACCATTGCCTTATACAAAGGGAATTATATACAGGAATTTTGCATAAGGCAAAATTCCTGTATATCATTAACAATACCCCATGACCTGCTCTGGGAGCCTGTCTGCATTGCTCAGAAAACTTCATATCTGATTGCACAATCACTCCCAGGTCTTTTTCATTTTTACCACCTTAAGTGTGGTACCACAGAGTTCGTACGTTCCTCTGCGGTTACTTCTACCCATATGCAGTACTTTGCATTTGTTAAACTTCAGTTGCCACTTCTCAGCCCATCTGCCCAAATTTTTTCAATCCTGTTGCAGATGTCTACACTACGTTCTAAGTCACAAATAATTTCAACCTTTTCTTGAATCGAGAGTCGCTTTCTTTTGTTAGTAGACATGTTTCCAAAGGAAGGGTTCCTTTCTAACTGATTTTACTTTAAAATGATCTGCATACAAAGTTCTTAGAAGTCCCGAAATAAATTTATGGTTCAGCAAATACAAGACAATCTGTAAATAGGGTAATGTGACAAGCAGAATGCCAATGCACTATTCCATTGGCAATTCTGGCCGTTAATCTGATGCAGAAGATCATAAAGCTAAGTTGCCTTTTCATTTTCATCTATTCCAAAAATTGGATTTTTTCAACTACCCGAGCAATTAAGAATGTTTGCATAGGTACCAGAATTTGTTCGGTGTATCTGTGTAGTACGCCTGTTATAACTGAGCAATTGTATGGAATACGCATAAATAAAATCATTATGGCTTTTTGTTTGTTACAGCCATGATTTCGTTATAACCTGATATTATATGATCAATATAATATCAGGTATTATATTATATGATCTTATATTATATGATCAATTTCTGTTTTATAAGATAAGGTGCAATATCTAAATATATTTTTAAGAACTATTAAAGTACACTCCACTTCAAACAGAATTTTTCCTTTTTATGACAAAGTTAATATATTTTAAAGTAAAAAAAATATATATATATATATATATATATATCAGAAGTACCGTATTTCCCCATGTATAAGACGCACCTTTTTTCGAAAAATTTGGGATCAAAAAACTGGGTGCGTCTTATATAGTGGTTGTAGATTTTTTTACTTGCATTTCCTGCTTGTTGTCTTTGCGGTCATTATTTCACACTTGTTACTGGTATATTAGGTTACGTTTTGCCACGTTCTGCCCAGAAATGGCTCAGAAAAGATTTTCGTACAGTGCTGAATTCAAGTTATGAGGAGTTGTATGAATTTTATGATAAATAAAACTTGAGTTCAATAAGTTTATGTAATACATTTTTTTTTTCAAATTTCGGGCGCCAAAATTAAGGTGCGTCTTATACATGGGGAAATACGGTATATAAAATACAGATTCAGAGTAAGTGAGTTGAAAGCATCATAAGTTGGAAGACAGTGTTTTCCATTATCTGAAACTTACCATAGTAATTTCTTCTTCATTAAATTTCTCAAGGGGATGCTTTTCTAAATATGCCAAGTGCTGAGCTTGATTTAACACATGCATATGGGCTGCTTTGCTTTTCTTATTACCTGGCAAAATGCCCATTTGTTGAGGCGTTGGATGGTGAACAAAATCATAATGTAGCATAGTTATCATTTCTTGTTTGATCAGTTCTTCAGCCTTCTGCAAATCAGTTAGAGGAGGATCAGAAAATAAGGGGCGAAGAATGGATGAATTTATTTCAAGTGGTCTGGGGAGCTCTCTCTGTATTGCTTGAGACTGTTTTCTTCTCTCAGCTTCCACTGAAAATGAATCAAAAATTATAAGACAAAATTTATAAGAATTCATAGTGTCAAAAAAAAAAAAAAAAAAAAAAATAGACAGTAATAATTGCCTTGCAAGTTAATAATTTGACAAATCTGAGCAACAGCAATCAAATGACTGTTTATATGTGATTCTTATGTGAAAATGTTGTAGTTTGTGAAGAATGGTCTTTACAAACTACTCAAGAAGAAATATTTAAGGAATTCTCAATACCACCCGCAAAAGGCACATAGTACCATGGAAAAAATGTGCTGGGTATAGATGGCGTAAATGATATATATTGTTTGTTTGTTTGTTATTTGGTTTTTAGGAGCATTAGCAACTAAGGCCATATCGCTCCAGGGATATGCGGTGGTTGTGGGCTCGAAACCCGGTCTAATCAAGAAGCGTGTGCTACGCACTGCTGCTTCTGCCCACCTGGCTACAGAGGTGCCTATATGTATTGTATAGATGGCATATATGATATAAGCTGTCCCTGAAGTGGTATTTTTGCTTTAATTAGAAACATCTTTCTCAGTATTATGTCGACAGAATGCCCTGAGAACCTTTGGTTTCCAAAAAATTATGCCCTAAATGTCAAGAAGCTATTAAGGTTTTCTGCACTGAGAACCTTTGGTTTCCAAAAATTTACGCCCTGAATGTCGTGAAGCTGTTAATGTTATGAAGCCTAAATGCCATGAAGCTATTTAAAGTCACAATAATCTTTATTGCTTTGTCAAGCTGCAACCTGAGCACAATGGCCCTCTTTTGCATGCTGAAATTCATTGGCTTTTGCAAGAGTTTAGTAAAGTTTTCAAACTGTTGAAGTATCAGGCTCTGCCTTTGACTCACATAGACTATTGCTGTCTATATAATATGTTGAGGTTGAGGTGAAATGGTCAACTTACAAAATTATGCAAAAATCCTCAAGGCTGATCTGTGAAATATAATCAAAACAAGACCAGGAATGTTTCAGTGATGTGCCATTTACCACTGTTATTGGTACTCTCCTCAGCAGGGCACCATACTTGTTGGTTACCAGAAAACTAGAGGGATGATGAAGAAAAGGGGAGCAGAAAAAAACATTATATTACAAATAATGAAAGCATTCAAATATTTGTCAGGGTTCAGCTATATGGTATTTATGTAATTAACAAACATGTAATAAAAGGCTGATTAACAATAATAACACAATACAATGTTTTAATTTTCATCATCATTTACAATCACATAACTGAGCTCATTAGAGATTTTACAATCCTTATATCACTGTTAAGCATTATTAGTGAGTATTGCCATATAATACAATATTAGTAATTTATAAAATTAGTATTACCCCCCCCCCAAATAAAAATATGAAAAAATACAGTATAATAAAATAAAAAATTAGAGGGTTAAATCAAACAAACTGATTGATTCTCCAAAAATTAGGGGGGAAAATAAACTCTATTTGGGTTCCCATATAATTAATAATAATAATAATAATTTGCTTGGATAAATCGACAATGAAAACTTGATACCACCTTATGATAACTTGAAAAACTCTTCAAATAACTTCTGTCAGATATTTCTTAAATGATTGTCAAAATATATACATTTTGTGTAATGACAATGAAATCAGTTGGGTGACATAACCTGTTAAGGGTTAACTGTTAAGCTGTTGGTGTTCTAACCAGCTGGGTTTCAAATATCATTTTGAATAATGATAGTTTTCACCATCAGCATTTTAAACTGTTAGTGCTTTGGTAGCTGCCATTTTGAAGTATTAGCAAGTTGATGTGTTAGTATTTTAAAATGACAGCATGTTGAGATGTTAGAACTTTGAATGTTGGTATTTTGATTGTTAGTAATTTGAACTAAACCTGATGGAATCTGATACTGGATCATAGTTCACTGGATGGCTTGCTACAATAACAAAATTTCTAATTTAACTAACAAATGGCATTTATTTATAATGAACTTTTTAAAAAAGTGCCTCTTCAAAAGTGAAGACTTAACATAGGAGAAAAGTAGTTTCTGTTTGTTTTGTTTTTGCACCAAAGTAACCAAGGCTGAGGAACAGTGTGTGTATTGTGCCTGTAAATTGAGTATGTCAGTTTACCTGTTTGCTGGATGAAAACCGAGTTTCAGCAGCAGGGAGTAACAAGTAAAACTTGTCCTAGATCAAGTAGACTTTCTTACTAAATGTAATTAAACCTTTTTTCCCTTAGATAAATTTATTATTTTTGACGTGAAAACACTTTTGAAATCACCTACTAAATTTTTCTTACTGAAGTAAAACTGATTGGTAATAAAAATGTGAGATGGAAATGATGTCACTTCCTAAATGATGCTAACTCACTCACTAATGTTGATTCGGTAGAGTAAGTAGTGGGTGTGAGCATAAAATGTTACATCATTCATAACTTCAGTTGTGGTCAAAACCAGTTAAAAATTTAACCGGTTTTGATTTTTGTCAAAGATGTTTTCACATAATATAAAACATTTTGTGTGCGTACAGGATACACCAGTTTTTTTTATTTAAAAAGCAACCAAAGTTAACAAAGATGGAAAAAAAAAAAACTTTTGTTCTTACATTGAGCTTGCCTTTCAGCCTCCTTCTTTTCATCAATATCGGCCTGATCTTCAACAAATGTGTCATCTGAAGCTGGTTCTTCCCAATGATTAGGTTCTTCATCTGGAATGACCAACTCATAATCATTCTTTGGGGAAGGAAGGCCAGTTAAGGCTTTTCTTAGCTGATTTCTAGCTTCACGCTGAAATGAATGAGATATGCTTCATATGTAGTAACATTAAAAGTAACAAAGCACTACAGAAAATTAACTAATAAACTAATTATGGCTACTAACTTATGTAAAGGATGATTCATAAATCTGGAAAAATGTGACAGAGAAGGGGGAAGGAAATCATTATATCATCAACATATTAGGGAAATAGGATTGCCTGCACTTTTGCCAAAAGTGCAGGCAACACATTGGCACGAGGAAAAAAGTTACCTGAGAATCTGAGAGGATGGAATATTGAAAGGTCAGAGGCTATCTAATCAAGAGGAAATTCCCACATCTTCTAAGCTAGACTGTGGGAAACTGACTGAGATCTAAACACAATCCTCTCCTCAAGAAATTAAAATTATTCAACAAGAAATGCAGTGTGAAAGTACAAAGGTGATCATTAAGTTTAATAGCCAACCCAAAGCTTTCAAGGGTTTTTGACATTCCCAAGGATGCAAAAGAAAACACTAAGGAATCAGGGACAGACTAATAAAATTTTACAGCAGAAAGCCTCAAACAAAAAATAGCATATGAGTATGCTATTTTTTTATTTCATCATTGTTTATTTTGTATACATTACATTAAGTATACATTTGTAACTTCTTAGACTAATAAAGCCCAAGGCACAGAAATTAGAAGCAGAATCTGTATGGCCAAAGATGCATTTAAGAATCTTAAGGAGTTCCTCTGCGACACTAAACTGGATTTCCAGAAAAGATATTGAATGCCCAAATGTTGCGAGACCTTGGTCATGCATAAAACGGAAATCAGATGTGGATGCTCAGGATAATACTCAAAATTCCATGGACAGATCGGGTCACCAATGTGCAGATCCTTAAGAGGGCAAGAAACACTACTAACTATAATTGCAAGGAGGGAGACTGCCTACCTTGGTCATATTAATAGCAGCCCTCAATATGACGTGCATAATTAATTCTGCAAGGGAAGATTAAGAGGAAAAGAAAGACAAAGGAAAAAGTGGCTTGATAATATCAAAGAATGGATGGGGATATTTCGACACAAGAACTATTTCACAAAACAAGGGATAAGGATGGCTGGAAAATGTTGGTCCCCAACATTCAAACTGAATATGGAACCTGAAGAAGACTAATAAACTTTCAGAGCAGAAAAACCTCAACTATGAAACATAATGTACAAACTTTATTTGTTCAACTATGTAATAATGGTGAAAATTCACTAATAAAGGACGGCTATTCTGAAGGAGCAAAAATTTCACCAGAGAAAGTAGTATGCTCTGTCTACCGCTGGTGTGAAAGGTATGAATAAACTTTGGATTTAATTTTCAGTCACTAACTGAAAATAGCATATGAGCATGCCAATTAACTGAAGCACACTGGTGAGAGAAATCCATGCTATTTTTTTATGTCATTACTTTTACTTAATATTTGATTTGTTTGTACTTATTTACACACTGGGTAGATGCTGCACCAATTTTTATAAACAGGAAGTAGTATTTTTCTCCATTCCTCCTTCAAAACAGTGGTCAATTTGGCTACTGACTGTGAATGTACTGATCTGGCTCAAATCTGATGTTCCAATTCATTCCACAGGTGTCCGGTGAGGGTTCTAGGCCAGCCAATGAAGCTTCTGCATTCCCAAGTCTTAAAACTAATCATTTTGGACTGTGAAGTATGAGAGGAGCATTGTCATACTGAAACAGAACTCCCAATATTGATGCCACGGTGTGAGTGGAACTGTCCAGAATGGCATTGTACCACAAAACATTCACTATTACAGAAAAAATGACCAATGGTCTAAACACAAACCACAGGAAATGACCTCTGACTGTGATAGTACCTCTAGACTTTATAGTTAGGATGACACACTCTGGTAAATAATGTTCTCTGGATATCTGTCAAACCTATACTCAATCATCATATTGGAAAACCATATAGCATGATTTGTTACTCTGTGATGCAGCTTTCAAAATTCTCTAGGAACCAATTAAGTTGGGTTGTGCACAGGCAGATCAACACTGTACACTACATTCTATGATGTGTCGTAGCTCTACTTTAAAATCCATTCCTATGCAGCTCCCTAAATATCATCCTTCAGCTGACTCATTTTGTGTGCCTTGCAAAACTCTTGATATTGACAGTAATTGATGTGAACTGATGGAATCATCATGCCATATTCTGAGCACACTCTCAAGCCTCATTTCATCAATTTCTGCACTTTATGATTTGTTTTATGATAAAATTCACTTATTTTAGCTTTAATGCATTTGTTTTTATACCTATATTTGACATGTGGATGGCAGTATGATTAATTTGTCCAAAATCCCTTTTTGGCAGTACAATGTATGTTTCCTTACTTTTAGGAACTGAAATAGCCTAGCTGACAGATAAACAGCCAATAATTAATTTTCAGATAATAACAATACTTTTCTGCAAACAGAATAATCTGTTTATGCCATAATTTACAGCTTGTCATGATCACCCTCCTTGGAGGTATACTATACTAACAGCATCAATATAGACATTGAAACATCATGACAGGCAGTAAACTGCACTGCAATCCACAAGAATCGATAATTGCATGACAATATATAAATAATTACAAAAGTTCAAACAGGTAGTTGTATGGGAGAGAATAGAGAGCTGCAAATAAAACAGAATCACAAAAAAAATTTTCATAGACTTAAAGTTATAAGATGCACTGAAACCTGCATAAAAGCATAGAAAACCTAGAGGTAAATCTTGCAACTAACATATGCCATATGTAATGTAAAAAAGGAATTTTATAGTAGAAATTTTTTAGAAGTTCTACATCATTTTGAAAAAGTATAATTAAGAAAATATATAAGTATGCCATCCTCTAAAAATCTATATTGAACATAATTGGATATAGAATACTAGTTGATTTTAATTATATCGAGTTCTACAAGGAGGCTTTAATTAAATTCGCTTAAACATATTTATAGATCTTGTTTAGATAACAATGAATTTATTTCTAAAATATGAAAAGAACTAAGGTAAGGGAGGTCATTTTGTTATTATTTTTTCATATTAGATTTTCCCCCGAGATGGTTTCAATGCTTAAAAGAAATTAATTTCAGAATTACAATACAATCTAGCAATTTCTTATAAATTAAATAAAAATTCCATTAGGCTAAAGTAATTACACATATCCCTTTTTGACTACTTATAATCCTTGGACGAACACACAATGATTTTAAGTAGTCAAGACAATTAACACTACACTGCTCTAGTATATATTCTAACTATATAACTTATCTTTAATTTTAGTAACAATATAATGAAATATTACTGTGTTAAAATTTAGTTAATACTATACTTTGCTATCAGCAAAGTATAGTATTAACTGAATACTATACTTTGTGGGTTTGTTGTATTTAGTATTAACTAAATACAACAAAGTATAGTATAGTACAGCTTTATTGAGAGTAATCTTAGTATTATAGCATACTATAATACTAACAGATTACCCCCAAATTATTGCTTCCACCTTTGCCTCTTTTGTGGGGGGAGTGTTTTTGCTTCCCTCTATTTGACATTTGTTTAGTTTTGAGATCATAGTGATGATCCCAGGGAAAAAAAAAAAAAAAAACATGTCAACAACATGGCATGTCAACAACATTCATGTGCACACTGTGCCCATTCCTTCTTCTGGTAAGGGGTCAGAAGCCTGGGAACCCATCTAGCAGGCACTCTACTCATATGCAACTGTTGATGGATGATGTTCTCCACAGAACCTGTACTAATTTGGAGCTCTGCAGGTAGTTCTTTGATGCTAATATGGAAATATTCCAGGATTAATGCCCCAATTTTTGCAACACTCTCTTCTGTTACAGCAGTTTTTGGGCATCCTGGGATTTTTTCATTGTGCACTGAGGTTCTTCCATATTTGAATTGTTTATACCAAATGTGCAACAACACTGTTGCCTGAGCAATCATTTCCATAAATAGCAACCATTTTATCGTAGATTGTTTTGGGTATTTTCCATTGCAGAAAGAGAAACCAAATCACTGATTTATATTCCACTTTATCAATTGTGACACTTCACTTCATTCACAACACTAAGGGGAAAAAAACGAATTGCCAGTTCGCAGCTAAAATTTGTGTGGTTGCTACAGTGATTTCAGGGAGTAAAACAAAAAAAAAAAAAAAAAAAAAATATATATATATATATATATATATATTATCTTTCTATCACAACTACTAGGTGAATACAAATCTTTTTTGAACCACTCTTGTAAATACTAAATTTAGATAATAAAGTTGGAACAATTTTCATTTTATTTCTGCAATGGCTCAATCGGGTTTTTTTTGTTAATTTCTTTCTTTAGCATATACTTTAAAAAAACGTAGTCTTAAAAAAAAGAGAGAGAGAGATCATGCATGTAAATAAAATTTATAATTTAAAGTTACTGTTCAGATTGAGGTATGAAAGGAGGACCTACCAAATTTGGAATGAAAGAGAAATTAATTTTACTGCCAATCTAGTTTTGATTAATGTTGTTCAATTTGATTTAGTCATAACAATTATAGAATTCCAGCTCATTTCTGGAAAGCCCCATTGGGACACTGCCAAATTTCCTTCCCCTTCAGGTGTATAGCTGATCAATGCTTTGAAGCTTTATCAGCTACCTATTACATAAATTGGAAAAAGTATTCTCAGAAAGATCACTGTCATTAAGGCTACTGGTATGTCTGCAAATTACTGATTACTCGAAGCGTACTGGTCTTTAAATACACTTGAGAATATGATATATATATATAAAAGACAGAAAGGAATGAGCTAAAAGACAAAAGAAAAAAACAGATTATAAAATTTTTTAATATAGGACCACAACAGACAGAACTTGACATTGTCATTGTAACTCTTGATTTAATGATGCAAACTTAATAGACAACTAGTAGGCAGCATATCAGAATTTTCTAAAACTTTATTAGTGCATTCTTATAGTAAAATATAAATGTATAATCCAAAAGAGAATATTTATTAATATAAACAATGAATCAAGAGAAATATGATTTTAAGAAATCAGTACATACTTTAAAAGACTTTGCATTGTGATTATCATCAAAACCTAAGTGGTCCTCAGGATTAATATTCAATCCATCTCGAAGAGGTGTGTTTCCAATCATTTGTCCCCTTCCTCCTGGTAACGGTGTTCTGTCTCTGGCTGGTGTAAGACCTTAAAAAATGAAAATTTAAAATATTATAAAGAAAGATTAATTGTTTTATCAGAAATATAATAAAAACAATAATAATTATACACTCAGTGAATTATGACCACCTACCTAATACCATTTGCACATTGATCCCTAAGTACCAGGGGTCCTAGTTCCTGCCAGCAAAATATGCCCCATATTAAGCAACCACGGCAACTACCTGGATAGCGGGGACCATACACGATGGGTCCACGGACTCATGATGCTGAGCTACACATGGTGTCCATTGGCTTGCTACACCAGGTTTTTGGACCCATCTGACCAGCCCAATCATTTTCAATTCCTCCGGTGTCCACCAACTGACACCTGAGGAATGTCAGTTGGACACCGTTGTTGCCACCACAGCATTTGCTGTCAGTGATGATCAGCAGTGAGAGAAGGTGTCTCTTGGATCATCTGCTGTGGAACTCCATACATCTGTGTGCTGAATCATTTGGGATATTGTTCTTGCATTCCCCATATTGTATTGTGATGTCAACTGTCACACCGTGACCAAAACCGTGTCCACCTTGAGTAATCCTTTACAGTCGTGTCAGCGGGAGGTGGTTCAATGCATGAGTTTCCATAATCATGTCCCTATGAAACTCCATTATATCTTTACTAAGTCCCATAACTACTACTACTTTATCACTTCTGTAACTTGCATGACCAGATGTGAATTACCACCTATCTAATACTGTAGTCACAGTATTAAACAGGTGGTCATAATTCAGTGATCACTGAGTGCATGTGTATATAGTGCAAGTAATATCGTAAAACAGACTAATAAGACTATATGGAATCAGAATAAATAATAGAAAATTTGCATTAAAAAAGTGTGCACACATTTCACTCAGTCAGTCATTCACCCCCCTCCAAGCATATGCTGCACACATTTTATCTGTATGTATAGTTGTACTTGTATAGTATGCATGTACGAATTTCCTTTTTTTTTAGTCTGTCAAATGTATTGAGAATCATTTGCCACATGATCTCAGCATTCATAAACATGCTTTACTGACTGATCAATATTCCTTGGAAAGGATGGCAGACAAAGCAATCTTGCTATTATTCAGCTGGTTCCATTGACTCATCAACCAATTTCTGACATTTATTCCTCCATTTTGTTTAATATTATACCATTTATTATTCATAAAGAGATACTACATAAAGATAGACTGCTTCTACAGGGATGGGGGGGTCCACTTAAATAGAAAGGGTGCAAGAATATTTGCTGATGCTATTGAGGCAGTGTTAGGTGGGTCAGAAAACTGTTAGCTAGGGGGGGATACACGGACTAAAAGGTTAACAGTGGCCACAGGCAGAGGCAAAAGTGATTCTTGCACTGCTTCTATTAGAATGAGCAGCAGTCTGGAAAGCAAGGAAATGGAGATTTCCAGGACCTGCTGGGAGTCACAGTGAAACAAATAAATACTTGGGCTGTGTTAGGGTAACTAGGAGTAGAAACAGGTGCATGTATACTTTCATGTACACCAATGTTAGGAGTATAGTTAATAAATTTGATGAGCTTGAAGTGCTAGTCAAGACATATTGTTGGGATATCAGAGACATGGTGTCACACAGACATAAGCAGTGCTGTTGTTGTTGTTATTTGGTTTTTAGGAGCATTGCTACTAAGGCCAATTAATAAGGCCATATTGCTCCACATAAGCAGTGCAGAATTGGAATTTGGGGAGTACAATGTGTACAGAAATGATAGACAAGACAGGAAGGGAGGAGGGGTTATGCTGTTAATTAAGAAACACATAAAATCTAAGGAAGTGTATCCAATTGATGTTGGTGGACAATGCAATATTGAGTCTGTTTGGTGTGACAGTGTGTGTGTTATAGGCCAAATGAATCTGATGAGTATAATGAGCATTTATGCAAAAAATAGTGGGCCAGTAAATCAGAATGTCTCATAATGGGGGATTTTAACTTTCCAGATATCAACTGGAACTTGTGGGTTGGTCACTTGCACACTAGCAAGACTTTTGTGGATTTATTGGATGACTGTTTTCTATAGCAACATGTTCGAGAGGCAACCAGAGGGAGTAACACTCTTGATCTGATTATCATGCACTGATTATTCATGCATTAAGAATTTGCAGATAAAGGAACCACTGGGTGAAAGTGATCACAATGCACAGATGTGGGAATTACTTAAAGATGAAACTTCCATCAAGGCTAAAGGGAAGGACTATTGCTTTTGACTACAGGGGTGTCAGACAGTGTTTAAATTCTGTACAGTGGGATCAGCTGATGATGTTACCAACATTGAATTCTAAATGGGAAGCCTTCAGGGACTTAATTTTGGAGGCTACTAGGCTTTTCATTTCAACTAATACTGTTCACATTTTAGGCCTAAATGGAGTCAGATGAATTAATAAGGCTCGTGGCAGAGAAGAAAAATGTATGGGATGCATATAAAGTATCAGGTGACACAGAAGCCTATGGCAGATATAAACTAGTCTTTAATCAAGTCACAAAGGAGGTTCGGCAGATTACAAGATATCTTTGGCAAAGGATGCAAAGAAAAACAGCAAAGAGTTCTTTACTTATGTAATCTAGAAGGAAAGGGATGAATCAGATTGGACCACTTAACATAAATGGGTTGACTATTAATGATCATGCTCAGGTAGCTGATAAACTGAATGAGTATTTTGCATCTACATTCACACATGAGGAATTATTCAATGAGGGCAGTGCCAGAAGTTTATCAAACTCTAACAGGGAGCTAAGTGATTTTGTAATAACTGAGAGCAAAGTGGAGGGAAAATTGTTGAAGATAAACATAAAAAAGGCACCTGGGGTGGATGGGATCTATCCAGTTATATTAAAGAAGGCAGCAAACCCTTAGCCATAATTATGAGAACTTCTTTCGACTCAGGGGAGGTCCCCATGGACTTGGATGTATGCAAATGTATCACCAATTCACAAAGAGGGTTCAAAAGGTGGCACAAGTAACTATAGACCTGTTAGTTTAACTTGTGTTCCGGGGAAAATAATGAAATCACTGGTTAAAGAAGCATTACAGGATCATCCAGACAAGACTGCAATAATAGTTAAGACACAGCATGGGTTTGTTAAAGGGAGGTCTTGTCTGACCAATTTGATTGGATGCTATGATGTTGTCACAAAGTCTACAGTGGATAAAGGGATGGTTGAGTGGGAGATGAGGGATAGTGGCAATCAATGGACTGCTGTTCGTGGACAAATGATATTAGTGGGGTTCCCCGGGGTTCGTTGTTAGGCCCGTTGTTTGAATATTTATCGATGAAGGTATATCAGGTTTAATGTCCAAGTTTGCAGATGATACAAAGGTTGGCAACAGTAAAGATAGTTTGCTACTTCAACTGGATCTAGATAAGTTGGGCAAATGGGCTGAGAAGTGACAACTGAAGTATTGGCAAATGCAAAGTACTGCATATGGGTAGCAATAATCGAAGAGAAACGTACCAACTGTGTGGTACTACACTCAGGGAAGTGAAAAAGACCTGGGGGTAATTGTATGAAGTTTGCTGAGCAGTGCAGATGGGCTGCTAGGGCAGGTCATGGAGTCTTGTCAATGATATGTCGGAATTTTGCTACCAGCGACAGGGAGGTGATTATCCCATTATACAAGGCAATGGTCAGGCCACATCTAAAGTACTGTGTACAGGTCTGGATTCCTCATTTTAGGAAAGATGTAGATTTGCTAGAACGAGTACAAAGAAGGGAAACAAGATTGGTGAGGGGAACAAAAGGGTACTCTTACCAAGGAAGGCTTAAGTTCTGCAAATGGCAGTGCCTAGAGAGAGAGTAGGTACCAGCGAGATGATCTGATTGAAGTATATAAGGCATTGAATGGCTTGAGCAAGCTGAATGCTGATGGGATTCTTCCTGTTGCTCAGATTAAGAACCTGCAGGGGCACAAATTTAAATTGAGGAAAGACAGTTCTAGAGTAGATGTGTCTCTACAACTGTCTTGTAGAGTAGAAGTTTGCCTTTAGCCAGCGGGTAGTTGATTGGTGGAACAGACTTTCTTTTGTTGTGGAAGCCTATATAAATTTAAGGCTGAGCTGGACAGGCATTTGGAACAAATGGAAGATGCTGCATAAACTTTCTTGCATCATATGCCTGTACTAATTCTAATAATATGTGAACAAAGTTGCTTTAGGATCTTGTAATAGTAGTGGCATGTGATGCAAGAAAGCAAGTGTATAAGTTTATGCAGCATCAGCCAAAAAAAAATAATAATAATAATAAAATAAAAAAAATTTACACAATTCCCTCTAAATGTTTGTCCAGTTCCTCCTTAAATTTATTTAACCTATCAACTTCCAGCAATTAACCAATTAACTGGCTAAAGGCAAATGTATTCTACATCTGTCTTTCCTCAATTTGAATTTATGCACCCTTAGGTTTGTAATCTGAACAATTGGAAGAATCAGCATGCTTAACCCATTCAAGGACTTATACACCTCAATCAGATCACCTCACAGGTGCCTAGTCTCCAACCACTGCAATTTGCAGAACTTAAGCCTTTCTTGGTAGGAGGATCCCTTCATTCCTCTCACCAATCTTGTTGCCCTTCTCTGTACAGTAAGCACCCAGTTATTGTGATTATGTTTGCAAATGGAATTTTGATTCTTTTAAGGGTGATTCTAATAAGCAAAAATCAGAGGAATTTTATCCAAAAATAAATTTACATTGTGCAAATTTACACTTTATTACCTTACTAACCAACAAAATCAAATGATACGTGAAAATCGGAAGAATATTACCCACAGGTTAGCAGGATAAAATAAAATTTAAGCCTACATGCATAGCTTAATTAATATGCATACTAAATAAACATAGAAATAGACATTTCTGTTCACTGACTTTTTTTATTTAAAACAGTAAAAAAGATAAGCATCAATCAATAACAAAGAACACGGTATGAACAAATTGCAACTAACACGATACATGCAAATGAGATACAAAGTAACAAGCTTAGAAAGCTAAAAAAATAGGAATGAAGAAAAGATTTTGAAAATTTACTTATGTTTTTTATATGATTGAAGATTTCAGTAAAGGGGAAACACATTTTACCATAATAACATAACATCCCACAGAATTCCATCAGTATTATCACAAATGCAATAAGATCGAGTGTGCTATCCATTTGTAATAGATTGTATGTGCAGTAACAAAAAGCCCAATAAACAGGAAACTTAAAATTGTTTTTATTATTTTATGGTAGTGACCTCCAGAAATGTGCTTTAGAAAAATATCGCAAGGTGTTCAAAATTGATTCTTATAGTCAAACATATTAATAAATTGTGGCATGTTTGTAGGGTTATTTTTGAAACAACTTTTTAATTCAGGAACCCTCTTTCATCAGTTATCCTACATTAGATGGTCAGACAGAATCTTTATATGGTTTGTGTAATGTAAAGTGTTTTAATCAGTAAGCACTGTTTTTGATAATTTAATATTTCTTGTATACATAAAATGTTCTTAATTAGTGCCTAAAATGAAAAAAGCTACAACAAAAAAATTTTTTTTAATTTAGAAGAAAAATTAAATTATTAAGGAGTTATAAAATGGCGAAAAGGTTGCGATGTTGGCCAAGAAATACAGCATAAATGAATCTAGCATTTGATGAATTAGAGAAAATGCTAAGAAAATTAAAAGTTCAGTTATCTGTTCTGCATCACTGGCTACAAAAAGGCACTACAAAGGTGAGAAATCCGTTAACAGAAAAAACTTGCTTTCAAATTTAATTGCTTACAAGAAGCAGCTTTTTTGTTTGCAAATTGTTTTGTGTATAGGAATGGAAACCTCATTATAAATTGCATTTTGCATTGTACGGATTTGAACTGGCAGTGTTTTCCTGGAACATAACCCCCCACACAAATTGAGGTATGACTGTATTTGAAATTTGTAAATTAAATTATGCATATAAACCATGATTAACCCATTTAACGGGATTAGTTTTACAGAAAAAATTATATATAAAATAGTAGAGAAAAACACTAAATATCAAACATACCATCAGCAACTGAACCTTGTGGTGTGCGGCATTTGATGAATTAGAGAAAATGCTAAGAAAATTAAAAGTTCAGTTATCTGTTCTGCATCACTGGCTACAAAAAGGCACTACAAAGGTGAGAAATCCGTTAACAGAAAAAACTTGCTTTCAAATTTAATTGCTTACAAGAAGCAGCTTTTTTGTTTGCAAATTGTTTTGTGTATAGGAATGGAAACCTCATTATAAATTGCATTTTGCATTGTACGGATTTGAACTGGCAGTGTTTTCCTGGAACATAACCCCCCACACAAATTGAGGTATGACTGTATTTGAAATTTGTAAATTAAATTATGCATATAAACCATGATTAACCCATTTAACGGGATTAGTTTTACAGAAAAAATTATATATAAAATAGTAGAGAAAAACACTAAATATCAAACATACCATCAGCAACTGAACCTTGTGGTGTGCGGAATGGTGTTGCTATGAGGGTATTAGGTGTTTGCACACCATCTCTCTTTGGTGTTACTCCACTGAAATCTGTATCATGGAGAGGAGTGTTGAGGCCTCCTTTTAGAGGTGTGTCTACGTTGGTCAAAGCCATGATATTCTGAGCTTCCTGAAAAAAACAAAAGAAGTAAATAAAAAACAGTCATACCATAAAATTTTAATTTATTGTCAAAATTATTGTCAAATACATTTGTGGTATGGCAATAAAGCTCCTGGACTGGTGATGTTGTCATCATGTAAACAGAACACCAGTTTTGTTAGTAGCATTAATGTTCCGTATAACAACATTGCAATGGAGCAATGTATAAATATCAAATTTTGCTTTAAACTAGGAAAATCTGCAACAGTAACATGACATATTTATAACTGTTTATGGTAATGAAACATTAAGTAGTATCGGTGTGTGTGAATGGTATAAGCAGTTCAAAGATAGATGTGGGGATGTTCACATTGATCCAAGAAGAGGGCATTCATCAACCTCTCAAGAAAACAATATTGCAAAAGTTCGGGAAATTGTGGCAGGATATCGCTGTGTGACACTCAGAATAATGGCTGATGAATTGGATATGAATAAAGAGATGATTCGTCAAATTCTGCATGAAGATTTAGGGAAAAGAAAAGTCAGTGCAAAATTTGTGCAGCACAACCTCACAGAAGAAAGAAATGAAGAGTGTCATCATGCAAAGACATTGAATCATCCACACTTGAAGAAATTAGAATCAAGACAATCCTAATTTCTTTGACTGTATTATCACTTGAGATGAGTGTTGGGATTTGGTATGACCCAGAGACAAAACGTCAGAGCATGCAGTGGACTTCAAAATCATCACCAAGGCCCAAAAGGTTTCGTTTATAGAAGTACAGGATCAAGATGGTGCTGCTCATGTTTTTTGACAAACAGGATGTGATTAACAAGGAATTTGAACCCAAAAAGAGAGAGTTAATGCTACGTATAAGTGCATCGAAGACTACTAGAGAATATTTTCTGAGTGATGCCGCAATTTCAAGAGAAAGGTAGCTTGTTCTTTTTGCACGACAATGGCCCCATCCATTCCACACTTGTGAATGCATTTCTGATGAACCATGGCATTTTCACAACCATACACCCTACTTTCCCAAGGTAAAAACTGCCCTGAAAGGAAAGAGATTTCAAAATGTTGAGGGATAAAGAAAAATATAATTGCCAAACTGAACATAATCTCTGGATTCCTTCACTGATTCTTTTCAGAAACTTTTAGAATGGTGTAATAAGTGCATTCAATCAGGTGGTTATTTACTTTGAATAAAAATAAAACCATTTTTGAGCTCCTTCACTTTGTGTTTGTATTGAGAACTTTATTGCCATACCTTGTATATAGAGAATGAGCATAAAATATTCTTCTCATGATGAATTTAAATTTTATAAATTGATGCTTTCATTACTGAAAGAATACAAAATCTGGGTTTGAAATCTTAGTTTGTATTATTTACCATTATGATTTTAAATTATCAAATAAAATAAAATATGCCTACTGACTGATTTTTAATCATAGGATAATTCTGCCCAACTCTCTAAGTACCAAGTGCTTGGCACTTAAGATTGGGTTTATGTTCAAAAATGGCTTTAACAACTTAAACTTAAAGACAAAAACCATTACCCACAGTTCTGTCTATGTTTCTAATAACTTTATAAATTATGTAGCCTCATCTGAAGAGGTGAATGGAATGTACGTTAAAAAATCTGAAACACTGCCAGAACAGCTGTTTTGAAGGTACAGTAAGATCCACGTATCCGCAGGGGATACGTTCCAAGACCTACCATGTATGTAAAACCGCAAATATAAGCGAACACCTGCTGACCCCATATATAATGTGATTTTCTTGTACATACAAGAAAATCATATATAATGTGATTTTCTTGTACACACATACGTATAATAAAGTTTAATTGATAAATTAAACACACAGTAAGACATAACCAACATTAAATAGGTAATAATAAAGTATGTTGGTGACCAAACCATACGCGACATCGTAAAAAATAAAGAGAAGTGTCGTACTGGATGCGAGTAGTACGTGTTCAAGTTTTTTCGTTTTTTTTTTCCCATGGTTTACCACAGGCAACTGAATCAGCAGATACGGGGGCACAACTGTACTGACTTCTCATCAGCTGGCCTTCTATTAGTGAGGCCTTCTATTTCCCCCCCCACTGTTATGAAAAAGGGTTGATGAAAATTGTGGCTTTCTTATATGCTGAAATCCTCTTCATTTGTTCTATTCCCACAAACTGCAAATCCCATCACTGTTAATTAGCTCACAAAGCATTAAAAGTTTATTCTGCAATTTTAAATTTTAACAATTACCTCACTCTCTTCAACCAGAAAATTAATTCAGCAAAAACCTGTAATTGCAATTCCAGAAAGTTTCTTGGACTCATTTTCAAAACCCATGCAGATTATTTTAGCAAAAGATTGTTAAAGAGCTACTGGCTTATGAAGTTAGATCTTTTGAGAAAATTTTTTGTTAATCTAGAAAATATTTCTGTAGTCCTTTTACATTCCTTCTTCTTCTCTATCTTTTTTTTTTTTAATAGATTTTGCCATTACGTATGACTTCCATGTCCATATAGTGGTTTAGTTACTTGGAACCTGCTTAGAAACATTTGGGTTCAAGTCCCATTATAGAATAGAAATTTTTCAGAATGAGAAAGACAACAAATGCAGGAATGATTAAATTAATAAAGAAACACACAATACTACACTGTGTGAAGATAATTTTAACATTTTAATTAATTAATAATTATGTATTACACTATCCTAAACACAATGGTTCCTTCTGTGGTTACATAAATAGTTAAAATAACTAAATAGAATTGTTAAATAAATAAACAGTTAAAAAAGAAACTTGTTTAGATATCTATAGGATCATCTAGTTGCATCTTGTTGGACACAAAATCAAAGAAGAAACAGTTCCAAAACAAAGTAATCAGAGGTCGTGTTCTTGACTGGATGCAGGAGTTCATACAGAAAAGACTCTTGTTTGCTGCAAGCTGTGCTGAGTATCTCAGAGAAGAATCATGTGACTCATTTATCTCCCTTGCATACACCAGCAGGGGCACTTTCTTGAAGTTCCATATACAAAAGAATTGCCAAAACATTTAACAAATTTAACAATGTATGCAAAACACACACAAGCCAATCCTGTTCCATTTTAGAAACGCCTGCCATTATTCATAACTATAAACTTTAGAATGCAACTGAATCCCTGGTAAGTTTTGATTCTTTTCTCATCCAAGGTACTCTATTCCTGCTCAAATTTTTCTTCCAGACATTTCTTATGCATGCCATTACTAGCAACAGCTGCCAGATGCCCACAAGTTGCTACAATATTCAAGGAACTATGCCATAATCACATGTGAAAGGACCCTTCTGGCTAGCGGTGCCCATTTTATTTCTTAGCTAAATGAAATGCACATAATGGGGTAGGTACAGAGATTTTTTTTTAAAAATATGTTTTCATACAATTTGAAAGAGACTACGAATTCCAATAATTAAACACAATGAGTTTAATTATAAGTTCTCAGTACGGAAATTTGAACAAATAGCATAAGATACAGAAGAAACTACTACCATACTAAAAACAAAGTCACTATTATTAAATAACTTCTACATGCAAAACTAATGAAATAAGGTGCTTTTATTTTCTGACTTCACAGTGCTTACCATAAGAATTGTGTCTCTACTTGTTGCAGGTGTACGTGGAGTACGTATATTTGTTGTGCCAGGTGTAAGGTTATAATCTGCCAAAAGTGCATCTGATGCCTTATTTCCAGAATCTTCAGCTGCTTCACGAGCAGATTCACCTGCTTTTCCTAATTTCACAACCTAAAAAATTTTGTAAAAGAAATTTTAAACAAATAATTTACAGAAATAAAATACTTTATATAAAGAAATTATAAAAAAAAAAAAAAAATTAAAATATTTTCTCTACTTGAATATTTTAGATACTCCTCTAATACAGTTTTTAAAGTCTCAATTTTCTATTATTAATGATGTAAATTTACAAATTCATTATACACAGTACTGCCACATGTGTTACTGCATGTAGCCACAAATAAAAAGACACAGAAACTGAAAACTCTGTGGATTTATTCTTGAACATCCAACAAATGAAGAAACACAACACTCATTCAAAATGGCCCCCCTCCCCCTGTTTTTTACCCAAGACCTCAAATGTTCCAGCCATTCATCAACAGAACATCCATTGGGAAATTGGCCATAGCATACTCTAGTGATCTCTTCAGGCTCTCCAATGTGGCATGCCCTTTATCACAGACCATCCCTTCCAAAACAGCCCACAAACGGTAATCAAGTGGATTAAGATCTGGGCTAGCAGGAGGCCATTCGTCATGACTGATGAACTCTGGCACATTCTCAGTCAGGTGCTGAGTCCTGTTAGAAGATCCAGTGCTGACCACTGAACAGAGTCTGATTGAGGGGTCTCAGGTGCGGCTCCAGAATATCATTCAGGTACACCCTTGCACTGGTTTTCACCCCCTGAACACAAAAATGCATCTTTGTTACAACTTCATATGAGTCTCTTCACCAAATCATCACTGATGCTGGATGATGACCCCTTTCAACGGTCTAATGTGTCTCTGCAGAGCTATGGGCATACACATTGTCATTTTGATGGTTGTAACTATTCTCGATAGTAAAATTCTTTTCGTCCGTAAAGAGTATCTGTTGATGCTTACCATTCACATACCGATGCTGCACTGCTTCTGATCTTTTGTGCCTCCATTCCATCAGAGCTGGAGTTAGAAACCATCCTGTTCTTCTGCAGTAGGTACTCAATCCTAGATGACTTTTGATTATGCATGACATCGATCTTGGTGATATTCCCATTTCTCTGGAAACGATTTTCTGTTTTCATAGAGGATGTTCTCCACCGCCTTGATAGCTGCAGGGGTCCTCACGGTTCCTGGGTGGCCAGACCAGGGCCTGTCATCAATTTTTTGTTGTTCATTGTACTGCCCTGTAGACAAAGCTTCGGCTTATTCCAAGTGGTTTCAGAAATTTGAAAATTGTAGGTGCATCATTCAATTTTCACTGGCTTCCTTTACTAGTTGATGATACCTGTTACAGAAAATCATACATTAGTACTACACGTGATGCAAAACCCACAGCTCTGTGATATCATTTTGATTTTTACGGAAGTCTTACTTTGGTGACAGTATTTATGGCAGTACTGTGTAAATATAGCTGAGAATTTGCAAAATTCTTTTACTTAGAAAGTGATCACATCATTTTTCTCTCTTCAATATTCATTTCCAAAGGTAATTTAAATGCTTTCCCGACTTTGAATGACTTCTTAATACACAAATAAATTACAACAGTTCATCTTTGAAAATAATTAGTATTTGAAATAAAATAATGATTAAATTATGCTAAGCGATTACTCTTACTGAACTATCTTGTTTAGGTAAAACTCCAGATCTTGGGTACATATTTAGTACTTAGTACATATTTTAACAAAAGGACAGGAATAAAGCAGTGATAGGGAGGTGCCACTCACTGTACACTGTCCTCCTAGGTTGTTATGCCTAGGGTGTTTCCCCCCCCCACTGTTTTTAAATCAGGAACTCGGTTTCCAATTTTAAAACAGCGGGATGGGGGATAAACTAAGCACCCCCCTCCTTGACAACACAAAACAATCAGAAAGAAAACTTCACAATAATCACCCAATCACAGAACTCGACCGTACAATCACTCCGTTCTATGACCACACCCACTGCATGAAGACAAGTGATACCCAAGTAATTGAGTTTATATCAATATTCTTTATATCAATGTAAAATGTTGATTTAAGATAATACTGCTTTCAATACTTGTCAGAAAGAACAATATACAATAAAGGTAGTTCCCGACTTTACAAGTTAATTCGCTCCTAGTGTACGCTCATAAAGTGGGGATTTATTTCCCATAGACGTAATGTTAAAAACAGGAGTTACGTTTTCAACAATGAAATTTGATCATAGTAACGTTAAATAAAGGTCAACAAAACAATAGTATATGCTTCAATCATTTATTTATCCAAAGAAAGGAAAACATAGCCTTTAAAATCAAGCTATAATAATAAAGAAATTATTTGTCATATGAATATTAAAGAATATTTATACTTCATCATCACTGACTAAATGCACACTCGTTGATGGTTCGTCACTCGGTTTGTTGGAAGCAAAAGGAGCCTTCTTCTTCGGAAATGCTTCAAGAGTTGGTTTGTTTCCAAGATATTCTTCTCTTTTCTTTATAAATTTCACAATAAAATGCATAAGCACTTTTTAAATCTGTAGAAACTTTTCTGGTACACTCAAAATTTGAATCTTGCGGCCCAAAAATCTCAGTTGCTTTTTCTATATGTTGAAAAGCTTCGTCGAGCCCCTTGAGAGTGTAGGAAAGAACAGGAGTTTCAGCTGTTAAATCTTCTTCCTCAGCTTCTTCACATTTTGCCATCTTGAGGAGGTCTTCATTTATGAGCTCTCCATTGTGTGTTTGAAGCAGATCAGTGAAGTCAGCTGTAGAAACCTCAAGCTGCAATTGATTAGCAATATTAATGACTGTTTTCATTTCATTTTGTATGATCTCTGCTGGTCCTTGAAATTCTTCAAAATTATCAATAAGCTGAAGACAGAATTTATTCCAAACACCCTTCAATATTCTTCTCTGCAATTTTGTCCCAGGCTCATTTTATTATTTTGATTGCATCTACAATATGGAATTCTCTCCAAAATTCTTTGAGTTGGACTTCAAGGATATTATACAAGGTTGGTTGGTTGATTTTTTTATGGAACATTGGCAACTAAAGCCATAATACGGCAAACATCCCACTATAAATGCTAGGGGACAATTCACAAAACAATTCTGTTCTTCAATTGCATTGCTGACACTGATCACAATGACAACTGTTGGCAATACATGATAATGTTTTCTGTACTATACTTTCAAGCATGTTCACAGTAATTAAAAATTATACTGTAATGAAGATGTAAAAAAAATCATGTGTGTGCCCTGTATGCACAAAAGATGTTTTATGTGTAAACATCTTTGATGACACCTACTAAATTTCGAACAGATAGAAACAAAATCATGAACAATTTCCAGTTAAAATTTCCAGGTAACGCACACATTCCTTGTTGCAATGAGGAAACAAAGATACTGTCAGAGATGAAATATGTCGAGATGTATAACAATGAAGAGCTCATACTAGATCATAAATTGTATGAATTGGACTTGGAAATTCGCAAAACGATTGAAACATGTAAGACAATGTGTCAAGGCAATGGTGACCCTGATGAAGCATGCAGTAATGACCTGCATAGCCTTGTAACATGACTGCGAGAGGAAAACCCCTTTCAAAACTTTTACAATCATCCAAACAACGAGATGAATAAGGATCTAAAGCTTGCCATACTCAACCAACTCAGCCCAACTGCATATAAATGCCAAAGCTTGATGATCAACAAGGATTTCTGCAACTTAATGAGAATGGCCAACGACGAGGAAAAGATTCTAATCATACATGTAATTTGGAGTCTGTTATCTCCCAATCGCAAACTGATTCAAATATTCTTAACCGACCCAGCTGGTTGAGGAAAAACGTTTGATTTGCCTCTTGATGGAAATATACAGCTGCTTCAGTAATACAGATGGGTACTGTAACACTTACGTTACATGTGCTTCAACTGGTAAGTCTGAAGCGTTTGTAACGTAATGACCTTGGATGTGTTCAGAGCAGGTTTATGCCTGCTCAGAGAAGGTTTAATTGAAATTGCCAGCTGGTGGCAATGGTTAGCCCAAAGCCACCTAAGTGGTATGCCCCGAATCATAAGCATTTTTCCCCAACCAGCTGGTTGGGGAAAAACTTTGAGGAATCATACAGCAAATAATTTGGGCAACTGAGATGAGCAGTGGTTGAATCAACCAATAACTGAGATTCTGTCATAAAAAATACATGGGGCTTGGCAGACTGCAAGTGGACATCGTTGAGATTAGAAATGAAACCACATATATTTGTGAAATGGACTAAGAAGTGTTTGGGAGGTTTAGATCTTTTCGCTGATAAGCTTACTCTATTACTCTATTCATGGTGTATTCTATAGTAAGAAAAGTTTGGGGAATATGCTGTATGCCGAACAGACCCTCTAATTGGAGATTTGGAAAATTACTAATAGAATATATTTCAGATTTAAACACATTGCATTATAAAATTAAGTTATGAAATAAATACAAATCAACATGTTTGTAAAAGAAAAATAATACAAAATCATTCACTTACCTGTTCTAATTCAGCATCTGATATCTGAGGTGGTGGCATAACTAATTTACTTCTTTTTCTGGCAGGTTCAGCATTACCAGAAAGCATAGCGGTTGGCATATCATTCTCTTTGCGCTGCTTCAATTTCTGCTTATCCTTCTTACGGTCTTTCTAAAAATAGACATATGAAAACTATTATTAGGTTTTATCACGATTAATATCTATAAAATTAACAAGAACACCTTAAAATAAATGTGGCACATCAACTATTACATACTTTACATTCTGAAATTTGTATATGCAAATGACCTAATAAAAAAATGTTAGATTTTTAGGTTCTGGCTGGGTTATTTATTATTATTGTTATTATGATTAATACAGTGCATTAACATTTAAGACCATACTGTGGGATGTGTGTATTATGTTCGTAAAAGAGTGTGTGTGTGTGTGTGTGGTTATATATATATATATACAGGCGGGCCTCGATTAACGCGATTAATTTGTCCTGTGAGCGCATCGCGCAAAACGGAAATGCGTTACTCGAATATCATAACCAATAGGAAAAATTATAATTGGTCCTTGACCTTCTGGAATGTCCATAAAGAATTTTAAAAATGCCTTTTAAATAACTTTTTAACTGTATATAATGTAAAAGAGAATGAAAATAATTATGGAATTAAATGTTTATTGCATAAAACAGCGGTTCTGAAACTGCTCTGCAGAATATTTTAAATTCTCGAGGGAAACACAGCAACACTCGACATCTGTCAGACACCGCGCGAACTACTAGCTCAAGGTAGTTCACAGTTTCAGCATTTCTTATTAAGTTGTTTGGACCTAACTACTAAACGAAACTGTTAGGTATTTCTTTTGGTCTGGGTGCGCCTTGAAAAAATTACTGAGACATTAAAGGCGCCATGAACCGAGAAACTTTGGGAACCTCTGACATAAAATACACAATGAAGGAATTACTGTTGCGGAAATATTTGAAGAGTGTTGACTTTCACTTTTCATCAATCAATTTCCGATAGCCGACAACAATCTTCTCTGGACCCTGGCGAAATAAATATCGCAGAGAACATCAAATCTTTTGTTTGAGGTTCTATGCGATACGAAAGATTTCATCTAAATCTTTAACGTTTTCTCCTTCGCGGTAACATTTTCATCTGGCTCATTTAAAAATTTGAATTTTTAAATGCAAGTCTGCATTGACTTTATTAGCAGAGACAAACACGTTTTCTTCCTATGGTTGATGGAACACACCAAGGTGGGCAGCAGGCAATTGTTTGTTTATTGACCGTATGACTCGCGGTAAGCTTAACGCACGATTCAAATCTTTTTCAACTATCGCATAAAAAAAAAAGATCGCGTTAACTGGAAATTTTCATTGTGTCAAGTGAAAAGTGGTATCATTTTTCAAATAGTGTTAACTGAATATCGCGTTAATTGAACTTGCGTTATGCGAGGCCTAGCTGTATACATATGTTAAGAAGGAGAACAATGTAATATTGTTGTTGTTTGGTTTTAATCCCATCAGCAACTTAGGCAATATTGCACCAATGTGTGTCTGTAGAAATATGTTTGTGGGCTGATAAGAATGTTGTGCAGGCTGAAAACCTAGAATAACTCATAAGGGGACCATACTCCATCTGCCTCAGACTCTCTAACTAATACAAGGCATGGTCAATAAGTAGTGCAATCTAAGCTGTAACATCTTTAGCTGAGATGTTGTAACCATATTTCACATACATGTGATGTAATGGTTACAATATCTTAGAAAAGAGACTCCGTGAGCGAGGCTGAGCCATATGAAATTAGTGACTTCGTAATTATAGATGACTGTTTATTAGAAAAACTTTACACATTAAAAGCAATTAAGGCTCCGGGGGTGGGGGGAGGGATTCCTTTGGACTGGAGAAGTACCAAGGTATCGTCAATACATCAATGCGGTTCTAAGAGTGAAATTGGTAACTATAGATCAGTTAGTCTGACTTCAGTCGTAGGAAAAATCTTAAGAGGCAATGATTAAGAGTGCAATCCAGGAACATTTAGGACACACAACATGGCTTTGTTAAGGGAAAATCATGTTTAACTAATTTAGTAGGCTATTTTGACACAGAATTATTCATGAATTGGACGTAGGCAACAATTTCAACATAGTTCATTTGGATTTTGACTCAGTCCCTCATGAGAGGTTACTGTTTAAGCATGAACAGGTTGGGATTACTGGTAAGATTCTATGAAGGATTGCTGGGTGGTTGCAGGGCAGAAGGCAGAGGGTTGTGATTGTGGATATTCTTCCTACTGGTGTAACATCAGGAGTGGGATTCCTTATGGATCAGTTTTTGGACCACCATTGTTTCTCATTTTCATAAATGACATCAATGAAGGGACAAAAGGAGTGTGTCAAAATTTGCAGACAACTTAAAGACTGATAGAGTTGTTAATGATCAGTGCCGAGCAGTACTCCTTCAGGATGACTTGAATAGATTTCAAAGATGGTCAGAGATGTGGCAGCTAAATTCAAAATCTTACACTTGGGGAATAGCAACCCCCAAATAAATTATACACTTGGTGGGGTTGAATTAAAAACAGTGGAGGAGGAAAGGGATCTAGGAGTTATGATACAGGCAGATATGAAATTTTCTGAACAGTGTAAACAGGCAGCCAGGAAAGCCCATGGTGATCTATCGATGATTTATTGAATATTATCCCATAGAGATCATAATCCCACCATATAAGACAACTGTAAAACCATGTTTGAAATACTGTGTTCAAGTATCGAGAACTTGTCTGAAAAAAGACAATGTTTTTTGATGGGGTCCCAAGAATGGTGAGATTGATGAGGAAAGCCTCCGATTAAGTGAGCTACACAGCTTGGCAACCAGACACCTCAGAGGGGATCTGATTAAGGTTTATAAGGTTCTGAGAGGGATTAGTAAAATGAATGAGGTGGAGTTTTCACTGTTATAAAGAATTTCAGAATTAGTGGACATAAATTCAAATCACAGGGTTGAAGCTTTAGATCAGATTGTAGGAAGGTTTCTTTTAGCCAACAAGTTGTTGCCCTTACAGGTAGCTGAGGCTGATAGTTTGAATAAATTCAAAGGTCAACTGAACAGTTACCTGTGTGAGGAGGAGGAGGAAAGCGTATAATTTGTATTTTCTTATCTACTTTGTGGTTTTAGTTCTTTTGCCAGTGCAGCAGAAGCTTATAGCTTTCTTGCACTATACGGCAAATACTATTACAATTACATAAAATACAATCTTTCAACTTTGTGAAAAGTTCACTCAATGTAAGGACCAGCATTCTTTCCAGGCTGTGAATGCACTTTGGTAAAAACCAGGAGGCTGACGTTTACACCAATGTTTAATATCAGAAATAAGTTCCATATCATTCTCAAACACCTTACCACACAGGTATACCTTCAATCTACCAAATAAAAAAAATCTGATGGACCAAGGTCAGGGCTATAGGGTGGGTGAGGCATTATGATCCACCCCAGCTGGATGATGATGATGTTGCGTGCAGCCTTGCATAATCCCAATGAAATGATGTCCTGATGATTAAGAAATCATTAAAATGAGGAGAGATTCTCCATAAAAATTTCAGTATTCATAGCAAAACTTGTGTGCTTTAATACTAACTGAGAAATACTTCTAAAGATGCCGCTTTTAGATGCTGCACTACCTATTCATCAAAACTCAACATGTGGGTGAATTGAAAGGGACATTTTATGCCTTTTGCAGTGCCCATGATATGGAGTGAACCAACAAAGTTTTCAATGTATTTAAAGTGAATATGGCTTTTTTTAAATAAAATTATTAAATTTTGACAGGGTGAAATTTTGAAAATAAATATTTGAATGATGGTATGAGGACAACTTTGGTGAAATATGTATCTTCAAATGTGAAATTAGCTGATAAATTTTAAAATATAAAATAATTTTGAGTTGTGCAATAACATTTTGTTTGTATACACTTCACTTTAAAATAGTACATTAAAATTTATGAATTACAGATGTTCGCAGAGCCATGAATTTTTTTGTGAAGTTATCTGCTTGCATTGAAAGAGTGGACAAAACTATATGCTAATTTTTGATTAATGACCCATGTAACAAGGACAGATTTTTTTTTAATTACTTTAGCATAATAAAATTTAAATTACATGTATTGTGAAAGACTTACCTCTTCTTTTTCACTTCTTAATTCTCCATCTAGCTGCTGTTGCCTCAACCTCTTATAATCTGGCTCCATGGGATCGTATACTTCCTCAGAAGTGTCATATAGACCAGGAGCAGGTTTCTTCTCAAATGGAATTTCTGCATTATAATCAACTCCTTTTCTTTTTTTCCTTCGGGGTTCTAACTCTATTCCTGCCATTCGCAACTCACGCCGTTTCTGTAAAGCAGCTAACCTTCTAGCTTCTTCTAACTGCTTTTCCCTGGCTTTTCGTTTTGCTTTCTTACCCTGAGTATTTGCAAGTCTGGCACGGGCTTCAGAAAGCATTTCAAGTTCTAATAAAGACAAATAAAAAAGACATGTAATTAGTCAAAATGAAATTATAAAATGTATTTAAAGAATGGTAAAAACTAATAAAGGCAAAATACACATTAATTTCAACTCTACTTGTTTTAACCTTATTTTTTTTGGAGCGCCAAGTGTTTCCAGAGGAAAACTCTGATTAATTACACTGGTCAGCACGTAAAATTTTACAAAAACAAAAATACCCAATCTTAACTAGTTTTATGTGCTAAACACAAAAATCGCATTAAAATTTGTCGATTAGCTCTTGTTTCCAAATTACAGTTACATTGGCAACTGTCACCTTGTTCTACATCACGGTGAAGAACTACCTATCCTGAACCACCCGACCATTTTTCTGTACACTCTGATGAACATCAACTTGATATGCACAAAGTACAGCAGCTGTCTACCACCATTTTGTCCAAACCACATAAGATCATAGATCTTATTTGTTTGTTTGTTATTTGGATTTTAGGAGCATTAGCAACTAAGGCCATATTGCTCCGGGGATATGCGGTGGTCATTCCCTGACCTTTCCGCATCCTCCGTATTTGGTGGTCACGGGCTCGAACCCCGGTCTAATCAAGAAGCGTGTGCTACGCACTGCTGCTCCTGCCCACCTGGCTACGGAGGCGCCATAGATCTTATATTAGCGAATTAGTCTACATTATCAACTATGGCTAATGCATGACAACACCGCAGTTTCATTACAACAACACTCTTATCGTGTGATTGGCAACTGTCACCTTGTTCTACATCACATAAGTTGTTGTTGCCTCCAACTCTGTTGCAGTAATCCTTGAATACGAATGGCTAGGTTCTGGGAGATTTATTGACAGTTGTTCTCTGTGAAATTCCCACTTTTTGTGCAGTATTTGTGTCATGTAAGATTAATATGCCCCTAATTGTGCCAATAGTCCAGATAACTTCCATTATGTATGTGAAAACATCTCGTTAGCTTCAAGAAAAAGTGTCCCTTAACTTGAGCAGTAAAAAAGGTCTACTTCTTTTACTTTGGGCGTAAAGTAGGTGACCAGGACAAGGACTGGGCTCCACACATATGCTGCACTACCTATTCATCAAAACTCAACATGTGGGTGAATCGAAAGGGACATTTTATGCCTTTTGCAGTGCCCATGATATGGAGGGAACCAACAAATCGCATCACAGATTATTACGTCTGCATCGTGCTTCCTATTAGAAAAAGTGGACAGTGACGTACCCAAATATACCATCTGAAATTTGTCCCGTGCCTCACAGTGAAGAACTACCTATCCTGAACCACCCGACCATTTTTCTGTACACTCTGATGAACATCAACTTGATATTCACAAAGTACAGCAGCTGTCTACCACCATTTTGTCCAAACCACATAAGATCATAGAAAGTGAGCTTAATGACCTAATCAGGGATCTCAAACTGCTGAAGAATAAGGTAGAGCTTTTGGCCTCAAGGCTACAACAGTGGAATCTTCTAGATCATTCGGTGAGAGTGACAACATTTCGTACTCGAAATAAAGACTATGATAAATTCTATCAAACAGAAAGTGAACTCACTGTTTGTAAGGATGTTGATGGTCTAATGGCAGCAATGAACATGAGGCACGTTCCCAAAAAATGGCAACTATTTATAGGCTTAAGGCTTCGTTATTACACAATGGAATATGCTGCCTTCAATACCTCTTGCATGTGCCATCCACGAAAAAGAAGCATATGCAAACATGGAGTACATCCTCTTAGGCGTACACTATCAGAAGTACGAGTGGCAGATATGTGGTGATTTAAAGGTAATCGCCATTTTGTTCAGACTACAAAAGGGTTACACTAAGTATTGCTACTTTCTCTGCAAGTGGGATAGTCGTGCCAAGGATATTCACTACGAGAAGAGGAGTTGGCCTTGACAAAAATCATTAACATCAGGAATGAAGAATGTAGCATTTGAATCTCTGATAGATCCAAATAAAGTTTTGCTTCCACCACTACACATCAAACTGGGGATCATGAAAAATTTCGTGAAGACTTTGGAAGTGAACGGTCCTGCATTCACATAATTGCAAGAGAAATTCCCAAGACTTAGTACAGAGAAAATCAAGCCAAGCATTTTAAGTGATCCACAAATAAGGCAACTTTTCAAAGACAAACAGTTCAAACGTGTCCTTAGCAAGTATAAGAAATCAGCATGGAAAGCCTTTCGAAATGTTTCCACTGGTTTTCTAGGAAATGTTAAAGCCGGCAACTACAGGCAGTTTCTGGAAGATCTCATTACCTCTTACAAAAAACTGGAGTGCAACATGTCATTGAAGATGCATTTCTTGCACTCACATCTGGATTTCTTCCCACCAAACTGTGGTGCTGTCAGCGACAAACACAATGAGCTCTTTCATCAAGATATTGCAGTGATGGAACAAAGATACAAAAGCAAATGGAGTGCTGACATGTTAGCTGGTGAAAAGGGATGCTCCCGAAGCTTATTTACTGCCATATAAACAAAAAGTACCTTGTATAAATATAAAAAGCTATTTTTTTTTCAAAAACAAGATCCAATCTGTGATTTTAAAGCACTATTTTTGTGTTCAGCACCCCAAAATCTATAAAGTAAACTTACTTTCATGCCCGTAACATGATATGACCCAAAATTTGTTGTTCAATTTGTTATCTTATAATTTAATATGGTCAACACCAGTGGTTCTCAAACTTTTATCACTTGGAGTAAAGATAAGTTATATTCATCTAAAGGATGATTGCCATGAAACCCAACTAATCTTTAACAAATCTCAAAGAACACAGTTTGGTAACCACTGGCTTGCACCTTCATGTTTATGAATTTAAAAATTTGTAACAATTCAAAATCACATACCATCTTCATCCATATCTTTAGGATCAGGACGGGCAGGCTTTGTTTCAGGATTAGGATCAATTTCGCCAGGTTTCAATTTTCTAGGATCATCATTAATGTCTCCATCCTCTTCTCTTCTTTGAGCTTGATCTCTATAGTAAAATAAATTTCACTGATAAGAAAATGAAATTTCCTAGCTTACTAATAAATATACAATATATAAAAGCTATAAACCAATTATTAAATAGTGGATGATTTAGTTAGAAATAAATCTTTCAAAATAAAAAACTTCCAATATACAGACGTAATCAAAGAAGAGTAATGCACTATCATAAAATCACTCATGACATTATCTACCAAGATATTTTCGGTGAAAATATTTTGGTAGACAATGGGTAAAACTGTGTAACTCTGGGCAAGGGATCACCATAATTTTGCTTTGCATGTATTTACAACCAATAACCTTGTGCCAATAAACTCCCATTAAAACCCAACCAACCAACTGGGAAAAATAAATTAAAAAAAAAAAAAAAAAAACTGCTCCAGCACTATTTATAAATTGCAATACATAGTAAAACTGGTCATTATTTTGAATGCCTTGCAGCAGTGTTTTGTAATTGCCATCTCTTTACTTCTGCTTTTTTTTTTACTTTGTAATTTTACATAGAATATTTTCTGTGTTTCCGTTTCAAATTTACAAGAATTACTCTAAAACTTATGAATGATAATAGCTTAGATAATTGAAATCTTGTTTTCAAGTATATGACTCTGAAACCCCCCACTATATTTATGTATAAATTCTTAATCCATGATGGTATGAAGTACCTTTTCCTATAATTAATTCAAACTACACTAAATTGCAGCTATTATCATTCATAGTTTTAGCGTAATTCTTATAAATTGTAAATTTGAAATGGAAGCACAGAAAATATTCTATGTAAAATTACAAAGTAGAAAAAAAGCAGAAGTAAAGAGATGGCAATTACAAAACACTGTTCCAAGGCATTCAAAATAATGACCAGTTTTACCATGTACTGCAACTTATAAATAGTACTGGAGCAGGTTTTTTTAAATTATTTATATTAACATGGCTGCAAGGGGAGATTCTTTCATTGAAATTTTTTTTATCTAGTTAGCACAGCTAAATGCAATATATACACTGTGATAATTATAAAACAAAGTATTATTACTTTTTTAATTTATAACCTATAATTGCTTCTGTTTAGCAAAGAACTCATTTCAGAAAATTGTAATGCAGCCATGATGGTTATTTTTTATTCATTTTCCCAGTTGGTTGGTTTGGTTTTAATTGGAGTTTATTGACACAAGGGCACTAAGGCCAAATTGCACATGTCACAGTTATTCTGCAATTGGTTGGTTTGGTTTTAATTGGAGTTTATTGACACAAGGGCACTAAGGCCAAATTGCACATGTCAAAGTTATTCTGCAAATGAAATCATTTCTACTCCCCCCCCAATCATTAAACCACTTGTGGCAAGCAACGAGTGGTTTAATAGGTTCAAGCATCATGCTGGTTTCCAAAACATTAAAGTAGCTTGCTTATCGGCTGGAGAGTTAATTCTGGCAATGATTCTCGAAAGGTAAAACTTGCCAACGTTATGCCTGTCTCCTGTTTCTTTTTGCAATTTTATAATTTTTGTATTTCTGTACGCTTTTGTAATTTTTCCTGCGCATGAGATAAAAAAATTGAATAATTCTATTTCCATGTTCGTCGAACATTTCTTTTTTTGCTTCTATCAAATTCAGCGTGCATAGTTGCGAGTGTGGAATTTCCCTAAATGCTTATTTAGGGAAATTCCGACATATGTAAAATTCAACTTGTGTTGCGTTCTGCGGAATGCAAACCTTACGTTAATCGGGGAGTGGTTGTATTTTATTTTTTTTATTGTTTTAGTAAGGTAGAATATGGTAGAAGAAAGAGTAGGCTTGTTTTAAGTGAAGGAAATCAGCAAAGTCCTTGTAATTTCGGAAAATGGAAGAAAATCTGTTTATTTCTGGTTGTTGAAGGAGTGCCACCATTAAAGAGTAGGTAATAGGAGTGACATTAAAGGGAGAAAAAAAAAAAAAAAGTGCTTTGAGAGTAAACCAAGCCGAACCTGGTAAACATGAGAATTATAGCCACTGGGCCAAATAGTACCATCTGAGGACCTTCAAGCAAGGGAGGTAGTAATTATATGAAAATAGTGAAAACAAGATGAAAGAGACTGAGCAATTTCAGATAATAATACAATGATATGAAAACCCTACTACACTATCAGACAGTGGAAATCTGGTAGGGAGAAAGGTCTCCCTACCAGATTTCCACTCCAGTGGGAAACATTTGTTCTAAAGTTGCAGGAGAACACAGTGATGTGTTGAAAATTACAGGTGAAAGGGGCCACTGATAAGTGCTGCCCAGCAGGGCAGCACTTATCAGTGGCCCTGAAAATAATCCAGATAACAGAAGGTAATGTGCTAATTGGTGCTAAAAATGAAAGGAAAGAAAAATAATAATAAAAATAAACATGTAAATACTCCACAGTTTTAATGGTATTTTGCTATTCGTTCTCATGCTATCTACATCAGATGAAATGTTTTCCTTGAACATGCCAAAATTTAAATGCTTTTAATCTAAATTGTTAGAAAAATTTGTATGTAATTATGGAATGCCAATCACGGAAAAGATTTTACTATGGATGGCATTAATACATTCTGTGTTGTTTGCTAAAAGAACATTGTGAGCAGAAGAAAAAAAATAAAATAAATTCCAGATTGATCAAGGTGTGAAAACAGCTTGATCAATCAAACAGCTTGATAATATGGCCAAGCAAAAGAAAAAGCAAAGAAATATTTCCAGAACAGTCACTTTTAACCAGGCCATGTACTTACAAAAGAAAAGTGATTTTCAAAAGGATTTTGTGTATCTCCCTGGTAAGCACCAATGTCTCTTTCAATAAGTTAAACAATGAAGTCTTTAGGCAATTTTTGAAAATAAAAACTGTATAAATAAAAATATTCCAGATGAATCTACTTTTAGAAAGAATTAGCTTAATGCTATTTTGATGAAATTATTTGCAAAATTTGTCTAAGATATTAGAGAAAACCACATTTGGATGTCTGTAATGAAACGAGACATTTGTGGCTGCTATACCACACATTTTATATGTGGACAATTAGATGCAGAACCATCGCATCCATATTCACTTGTTTGTAAGGCCACAAATTTACAATGGATCGCTTTGAGAAATATATTATTGTGTATTGTAACAACAAAAATTATTCCAGGTGGGAGATTGAAAGGGAAAACTTTTAAAAACGATGTTAAAACTTTTCAGAAATGGTTTTATTATTTAACATGTTGAATACAAAGAAATTGTGTTCAATGAATTGTAATAAACAAGTAATAAATGTAAAAATTGTAGTAAAAAGTAATAATAGTGCATATATTAAAATTTTGGTGCATATCTGACCTGTTTTCTAGTGCATATAATCTAATGTCTACTGATTACATCATGTTTCCCACCAAAATTGAAGCTAAAAAGTCACATCTACATATAGAACAGAAAGCAAGTGTGTGTGTGTGTGTGTTATGGAGGTTTAATGGTGCATAAGCTTCTGGGGCTATAGTGCACCTGAAAGCAAATGTGTTAGTATTTCCAAATTTAATAATACAAAGAAAATCTTACATATATGTCTTCTTAATGAGTGCAGTAGCAGACAATCTTTGAGTGGACCAGTGTTCAAGCTCATGACTACTAATACGATTAACGTTTATATTCATAATTTATTGTAAATTCTACTGACCTAGTGGTCATGCCAGAGTATAATTTATAGGTGTTCCCCCTCCCTCGCACATCAGAGGAAGTGAGGGGCAGGCAACATCTTTTTTATGTCATGTGAGTTATTAGAGGATTAAAATTTTATTTCACAATAAGAAATAAAGGTTTACCACTAATTTTTTTAATAGCTGATTTACCACTAGCCAATATGTGGACTGGGTTCAGCCTGCACTAATTTTTTTAATAGCTGATTTACCACTAGCCAACATGAAAAGGATAACATGTGGACTGGGTTCACCCTGCACTAATTTTTTTAATAGCTGATTTACCACTAGCCAGCATGAAAAGGATAACATGTGGACTGGGTTCACTCTGCACTAATTTTTTTAATAGCTGATCTACCACTAGCCAGCATGAAAACGATAACATGTGGACTGGGTTCAGCCTGCACTAATTTTTTTAATAGCTGATTTACCACTAGCCAGCATGAAAAGGATAACATGTGGACTGGGTTCACTCAGCACTAATTTTTTTAATAGCTGATTTACCACTAGCCAACATGAAAAGGACAACATGTGGACTGGGTTCACCCTGCACTAATTTTTTTAATAGCTGATTTACCACTAGCCAGCATGAAAAGGATAACATGTGGACTGGGTTCACTCTGCACTAATTTTTTTAATAGCTGATTTACCACTAGCCAGCATGAAAAGGATAACATGTGGACTGGGTTCACTCTGCACTAATTTTTTTAATAGCTGATTTACCACTAGCCAGCATGAAAAGGATAACATGTGGACTGGGTTCACTCTGCACTAATTTTTTTAATAGCTGATTTAACACTAGCCAGCATGAAAAGGATAACGTGTGGACTGGGTTCACTCTGCACTAATTTTTTTAATAGCTGATTTACCACTAGCCAGCATGAAAAGGATAACGTGTGGACTGGGTTCACTCTGCACTAATTTTTTTAATAGCTGATTTACCACTAGCCAGCATGAAAAGGATAACATGTGGACTGGGTTCAGTCTGCACTAATTTTTTTAATAGCTGATTTACCACTAGCCAGCATGAAAAGGATAACATGTGGACTGGGTTCACTCAGCACTAATTTTTTTAATAGCTGATTTACCACTAGCCAACATGAAAAGGACAACATGTGGACTGGGTTCACCCTGCACTAATTTTTTTAATAGCTGATTTACCACTAGCCAGCATGAAAAGGATAACATGTGGACTGGGTTCACTCTGCACTAATTTTTTTAATAGCTGATTTACCACTAGCCAGCATGAAAAGGATAACATGTGGACTGGGTTCAGCCTGCAAGTTGCTTATCCTTAGTTTAAAAATTAAGGAATATCAGTTTGCAACTCCTTGAAACAAATGCAGAAATGTGTATGAATATATTAATCACTATTATGCTTAATTCTGATGACAATAAAAAAAAATAAGATTTTATATAATACTTACAGTAAATATTCATAATGTTCTAGACACTGTGCTGCTGTTCTTCCAATAATGGGTGCAATAGTTCTCCACTGAGTAGGCATCAGCTTAGCCAAATGTAAAAGCTTTTCCTCTTCTTCTCTGGTCCATTCAGTCTTTTTGATACTTGGATCGAGCCATTCATACCTGATTAAGAGTAATAATTAAACATTAGTACAAATACAAAACCTACTAGTTAATATTACATGAAACAAATTCATTTAAATGTGAAACCAATAAAAAGATATCTGTGAAAAAGAGCTATTGCTCTATAGTTCATTTAACTTTTAGACTTCCTAAAAAAAAAAAAGAAGGTAAATTAGTAACCAAACATTTCTGCTGTGAAATCCTGAAATTAAATGTTAGCAATTTGAACAGAAAAAATCTGGAAACACTTTGCTAGTTTAGTGAATGATTATGGGATATGAGAAATGGCAAACAGAGATTAAAATATAATTTTAACGATAATCTTTGAATACCCTACAAAATGTTGGAGACGCTTGGATATTCAGCTACCATGATATCATTATCAACGCCTATAAATTCGCCAAGGACAGTTTCTCCACTGATCAAAACTCTCGCTTGGAGTTCTTGCCAAGATTGATCAATATCTTGTAGCAGTTCATCCCTCTCACTGCTGTTCATTGGCATTTTAGCAAAACCTGATTTTGTGAAACAATTCTTATCGTTGTTTCCATCACATCTCTACTTTCCCCAATTCTAATATGCACATCCACAAATCTATAGGTTGACTGGTTTTTATTCTCAGTATAATTTTTTTCAGTATGCTCCTTCGGTAGTGCATTTTCAAATTCTTGATAATGCCTTGGTCTTTTGGCTGCAGTTTAGATGAGGTATTCGGAGGGAAGTAAACAAGTTTCACACTTTTTAATTTTGTCATCTTCCTATCAAAATTTAAAATCCGCTGTTCAAAAATTTCACTTGTCATCCAAGATTTTTTATTGTAGCCCACCTCTAATGACCTTACCCTTTGAAACATCGGGGTTGTTTACTTTTGCCTATTAAAGCTTCAGTTTTTCATTACCAGCCATATTTGCACCAACCAAGACTGTAATTCTCTCCTTAATATTTTTACCACCTTTAAAAGTCAGTGTCTTGTTCAACAAGCATTTAAAAAATAGACCTGTTTCATCGATGTTGAATGTCTTGGGGCTAGTAGTCCTCTACAATTTTTTTTCAAAAAAGTTTCTTTCCAGTGGGTAGTCTCGTTCAATTACAACCCCACTTTCAGCAGAAATAACTTTTTCGAGTAAGCCATGTTGCTTTTTAAATTTGTCTAGCCAACCAGAATTGGCTTGGAAAGTTTTATGTCTGAGAAATGATGCATACTCCATAGCCTTTTCTTTTATTAATGTCCCCGATATCAGCATGTTTTGGACTCGAATCAACTTCACACACTTAAAAACGGCTTAATCTGCATCTTCAAACAAGCATGATTGGCCATGCTTCCAACTGGTTCCCATTTCCTCAAACAGTTTAAGAACCAAAACAGTTTTTCAGAATGGTTGACTAGTAGTGAACTAGCAGGGATATCAAATTTTAAAACGATTTCTTTTTTAATGTCGCAATCTACACTATTAAGCACTTCCACTTTTTCCACTACATTAAAGGATTTCCTCTTAGACACTGTAAGATTACTTGTAGAGAAGCTAAAACAAAACTGATTTAAGGGCCACTTGTAATGCCGCATAAACAGAGACAGGTGAAATTTAGTGAAAGTGTGGATGACTCATTTCTGCGAAACAGATGAATTTTCAAGGATAAAGGAAAATCACTCTCTCCTAATTCTCTAATAGGGTTACAGTAGAAAACAGGTTGACCAGAGCCAATGTCCACGTCAGGATTATGGCTTAATCTTTGCCAATTGCTGTGGATACATAGAGCAGTTGACCAGTGCAACTTCTTGGTACAATAGAGGCGGTTGTATAGGTTTTACGTGCATCACTAAATTGTGAAATGTTTTAGGTCTTAATTTGTGCACTTAAGAATTAAACCGTTTAACTCTTAAAAGCTAAAGTGATTAATTCTTAATCCTTTTAGCTCTTAATTTGTGCTTTCTACAGCATCAGCTCTATTGCCTAAAGCCAGAGATGCAAACAATGCATACCTAAGTCTCTCAAAATCAGTTTGTTATATGGAAATTTTCTTTGTTTATACAGAAACCATTTTGAATGTAATGATCAAGGGGAAATCAAAAAAATTTGCTATATGGAAGTTCGTTAAAGAGAGGCCCGACTGAACAAATCATATTCTTGAACCATAATGTTTCTTCACAGTATGTTGTGCATAAAGATAGTGTATTTTTCAGCAGTGTTATGAAATGTTTGCAATGTTCACTCTCTCAATATTTTTTGAAGTTAAACAAGAACTAAATATTTGAAAATTAAGAATGGAGTAAGCTTTGAATTAAAATTTATTGTTAAAGATTAAAAAAAAAAGTGGAATTTTATTTTGTAGTTTCACTGTTAAATTTATGTTATGGGAATATATTTGACTTAAGAGTTTTATCTGAAAAGTGATGACTGGTCACAGTGCATAAAAAATTGCAATGATAGTATAGGAAATTTATAATACAGTAAAATCTGCCAAAGAGTAGTCACATTTGTTACTTGTCACTATACAAATGGTGGTCATTTTGACAGATTTTACTGTATTATATTAAATTTAAATAACAAAGAAAAAAAAACCCACCAATAATCTGTATTTCAAACTTCTTTAATCTTGCTTTTTTTCAAAAACAGACCAAATGGTATATGCCATAAATTAACAAAGATGCCTGCCTTAATTAGCATTCTGCTACATTATTATAATAAAAAAAAATAAATAAAAATGCTGCTTTCAGATTTTGTTTCCATCTCAAGAAAACATCAGCTGCAACATATGAAATGTTAAAAGAAGCTTATGGCGAATCTACACTTCCATATAGTTCAGCTCAAAAATAGTTTAGAATGTTTAAAGATGGACATGATTCAATCACAAAAATCGGCTTCTGAGCTCCAACCACTACTGTACCACAAAAACCATAAACACTGCTTCTGTAACCATGAGAAGATCGTCAAATAACAGTAAGGCAACTGACAAAGGCTTTGGGAATATCAGTAGGAAGTATGCACAGTATTCATGACTATTTGCATATTACACATGTTTGTGCATGCTGGGTTCCAACACTACTCACACCTGAGCTACAGCAAGTTTGTATGGAGGTTCTTCAGGAGATGCAATGGATGATTACTGAAGATGGTGAGGTTATGCACAAGGTAATAACAGTGGATGAGACATGTCATCATCATTTCGAGCCAGAGAGTAAGCAACAAAGCTACGTCATTGTAAACACTGTAAAAAACAAGAATTGTGGCTTCTGCAAGAAAGGTTATGGTCATATTTTTGTTTGACATTCAGGAATAGTTTACCAGCATGTTGTGCCATATCGTATGCCTGTTATGGGGCCTTACAACAAAACTGTATTGCATACTTTGCACTATCATTCATCATAAATAACCACAACTGGATGTAGGTGGGTGGATGCTACATCACAACGATGCAAGACCTCACACTGCTCGTACTGTTATCAAGTACTTAGCCAGCATTAATGTAAAATGTGTTCTTCATCCACTATTCAACCCTGACCCTGCAGTTTTTTGCTTTTTTTTCCCAAAGTTAAAGAAAGAGCTGCGAGGAAAACATTTCCAGTTGTCAAAAGTTGTAAAGACATCTAAGGATTCTCGAAAGCATGTCAAAAAACGGTTTTCACCATGTTTTTGAAGAATGGCAGAAACATTGGAGTAAGTGCATTGCATCAAATGGGGACTACTTTGAAAAGGACCATCAAAATATGGATGACTAATAAATGTATGTTGTGAAAAAAAAATTATGATCATTCTTTATGGAACAGTCCAGATAAATACTAAAATAACATGGTATTGCAAAGCGCACAATTAAGTATTTCTAGCTTTTATTCCAAAATAAAAAGGAATGTTGAACAACATTCAAATGCACCTGCTAGTGCACACTTGGGCATTTAAGTTTTGAGATTTATGTAAGAAATTTGCAAATTTTTAAACCCAATGATCAGAATCCATATCAGTGCTATACTATTTACTGCTAAACTCTAATCATTATTTCAAACAGCAGCTACTTTTCCAAGTAGCTGCTGTTTGGGATAATGGTATAGCATTCTAGAATTTTGGACTCATGATTGTAACAATGTTTGGTTGTATAGAGATCAATCTGTGCTGTGAAACATTTTTGTACAGATATTTAATATATCAAAAAAAGTGCAGAAACAGAAAATGATGATACAGGTTTGTGAGGAATGATCACAAAAAATTTGCTAAAAAAAGGGAGAAATACTGAAGTAGCTGATGCTACAAAATGAACTGGCTAGGACAAATGATCTATTAGGTAGTCAGTAAGCTAGCAATGTAAAACACTGTTATAGGTCACAGAAGAGTATATACATATATCTGTGGAAATCTCAAGGGAGTCCACAGACAAGTCAATATAGATCCATGTGAAGGTGGACTCCACTGTTATATGAGGTGCAATCAAAAAGTTCAGAGCGAAAACTAATATTTAGGAAATGAAGCATGTTTGCTCTTCAAATGGATCTGCTTTGAAATGGCTCCTTGACACTCTATATACCAATTCCAATACTTCTGAAAGCATTCTTGATAGGCTTCTTTTGAAGTTGCTTATAGTTCCAGTGTCATATACTGAATAATTTCCTCAACTATTGCAAATCAGTGGCCTTTCAAGGAGACCTGGAAAGGAAAAAAAAAAAAAAAACATAGGAAGCCAAATTTTGAGTGCATGGTGGTGGATGACAGTGATTGGAATGATTCACATTAAATTCTCAAATGGAAAGTGTCAAGCATGCAGGACCATTGACATGATGTAATTACCAATTTTCCAAAGCCCACTTTTAGGGCCATTTTCTTCAACAGCATCACGCAACTGCTGTAGAACTGTTTTGTAGTATTCCTCATTCACTGTCTGACCATTTGGACAAATTCATAATGAACAATGCATTGTGAGTCAAAAAATATGATAAACAAGCAATAAAATTTGATGGAAATTTTATTGATTTTTTGGGCCTTGGAGAAGAAAATATTCAACTGAGAGAAATGGGCTTTTGTTTATCACTTTTTTGATGTTGGAAGAAACTAAGTGTGGGTCGTTGGTTGCAGCAAATTAATGTAGATTTTGACATATGATCACTCACCAGTCTCTGTGATCATCAGTGAGGATGTGACACAAACTTGAATGAAACACATTGTTACCAAACCTTGTAACAAGATTGGTGAGGGGAGTGAAGGGATCCTCTTACCAAGAGAGGCTTAAGTTCTGCAAATTGCAGTGGCTGAAGACTAGGCACCTGTGCAGTGATCTGATTGAGGTATATAAGACCTTGAATGGGTTGAGCACGCTGAATTCTGATGGGATCCTTCCACTTGTTCAGATTACGAACCTAAGGGGGCATAAATTCAAATTAAGAAAAGACATGTTGAATAGATGTACGGAAATTTGCCTTTAGCCAGCGGGTGGTTAATTGCTGGAACAAACTTCCATCTGTCGTTGTGGAAGTTGAAAGGTTAAATAAATTTAAGGGGGGAACTGAACAGGCATTTGGAGGGAATGGTGTGTTTTTTTTTTTTTTTTTTTTACTATTATTATAGGGGGAAAAAAAACCATATTCCATAAAATAGTGCTCAAAGTGTACTTGAAAAAAGTTAAATACTATGTACAAAAAATAATTTTTTTTAACCTTTTCAACTGTTAATTAAAATGTTTTGCTTTTTTTTAAATTTATTCTTTCAATTATATGAGTAAACACAACTTACCATCTGGCTTTACATTGCTTGGCAGATTTCCTATGCAATAAGGAAGCAATTCGCGACCACTGATTCTTTCCATATTTCATAACAGCTGCTTTCAGTATTTCATCCTATAAAGAATATGAGATTTTTTTTTAAAATACAAAAACGAGAAACAATTTCTATGAGAATGCTGATATTTTAATAGTTATTTTACCACACTTGCACAAAATATAATTAAAAACAATTTTTAACCATTTATTTTATTGATTACATTGCTATGCTCAGCAATAGTAATAATTCATAAAGATAATCATGGACTAACCACTTTCTATGAGGATGGATTGGGCTAATGAATTAGCAACATGGCAAAATCAAATCATGAATGATCAGAGAATTGTGTGATTGCTCTGATGACTCATGATTTTAATTTTGCTGTTTATCTCCCCCCATCAGACCTTTATTTTAAGGTCTGATGTGGAATTTTGTTGTTTACCCCCACACATCAGACCTTATTCTAAGGTCTGACATGGGGGAGTATAAACAACAAAATTTTGGAGTAAAAATCTTACCTAAGAACAGCTAACTCTCAAAAGAGCTCAATAACTTTCTCCTGTTATATGTAACAGTTGAAAGCCACATGTATGCATCCACCAGCCATATATACTAATCTTTCCAAATGATTATGTGCTTCATTTATAATCAGTAAGAAAGGCAGACTGACAGCCTACCCATGAAATGTATTAGGAATAAAAGTTTCATATAAATATGGCAGAATGCCTACAGAAAATAAGATAAGGAAATTCTCTACTATTAAAAAGTTTTCCTATTTTTAAAGGACAGGCATCTGTCCTTTTTCTGGTCTGCTTTTAATATAAATGACTTTATGATCAAATGATATCAAGAAATCATGCAGTCAACAAGTAATGGAAGAATCTGCAAAATAATTTTAAAAATCCCCAAAAATTTCCTAATTCACCTCATATATAGATGCAATTCAAATCTTAATGAAGCCAATTTCCATCTATAATCTCATAAATCTTACACACATCTTCTAACAGAATGTAACTATTCATTTCGTCAACTGCCATTTATCTCACTGCCCCAAATTACTCAGTGTTAATTTTGCTTTCATGTTGATTCACACTAATACTGCTTGTCAGAATTTTATTAATTTAGAATCTGTCTCTTTTTGATGTCATCTGGCTGAAAATCTATCATATCAGCAAACTACAAATTAGGAAAAATGTTTTTACTTCTTGAACTTGACCTTCTCCAGCCTTAAATCTCAAATTAGCTCCTTATAATAAATGGATCCATATTCCAATGAAACAGATTCAGTTGTTAGGCATATTGAGGCTTTTGATATCATCATTCTTCTCTTTCTTGGTGATTCCCTTCTACTTTTGACTTTCTCTCTCTCAGGGTTATTCGGGAACTTTTTTTTTCCCTGGTGCAGCATAAGCCTCAGGATTCCTTGCATCATATGGATATTAATAATAATAATAATTATTATGCCCAGATTATTATATTACTTATGCATTTGCCTATTATTTGGTATTTACAAATCCAATAACTCCTCAAAGGTCAACAGCTGATGATAGCTATCTTCTAGATGCCTCAGTTCACAATTTTATGAATATTTCTCTTTCCACACAGCATGTCAAATGCAAAGATCTTCATGATTCTTATTATTCTGTTCACTGGCTAGATTATTATTTAAATTTCTTAATCTTAATATTTATTCTGATCACATTACAGAAATTATTTTTGTAGGAATGTAACACCCCTACTTTCTCACCCTACCATAAGCTTGTCCTTTATATAAACATCTGTCGATTAAATCAGTCAAGACTGTCTGAATTCAAAATGAAGCATATTTCAACTGGCTTTCATCAAAAATCCTCATTTCCATCCTACACTGATACAAAGCAAGCAACTGACACAAATGCATTAACAAAAAAAAAAAAAAAAAATTATTACTCCTGTTACTTCAGGTATTTTCATATTTTTTTAAATTTTATTTATTAGTAATTGTTATTTATTTTTATCTATTAATCTTCATTTAAATGCTCAAATTATATTTTAGTATATTCTACTAAACTGGATAAGGACATATCATCCTCTTAGTCCTTGATACATAGTGTATTCCGTGTGGATGTGGCACTGCTCATCTGTGTCCTTTTTTGATTCTGACTAATATTTACATTTTGTTTCAGAAGCACATTATGAAAACAAGTGTATCAATTGTTTTTATAATGCTTTAAAAATTGCCATAATTACTTAGTAATGTAAATTAACATTTATTTTATCCTTTATTATTTCCTTTAAATGTTCATTAAGTGCTGAAATTGAATGTGTATATTTATTATCTTGTTCCCACACTTGTTCTATCCTCGCTTTTCATAATGTAGCGACAGCTTTTACATAGTATAAAAAAAATGAAAATTACTTTTTCATATATTTTATTGGAATATTTATTATTTCCCCTATTTTCTATGGGGCCTTAGTTTTTCCAACTGCAGTTTTGTCAAATGTGATAGTTTCAGAATGTATCCTCTGCAGTTGGCGAGTATTACTGTATGCTGTTTCATGCTTTTGAGATATGTTATAACACTTGAACTGAATCATGCAGTCAGAAAACAATACTCATACTAAAACATGGGGGAATAGTCCTAATGAGGAATTTTCTTGGAATGATTAATTCCTTTGAATAGAAAACATATTACTATCAGCCTGGTAGCACAAATTGTATAAGCTGTAACATTCGTCTCAACTGTTTGTTCCATATTTTCTAACATGAAATTTGTCATTGCTTATTTGATATTAAAATAACAACTTTAATGTTATGAAATCTCACGGACAATAACACAATTTATGTCATTATCTTGTAAAATTTATTGTGTGAATTGTGAAATAAATTCTGAACATTTTTATATCTCTATAATTTTTTTGTTGTTGTTATTTGGTTTTTAGGAGCATTTGCAACTAAGGTCATATTGCTCCGGGGATATGTGGTGGTCTTTGCCTGACCTTTCCGAATCCTCCGTATTTGGTGGTCACTGGCTCAAACCCCGGTCTAATCAAGAAGTATGTTTTATGCACTGCTGCTCCTGCCCACCCGGCTATGGAGGCGCCGTAATTTTTTTGCATAATTTCTTCTGATACAAGAAGTTTGTATAAGATTGTGTAATTTTCTGTATATTTCCTTTTCTTGCAAACAGTTGAGTGATTAACTATTTCAGGTTATCTATCACTAAATGGTTCCCCCATTTTTTTAAAGCAAATCTTAACTATAAAAGAAGTTGCCTTCTATTTGGATCCCTAATTTAGCCTGAAATGGTTTCTTTCATATTTAGTTCTGTTTTTCTATATCCTCTATTACAACAACAGCAAAATTGACCTGATGCTCCAGGTGTCGTCATTCTTCAGACATATACTTTATGTTTAATATTCTGTCTTTGGTAATGGTTGTGTTAGATCTATTTTTAGTTCTGTGACAAAGGCATTCCATGATTCCCCACATTTTCCCCTCACTGCTCTTTTCGCAACAGTTCTTTTGTTCTATTCTATTTGATATGTTAAAGACTAAAGTAATAAGTATTTTTTATAGGGTTTTCTTTTCTCAATGATTCTTGTAATTTCATTATTCCATTTTTGAAGGCCCTTCCTTCCCTGCCACCTTTTTTTTTTTTATCTAAACTTTCATTTGCTGCTTCAATTAATATTTTAAGCAAATTCTGTCATTCCAAATGTAACCCATTATTATATGGCATCTGATAAGATGATACTTTAAAATTTTTTCTCTAAATTTAGGCTGAACTAAATTTCAGCCAAAAAGAAAAATAAATAAATATATATATATATATATATATATATATATATATATATATATCAAAAATCGCGTGAATTTTCTATGGGATGCAAAAACATGTACATTAAAGAATGCTATCATCGTAACACTGCTTCAAGTATTACTCACCTCAGTGTTTTTCCAAACACCTCCTTTTATTATAATACGAGGCATTTTCAAAAATATAGAGATATGACTGTTTTCAGAACAAAATAACTACTAAAGTAACGTAAAAACAACCTATGCACGGTACCTAGTTTCTGTATGATGTATAAGAAAAAATTTATAAACAAATGCTATCATCGTAAAGTATTACTTACCTCAGTATTTCTCCAAACACCTCCTTTTATCATAATACGAGGCATTTTCACAAATATAGAAATATGACTGATTTCAGAATAAAATAAGTACTAACGTAAAAACACACAACTTTCCAAACAGGTAAACACCAACTCTAGACACCTGCTTAACTAAATTTCTGTCTTTGGTAATGGTTGTGTTAGATCTATTTTTAGTTCTGTGACAAAGGCATTCCATGATTCCCCACATTTTCCCCTCACTGCTCTTTTCGCAACAGTTCTTTTGTTCTATTCTATTTGATATGTTAAAGACTAAAGTAATAAGTATTTTTTATAGGGTTTTCTTTTCTCAATGATTCTTGTAATTTCATTATTCCATTTTTGAAGGCCCTTCCTTCCCTGCCACCTTTTTTTTTTTTATCTAAACTTTCATTTGCTGCTTCAATTAATATTTTAAGCAAATTCTGTCATTCCAAATGTAACCCATTATTATATGGCATCTGATAAGATGATACTTTAAAATTTTTTCTCTAAATTTAGGCTGAACTAAATTTCAGCCAAAAAGAAAAATAAATAAATATATATATATATATATATATATATATATATATATATATATATATATCAAAAATCGCGTGAATTTTCTATGGGATGCAAAAACATGTACATTAAAGAATGCTATCATCGTAACACTGCTTCAAGTATTACTCACCTCAGTGTTTTTCCAAACACCTCCTTTTATTATAATACGAGGCATTTTCAAAAATATAGAGATATGACTGTTTTCAGAACAAAATAACTACTAAAGTAACGTAAAAACAACCTATGCACGGTACCTAGTTTCTGTATGATGTATAAGAAAAAATTTATAAACAAATGCTATCATCGTAAAGTATTACTTACCTCAGTATTTCTCCAAACACCTCCTTTTATCATAATACGAGGCATTTTCACAAATATAGAAATATGACTGATTTCAGAATAAAATAAGTACTAACGTAAAAACACACAACTTTCCAAACAGGTAAACACCAACTCTAGACACCTGCTTAACTAAATTTGTTGCACGAAAAAGCTGACAGAGGTTTAAAAGTCACTCAATAACACACTGAGTACGATATTATCAGCCCAAACTCCGCCAATCAGTGACGCGTTATATCCTCATGGCGCCCAAGGCAAAATGGAATTTGGGGCCCAATCTAAACTTTCCTGAGGTCCTTATTGCTACTAGTTGTCTTAATATAGAAATTTTTATATTAAGAAAACAAAAATGACAGTCGATTAAAAACAAGACCCCTCTTATAATTGTTATTTTTTTTTACCTTCTAATTACAACTATTTTTCTCAGTTCACGGGTTTTGTTTTACCCTTTTTGGCTGAAATTTAGCTCAGCATTCTCTCTTTAGTTCTGTAGGTTATAGGTACACAAAACCTACTTATTCTGAGGTTTTTATATCCAGAAAACTTTATTGTAAATGATGAAAATACTTATTACTTCAGTCTTTAACAGATCAAATAGGATAGAACAAAAGAACTGTTGCGAAAAGAGCAACAGTTCTTTCAACAGAAAAGTGCGGGAAAAATGTAGGGAATCATGGAATTCCTTTGTCACAGAACTAAAAATAGATCTAACACAACCATTATCAAAGACAGAATATTAAACATAAAGTATATGTCTGATGAATGACGACACCTGGAGAATCAGGTCAATTTAATAGTATATACCCTTTTTCTTTAGTTCTGTAGGTTATAGGTACACAAAACTACATATTCTGAGGTTTTTATACCCAGAAAACTTTATTGTACATAAATTTATTTTCTGTATCATGATGAAAAAGGTAAGAAACAGATAGCTATATAGGTAAAACTTTAGTTTACTGTAGTCGTTGGCCACGGCCAGAGGATAACGTAAACTAAACGGTACCATGGCCAACGACCGGTTTTTGCTTAAATCCCTCCCGAAGTCGGGTAAAAACAAAACTTTTTTTCACTAAACAAAAATGACAGTCGATTAAAAACAAGACCCCTCTTATAATTGTTTTTTTTTTTTAACTTCTAATTACAACTATTTTTCTCAGTTCACGGTTTTGTTTTACCCTTTTTGGCTGAAATTTAGTTATTTTGTTAGTAGCTATTTTATTCTTTTTACCATTTTTTGGCTGAACTAAATTTCAGCCAAAAAGGATAAAAAGAAAAAAAATATATATATATATCAAAAATCGCGTGAATTTTCTATGGGATGCAAAAACAACATGTACATTAACGAATGCTATTATCGTAACACTGCTTCAAGGAAAAACACTTCACCTCAATATTTTTCCAAACACCTTCTTTTATTATAATATGAGGCATTTTCAAAAATATAGAGATATGACTGATTTCAGAACAAAATAACTACTAACGTAAACGTAAAAACAACCTATGCACAGTACCTAGTTTCTGTATGATGTATAAGAAAAAAATTTATAAACAAATGCTATCATCGTAAAGTATTACTTACCTCAGTATTTCTCCAAGCACCTCCTTTTATCATTATACGAGGCATTTTCACAAATATAGAAATATAACTGATTTCAGAATAAAATAACTACTATCGTAAAAACACACAACTTTCCAAAGCGATAAACACACAAACACCAACTCTAGACAGTACTGTAGTTTAAAAGTCACTCGATAACACACTCAGTATGAGAATCTCGTCTAATACGAGAATCTCGTACTCAGTGGGAGATTACCAGCCCAGCCAATCAGTGCCAATCAGTTTTTTTTAATTTTGATTGGCTGGGCTGGTAACCCAGCCCAGCCAATCAAAATTAAAAAAAAGGAATTTGGGTGACCCGTCTATACCTTCATAGGGCCCAAGGCAAAGTGGAATATGGAGCCCAATCTATACCTTCCTGAGGCCCAAGACAAAATGGAATTTGGGGGCCCCCATCCGAAAAAAAAAACTAATAAAGAACAATTTAATTTTATTGTGACAACAAAACAAACAAATTATATGATACTGTATAAGAATATTTTCTTATATTCTTATAAGAATAATTCCTGACTAAATATAAAATTTCATGAAAATCGGTAAAAACATTTTAACAAAAAACGCAATTTTCAAATTACTGTCAACTTCAATTAAAGCTCTAAACTTTCTACCTTGGCAGGTAGAAAGTTCAGTTTCCGGTAAAAATCACTTAAAAATATTAATAAAAAACAGCAATGAGTTTTTGCCACAATGATTTTGGGGTTCTCTCTGATCGGGGCCATAAGCATATGTCTTTTTGCCTGTAGGATAACGCGCCACTGCCGCCCATACAAATGTATAGGAGAAAATGTATTTAAAAAAAAACAGAAAGAAAAAACTTATTAATTCCATCTAACAACCTGCTTTTTTAAAGTAAAGTGTTCGTAGAATTAGTTAGGAATGATTATGGAGTATGATTTCTTACATTGTTTCCAGAGTAAAAATGTACCTTCCGGGAGAGAAAATCACTCAACACTGGCTCGAGAATCATAGTTCGCCAACAATAAAAAAAATAATTAATAAATATAATAATAAAATAAATTAAAATTCGAACGCGGAAAAAAATCGGGAAAGCTGCTTTATCGGATCAACTTCTCCAGTGATGGAACTAAAGTTGAACTTGATAGCTGGATAAAATGACAAGTAGAAATATCAAGTACTGTATACTGCATCTAGTGTGATGCACGCTTAAGTCACTCGTGTTCAGGTATTAGGCAGACCCATCAGTTCGAAAAGTGGGAGATAACCTCCGAGTCAGTACTCAACACCAGACAGGGCCGGCCTTAAGTCGATTGGACCCAATCGGGCGTGGCAGAAAAATTAAAGTTAAATAAAAAAAGAGAGATAAATTATAAGAGAAGGAAAAAGTTTTTTCTTTAAAGTTAAAGAATTGATTTTAAAATGTATTCAAATCGCGCGGTACTCCTGTGAAACCCGAAACAATGACTTTTTTTTTTTTTTACATATGTTTCAAAAAAATTATTAGCATTTTATCAATGAGTAGAAAGGACGCAGACAAAAATACTGTGTTTATTTTTTATTATAATTTTTTTTCAATTCGTAATATGTGAAAAAGGAAGGCTGTGTAATTTATACAGCCTTCCTTTTTCACATATTACGAATTGAGCAGTGGTTCTCAACGGGGGTCCATGCCGTATTTCTGAGGGGCACAGGTTAAAGTTGGGGACCTTGGAAACTGTTAAGTGGGCCACGAAAAGTTCACTTCTAAAATAAAATTATTACTGATATAAAAAAAGAAATTAGTGAGATCCTTTCCTTGGGGATCTCATTAAACTAAGAGACATAATATTATTGTAATATTTTTTGTTAGGAGCATAACTGTATATTGTCAATAAACAAAATATTATGAGTAAAAATTCTATTATAAATAAATTTTTGTAGTTAATAAACCCCTTTTTTATTATTAATATTCCATATATTATAAACAAATAATACATGTTACAAATGAAGAGTGCACTTAATAAAGTACATATTTATTATAAATATTACATTTATTATGTATTGCTTTGTTTCTATACAGCCAACAGGCCCTGGACTTTGTTGTTGGCCATGAATAATACATTTCATAACCCCTTTATATGGATCTTTTCTGTTTTCGTTTATGGCGGGAAAATTTGTTGCAATGTTACTTGAAGAAGAAGAAACTGGGGAAACGAAACAAAAAAATTCAGCCAATCACAGAAATTTTTATTTTCTTTATTGGCAGAAAAAGTTCTCCAGCTCTTATCAAGTAGCATGTACCATTCTGTGATTATACATTTAAGTTTATTAGAACATGAAAAAATTTACTCATTACCACCAGTGTTTTCTAACTTGTAAGGAAGCCTGAGGCTTATGCTGCACCAGCCAAAAAAAAAAAAAAAAAAAAAAAAAAATCCCGAGTTACCCTGAGAGAGAGACATACAGAAGAAAAAAAGAGAAGAATGATGGATGAAAGAGAAGAAAGAACAAACCCCGGGGTTGTTACTCATTGCTGTAGATTTATTTTTTTCTTTTTTTACTATTCTTTGCATTTTGTTACAATTTGATAGAACGATTTGTCATTTTATTACTCTGATGTCAGCAATTTTTCTTTTTTATTGAAAATTTGTTGCTGGATCATTTACATATCAGAAAACATATAATATAGAGTTACCATCTTGTGCACTCATAAAAAGAGGACATTTACATGTTTTGGGGCGAATAAAAGAGGACAAAAAGTTCATCTTGGATTAAAAAAGAGGACAAATATATTATGCAAATAATAAAATAAAGACAATGAAAACCACATTTACTGATGTTTAGGATTAGTACATTCTATACAGATTTTTTGTATCACTAGAAAATGTTTCACATTCAAGTACAAGTCCTTCATCATGTTTCTTGTATAGCATTTCCTTTTACTCTTAATGGCATGAAGTTGTGATCCATCCGTTTCGAGATAATTTCTTTCAGAGACTAAGACATCTAGCACTTCTGCAGCTGAGCTACTTTCCCTTTCAATTCGTTGTATGTGTGTATGGAATACACTCATGTGATTACATGAACCAAAGATGAATCTCACTAAATCCATTTTCAAAGAAACTTTTAATCACAATGGGAGGTTTTTCTTGAGACAGAAAATAAGCCTGTAAAGCTGGAAACATATCTATGAGCCTTGTGATGCTTGGAAATAATGAAAGCCATCTCGTCTTGCTGTGAGAAAGGAGCTGTCTATATTCAATCTCAACAAACTCACAGTATTCCTTAAGCTCTTCAGTCCGGACTGTATAATTATGAAAATACTGGTAAATTTTAAAAACAATGTTCTCTACATCAACTTAGTCTGCGGTGCTTCTGTCACGTGACTCAGTTCCCATTGGCTGACAGTTCGGAGGTTGAAGTAGCGTTGGGTAAATTATTTTAGTAATCAAACTGAACCCAATCTAATGATGATATCACGATATGGAATTAATAGTTGATTTTTATTAATATTGTAGTAATGGCATCTATTAATAATGATTTTTGATCTTTAATCGGGTGCTAATTAGTGCTAGTTTGTACATGACGTCATACTCCACTGAACTCGTATTACAGAGACGTGACTTCTAACAGAATACTGAATTAACTATGGTAGATTATGACGCCCCCTTCTGAAAGTAATTGGAACTAATAAATACCAGAAGTAAATCTTTAGCCTAAAATAAATTATCTGGAAACCGATACTGAAATTGGTAGGCTGCGCTACCTTATCGGATTTTCATCCAAACCAGCACAAACACAACCTATGAGTTCTCGAGAAGAGTCCAGCTCCTCAGCTCCAGAGGATGTTCCTCGGGATGCGGGAGATGGGGCTGAGGCTTCGGGCCCCCTCCTCCCTAGGGCGCCAGTAACAACTGCTTCCAGGAAGAAGAAAAAGAAAACTAAAAAGAAATCCAAGTACCGGGAGCCTCGCTCTCCCCCTCTGCTTCCCCTTAATAATAACAGTAAGTCTCCTTGTGCCGAGCCCCCAGATTCCGACCCAGACCCGCTGATGTCATCAAAATTAGAATTTAGCATGTCGACACCAGTTGCCAATTCAGCTACTAAAAATCCAGCTTCAGATTCTTCTCATCCACAAGCCACACCACCACTTCTGAAACTGGCCACTAAGGCTTCTTCTGCATCTCCAGCAGCCTTCCAACTTGCTGTAGTTCAACCGATATTGCCAACCCCAAAAGCAGCTTCCGCATTACTCTTAGCAAGCGATGCTACCCCGGTTCCTGCAGTAACTAGCAATACAGCCTCTACTGCCCAACAAAGCTATTCAGCTGCAGCCACTCCTGCTACTCTAACTGCGGCTGCTCTGACACAATCGGCCCTTGATCAAACTATAGCGGCTGGAATTCAAACCTCCAGCAAGCTGGCAATTCCATCTACATTAGTCCCAACTCTGACTGTCAACACTGATAATACTTCATCTCTATCCCTGCATCAGGTAGTAGCAATGCTACACAAAAAACTGGTTGCGTTCCTAAACCAAGACTCCAATAGGATTACAAAGTCAGCTAGCAATACGGTACAAGAGCTTTGGAATAATTTGGAGACTATCTCCACAGCTCTCCTAATAGACAATAAGAAACTAAAAGCAGTTAATGCTGAACTCAAGTCCAAAATCCAGCTATTAGAAAAAGTGGTTGATACAGTCTCCAAGTTCTCATCAAATTTCTCAGAGAGTTCTGAACAAGACATGAGCCTCCTTTGGAAATTCCGCTGGCACGCACCTATGTTGCTGCAGTGAAAACACAGCCCTCCGGAACCAGACCAGAACCAACCTCCAACCTACGGATAAATAGATCAGAAATGCAGAGCCCACAACATGTCCTACTACTGAGAGCCAATGAAGATTCTGAGTTAAAAACAAGTAGCGCGGTAAAGGACCTTGTTCAAAACACCCTGAAGAATGAATTTAAATCAATCAAAGTCAAGTCACTGCGCCCTGTAAGAAACAGAGGAGTTATTATTGAAACTGCCTCAAAACAGGACCTGGAAAACATCTCTACAGCGAGTTCATTTCAAACTGCTGGGGTTACAGCTGGTCCTCCAAAGATGAGTAACCCATCAGTGATCATCTATACTATCCCCAATTCAATGACCAACGACGAGTTGGCAGAAGACATGTACCACAAAAACCTGGTGGACTATGGAGTCACCTTGGATGAAATAAAGAAAGGAGTAACATTCAGATTCTCCACAAGTGCGAAAGGCAGCTCTACTGCCCATAGAGTCATAACACTAGATCCCTATCTTTACAAAAAAGTTATATCGCTCAACAGAATTTTTCTGGGCTATAGTTCCCACAAGTTCAGGCCATTCACTGTGGTAACCAAGTGCTTCCTTTGCCTGGGCTATGGGCACACTTCTGTCCACTGCACCCACACTTCTCCAACGTGCGGACACTGTGCCCGAAGCGGACACGTTCATGCTGAATGTCCATACCGAGACGAATTTCCAAGCTGCATGAACTGCAAACGGAGAAAGAAAGACCATCAACACTCAGTTAGAGAGGTAAATTGCCCAGAGTATCAACGAGCTCTAGAAACTGCACGGCAAAGGACCACTAATGGATAAGAACCTAATTTCTCAACAACAACTTACCAGACCTGCCCCGGCAGTATCATCCTCAGCAGCCAGTAATAGTCAGAACTCCAGCCAAATTAAATTACGCATCATGCAGATAAACGCTCACCATTCCCGCACAGTTGCGGATGAAATACGACAGGCAGCCGAGACTCACCAAATCGACATAATTGCAATACAGGAGCCATACACCATCAAAGTCCCAGCAGAAAACACACACAAGATAGTGGGCTATTCAATGCAGACAAGACTCATACAGCCAGCTAGCACTGACCCTAAGACCTGCATAGTTGTACTCAATAAGCATATTGATGTCCTTATAATTCACGGGCTCTGCACAAAGTTTGCTACTTGCATCCAGGTTAGGTTCTTTTCAGTCACACTATATATCATCTCCCTCTACTGTCCGCCTTCCAGGGATATAGATGACTTCCTAAGATATATTGAGTTTGCCATTGACCTTCTTAACTCTAACAGTATACTAATAACAGCAGATGTTAATGCCAAATCCCCATTGTGGTTCTCAACTTCCTTGGATGCACGTGGGCGACTTCTAGAGGAATTAATTCTGAACAGAAATTTAACCATCCATAACCTACCCAACAATCTTCCGACATATTGTAGCACCACTGGACAATCTAATATTGATGTCACACTAACCACCAATGACTTAAGGATATGCGTCTGGGATTGGGTCACAATACCGGACTGGACGATAAGTGACCATCGGGTCATCTATTTTCACATTGGGACCAGGCGCCTGCCGACAACTACTAAGGAAAGAGTGACAGAATTAGTAAGGTTTTCCCTAAGAACAGTCGACTGGGATGCCTTCGACTTCTCCATCAATAGAGACTTTCCAACACATGACCCTCTTCAATATGAAGAAGCAACACCAGAAGAATACAGTGAAGTAATACAAACAGCAATTACCAGAGCTTCGTATAGAGCAACAAGGAAGAAAGTTCCATGCAACAGACCTTGTGCACGGTGGAACACGGAACTTATGACACTAAGGAGGGAAGTCCACCGCGCACGAAAGCAGTATCAGAACCGACGAAACTGGCCAGCAGCAGACGTCGAAAGGCTACACAGGGAATACTTGAATAAAAAGAATACATAAACCAAGGCAATAGCAACTAGAAAGCGAGAAACCTGGGCTACATTCGTCCTAGAATCTGGAAATTCAAACCCCTGGGGGTTACTGTATAAAATCACACGGGGAAAAACCTTCACAACAGATATCTCTGGCACTGTCCAGGCTGATCAAAATGAAACCACCAACTGGACTGACTCTGTCAGTGCCATCATAAATAAGCTCTTCCCAGACGACAACCCTCAGAATGACTTGCCGGAACACAAAAGTATCCGGAAGAAGAATGCCGAATATATAACACAGACCCAAGCTGAACCCTTCACCGGTCTGGAATTGAATCAGGTCCTCAAAAAAGTAAATACGAAAAAGTGCCCGGGAGTGGATTTAATTGAATATGCTTTCATCATTAGATTTCACAAATTAAAGCCAGAACATCTTCTATTATTGTACAATAAATGCCTCCAAAAATCAAAGTTCCCCCAGCCCTGGAAGGTTGCACTTCTCCGCCTAATACCAAAACCAAATAAACCAATAACAAACCCTCGTTCATACAGACCAATTGCCCTGCTGGCAAACCTGGGCAAGACCTTGGAAAGACTAATGGCCATCCGAATCACGAATCTCTTTCTCTCCAAAGGTATGATTTCACCAGCCCAATATGGATTCACCCAGGGCAGATCATGTGAAGATGCCCTCTCTGATTTGATCCTGCATCTGGAAACTTCGCAATCCAAGTATGAACTCGCTCTGTTTATTGACTTCGAGGGGGCCTTCGATAATGTATGGTGGGAAAGTGCACTGGAACGTCTTCGCACAGCAGAATGTCCAAACAATCTTTACTGGCTGTTCAGAAGCTACTTCTCACAACGTACAATAGTAGTTAAGTCAAAATATCACCAAGTCCTTAAACCCATCCACCGTGGGTGTCCCCAGGGCTCTGTCCTGGGGCCCTTGGTGTGGAATATGGTGCTCCACAGCTGGCTCAGTAACAATTTTGAAAAAACGAAAATCATAGCATTCGCCGACGACCTCACCATCGTGGTCGCTGGTCATTCCAGAGCAGCCCTCGAATCCACAGCACAGCGAGTACTCAACCATCTCTCTACCTGGACAACAATCAACAAATTGCAAATCAACCCTGCCAAAACTAAGATGATGGTGTTTAAAAACCGACTCGACTTACGAAGGCCTCCCCAGGTCAAAATCAACGGAACCCAGCTAACCTTCGTAGAACAGACAAAAGTCCTGGGAGTAGTAATAGACAACCGTCTGTCTTTCTTCCCCCATCTACAGCATCTGAGTTCCAAGACCAAAACGTTCTCCGCCGCAATTATACGGATCTCAAGAAGTGAGTGGGGACTATCAAAACGAACCCTTCTTCTTTATTATAAAGCTGTCTTTCTCCCAATAGTAACCTATGCTGCCGGGGTCTGGTTTCACAGAGTTCCCATCATTAAGATGAAAGAAAAGCTAAACTCTATACAAAGAGCTATGTTACTGGCGACCCATCGAATCTGCCGTACAGTCTCTACAGCAGCTCTCCAAGTTATAGCAGGCACCCTCCCTCTCGACCTTTACACAATCTACAAGGGGCTCTATCGAATTAAAAAAGGTATTCCGGCAACGATCCTGGATATAGAACTCTCACTAACTACGGATATAAAGCAGGAGAAATCTCGATGTCTCAATAAACTCTTCAATGTATGGCAGACCAGATGGGATTCTTCTACTGTAGGGGTTGTAACTCGGAGTTTTCTTCCTGAGGTAACCTTTGCAACCACTAAAAATAACGCCCGATGGTTCTCCCTCAGCCTCGAATCATCCTTTCTCATTACCGGACACGGTTCTCTAAATGAGAAACTGCATACACTGGGACTCATCGACACTCCCTACTGCTTTTGCGGACAAAGTGAAAGTTGGAAACACTTGCTTCTAGAGTGTGTACATTACAACGATATCAGAAACCGTCTCCGGAATAAGATCCAGGACTTCCCACCAGCAGATCTGCATCAACTGATATGTACCCAAAACAACCTCGAAGCCTTCCAGACCTTTGCAGCTGAGGTATTTGCCTGGAGGAGGACACTGATCGTCAGTCACCGACGTGGAAATGCGATCATTAACAATTCCACTGCCAACTGAAAGTCACCCCTTCTACTGACTATTTTTTTTTTTTTTTTTTTTTCTAACCTCCGTTCTGCATTGTTTCCGGGTCCTCCCTGGAACTAGGAGCAGCTTTGGCTCACCTTTTCTTCTTTCCCACTATGTGCAGGATAGATAACCACTCTCCCATTTTTTTTTTTTTCTTTTTTCTTTTTCTCTCTCTGCTGGCACCCGATTTACATCTTTCTCTTCACTGTAGCCAGGGTGTGGGATTAAAATTATTTATTTATTCCTTAATTATTTTTATTTTTTATTTATTTTTATTTTATTATTATTTTTATTTATTCTTTTTTATTTTTCCTCAAACCTGCGTTCTGCACTGTTTCCGGGTCCTGCCCTGGAACTAGGAGCAGCCTTGGCTCACCTTTTCTTCTTTCTCCCTCTGTGCAGGACAGGTAACCACTCTCACATTTTTTTTTTTTTCTCTTACTCTCTCTCTCTGCTGGCACCCCGACTTACATCTTCCTCTTCACTGTGGGATTAAAATTATTTAATTATTCTGTAATTATTATTATTTATTTTTTTTATTTATTTTATTATTATTTTATTTTATTTATTTTTTTTTTTCATTTACTTAGCTTCATTTTTTTTTTTTTTTTTTTTACTCGTGCTCTGTTCTGACAACTGGGATGTGGACTATCATTGGTGCCAGACAGCTCTCCCTTTTTTTTTTTTTTTTTTCATCACAGGGAATTTATTTTATTTTTCTTATTTTATTTATTTATTTATTTTTTATTATTTTTTTTATTTTTTTTATTATTATTTATTTTATTTTATTTTATTTATTTTTTATTTTTATTTTTTTATTTTTTATTATTATTATTTATTTATTTATTTATTATTTTTTTTTTTATTTATTTATTATTTATTTTTTTTTTGTTTTGTTTTTTTTTGCACCACGGGAAATACATTTTGTTTCTGTTTTTAGTTTATTTAATTTTTATTTTATTTATTTTTTTTCCCCTCTCTGGAGTGGGCCCCCAGAGAAATCTGGCCCACCTTTTGGCAACTTCAGGTGGTTCAGAGTCTCGTATCGAGACAGTACGTGCTCCATTGGGACTGGCCCACCTTCCTGTGGTGTGGACGAGTACCCAGAATCATCTATCCAGGTGATTGATGCTTCTGGGTAGCCAAGAGGTCAGAACAGAACAACAGAACACACACACAATACACACAAACCGACGTCACACACATCTGGCCCATTTGTAGTGATACTGTTCTTCACAGAGATACGAGGCGGAGTTGAACTCACGTTCTAGGAGCCGCCCTTTACAAAAACACATGTCCACATGTCCATTCACCTAAGGAGAAGACTAATGTTACTTATTCTCAGATAGGTACCACCACCCAGACAGCAAAAATTTCTTTAATTTTGCAAAGACATTATTCTCTTCTTCATTTCGTCTCAGTCCTCCAAACATTGTATTGCAATTGTCCCCAGTGAATGCAATACATTTTTCACACAAACAATTTTTTAATGAGTTTCTTTAACATACGTAGAAATGGTATCTGCAGTCTCGTTAGGCATCTTCTGTAATTCAATTAATTTTGTTTTGTAACCCTCCTTCATTTACATCAAAATACTGAATAATTAATGGGAAGATTTTTTTCAGAACCATGATTACTTCCATCAGTTGAGACCCCACAGTACGCAATTTTATTTTATTTTAAAGTTTTTACAGTAACATTAAGAGAATGATTTGCAAGTACAAAGTTTACAATGGCTTCTGTCTTGGTTCTAGCGCAGAAAAATCTTTTTGCTATCTCAGAATCAAAAAATACATTTTTTAACATGACAGTTGTGCAATCCATTGATTTGTAATCCTTTAGTTTTCAGCATCAGAGAGTATTTATTGCCTTTCAAGAAAATTGGCGACACAGAAGGTGCAAAGGCAGAAAGCAGCATAGCATTTTTCATAGCTGTGCATCGTGCATTAAGGGTAGTTGAGCATTTGAGTGACATTTGTAAATTTCGTTTTTCAGACAGCAGGATAAGTAAGGATTTTAAACTGCGAAGAACAAAACGTACTCAATAATATGCAATGCTATAGCACCACGTTTCGTGGATAATTTTAAATTATTGATGAAAGTAATGACATTAATGTTATATAAATGTTGAGAATTGTAATACGGTACTATTTGAATTTCGAGATCGATTAGTGGTAACTTTTCTTGACATAATTGAACTCAATGAATGCGTTGCAGAATAAATATGTAAATCTTTGAAAATATCGCTAAGAAGTAATGAATTAGAGTTGTACAGACTTATTGCACTTGTACTGGTTGGTAACAATGATGTAATGGTTGGTAACAATGATGTATAATAAATTAAAGGTTGAGATTACCTGTCTGGTTCTCATCAGCTGTGTTTTCATTCACTCCAACTAGCGGTGTCTAGGTGGTGTTCCAGCTCTCGATGAGTGTCTGCTACGAAACAGATTTTCTTATTGTTCTCACACTCACCTGTTCAACAGGCTAAATGTAAGAAGCTTTAGAGTTTAATGAATGTTGAAGTTTGTCATTTTATCACTGATAAAGGATAAATTTTCTCCAACGGAAAAGGATTCATTTTCTCCAACGGAAACATCAGAAATAACAGCATCAATATCGGGTTCAATATCCGCAACATCATCTTTTCCAGCACAAACTAAATATATAGATGTAAAAAACCAAACGAACACCAATGAACTGGAACTATTAAAAATTTTAGTTAGTGAACAATATCCAAGTGACGTCGCTAATTATCCAGACATATTAACAACGGCTATGAAGAGATTTCGTCGCATACAGAGGCTTGTTATGTCAAGGAATTACATTATCTTACAACTTAGTAAATTAATAAGAGGAGTTTACCTCAATATAGTACGTGGAACACTTCCGTATGATACCCTCCAGAAATTAAAACGAAAAAATCGACAACTTACCGGTACATTTAAATAATTAAATAATCAATTTAACACAATTCAAAATCAATTCAAAACAATTAAAATTCAAATTAACGCAATTCCACTTATCGTGAAGTGGACCCGACACTGTTTACCAATTTGGTAAATCAATACAATAAAACGTTAACCACATATCGTAAAAACGACTACATTACTATGGTTCAGTTGAAGGAATTGAAGTCCAGAACATACAATATTCCTGCACTTTTTGGTCAGGTAAAATTACACAAGCCTGGATTTCCGATTCGACCTATTGTTTCCTACAGGAACTCGGCATTTTCAGCCTTAGCCACACATGTATATAACATTATAAAACCTTTTAGACAGGTTATACAATTTGGGATTAAGAATTACGGTACATTATTTAATAATCTTAAAGACTGTAGACTCGGCGACAATGACAATTTATTCTCATTAGATGTTATCTCATTATATACGAATGTAAACGTTGAATACACATTAGATATTATTTGGGATATGTTAAATAAAAACTCGACACCGATTAATTATACGAAGCTGCCTATTAAGGAAATTTTTCACTTAATTAAACTATTAGTTGAGGCTAACTACATCACCTTTCGAGACAAGGTGTACAAACAAATTTTTGGATTACCAATGGGTTTGAGCCTGAGTGGCTTAATGTCAGAGATCTATCTCTCAACGATTGAGCAGATACATTTGACACCTTTTCGTCCCCGTATCACATACTATGGGAGGTATTTAGACGATGTTCTAGTTATTACCGATAGTAGTACTATCCAAGACATTTTACATTCGTTTAATAATATTCATTCTAGACTCAAATTTACATTGGAAAGGGAAGATACGGATACTAAGTCATTAAACTTTCTAAATTTCACGCTTACCCGGGACTCGAACAAAATACAATTTAGCATCTATCGAAAACCCACAAACACCGGTATGCTTCTACATTATAATAGCTACCACCCATTCACCTAAAAAGATCGATAATCTTTAATCAATTTATAAATGCCTATAAATATTCAAAGACGGATTCTGCTTTGGACTCAGAAATACAAATATTAACTAGCAGATTCTTGAACAGGGGTTATCCCATTAACACAATAAATCGAATTAGGGTACAAGCTAAGGATAGGATACAAAATACTGCACCAATCAACAATAGTAATATCAAAAAATACTTTATTTCGGTCCCATATGTTGAACAGTGGCACAAACAGCTTAACAGAGTCTTTAAAGATACCGAATTTAAAATTATAGCTAGGCCTATACGGAAGTTACACACTATACTGAACAATCGCTCGGTTCTTTCCGCGTTCGCAACACAAATTAATGATCTGGTATACAACATTTCTTGCGGTGATTGCGACTCGTCTTATCAGGGTTCGACGCGGTTTTCTCTTAATATTCGTGTAAATCAACACGAAGCCTCAGTTCGTGCTTCTCGTTCAGCAGCGTCAGAATTAGCCTTTCATGCCATTAACGAAAAACATACTTTTTTATTTAACGAGGCCAAAATACTTAACGTTCAACGTAATTATACGCGACTATTAATTGCAGAAACCGTTGAAATTAAATTACACGAGAATTCTGTTAATGTTCGGCGGCCATATTTGATCTCCGATGCGTGGACCTTTACGCGCATGCGCGTAGACATATAATCACTATTTAAGTTGCAGGTTTAGCCTGATTCGGTAATTTTCATTCCTGTGATCACGACAGTCGGTCGAAAAGCATTGTCAGCTTCAGGAAGGAAAATCGTTTTGAATATTTTCATTAGATTCTTTTAATTGCGTTAATTTGAATTTTAATTGTTTTGAATTGATTTTGAATTGTGTTAAATTGATTATTTAATTATTTATATTTTACTTTAATTATTTATATTTTACTTTAATGTACCGGTAAGTTGTCGATTTTTTCGTTTTTTCCGTTTTAATTTCTGGAAGGTATCATACGGAAGTGTTCCACGTATTATATTGAGGTAAACTCCTCTTATAAATTTACTATATTATTATCAACGTAGAACATATTGAGTATTACAGCTCTGATTCATACTATCTAATTATCTTACAACGTGGACCTTGTAGACCTAACGACCCGTTCCCAAAAAAATCAAAGCACCAGGTCGTTTTCAGAAAGCTATTACAAAACAATAATCAAATTGGGTCTCGAAATGAACAGATTTTGGTTGTGTTATTCCCCGGGTGGTTGATTGCTGGAACAAACTTGGATCTGTCGTTGTAGAAGTTGATAGCTTAAATAGAATCAAGGCAGAAATTGACAAACATTTGGAGCGAGGGAATGGGTGAAATAAGGGGTTTTTTTTTTGGCTGATGCTATATAAGCTTGCTTTCTTGCATGGTGTGCCCTTATCTAATGCTAATTTTTCCCAGCACTCATATTGTTGTTGGTTTAGGGATTTATTAGGCACATCGGCAACTATGGCCATAGTGCGCCATACAAATGGTAAGTATTAATGCTATTTCCTGTAAGATAGAGATAATTGCAAAAAATAGAACCAGAAAGTTAGTTTTTGACTATTTAAAGGAGGTGGTATACATTAATCATTTTAGAAAGGTAAAAATGCTTGAGACATTTGCTTTATTGCCTCTAGGTGTAAAAGGGTCTTCTGTTGTGGCGTGAGTGAAAAGATTCTGGCGTTCTCTTGTATATTTTAGACATCAACAAGGATATGTTTTACTGAAAGCACTGCGTTACAGTGATGACATTCAGGGTGGAAACAGGGGCTCATATCTGGTGAGTATGGGCTTGGCACACCCAGGGTCCTGAGCTGGATATCATCATTCTTCTCTTTCGTGGTAATTCCCTTCTACTTCTCAGTCTCTCTCTTTGGGTAACTCAGGATTTTTTTTTTTGGCTGGTGCAGCAAAAGCCTTAGACTTCCTTGCACCTTACAGCTAATTTTTTTTTTTTTTTTATGAGAACCCCAAACACGAGAGGTATTATAACCTATAGTACTTAGTACCGTGCTTGGGTTGGAGGTTGAGAAGACGAAAGAAGATATTTGTTGATATTGGACTTGAACTTCTGTAGATTGTAATTTTCAGGAAATACGTATGAAGAAAGGTTGTTCCAGAAAACGGCAGTTGAATGAATAATCGAGGAAGATGAAAAGTTGATTCTGTGGGTTTGAAGTTGGACAGTAAATGGATGTTGGCTGGTGGTGGCACGTGTTCGGACTGTTTTGAAAGAGAGAGCGGGAATTATAGAAGCCAATTCAGTGCCCATGGAAGTATCTGAAGAAGAGGCATGCAGCAGAAACAGTGCGTCTATGACAAAGCGAGTGGAGAGACTCTGTTAGAGATGAATCATTAATTAACCTAACTGCCCTCTTCTGAATGGAATCAAGAAGCCTGAGAGAGGTTTTGGGGGCACCACCCCAGATGTGGGAACAATATTCCATGGCAGGGTGGATTTGCGATTTATACAGAGTGAGCAGCTGTTTGGGAGAAAAGTAACGCCGAGAGCGAAAGAGAAAACCAAGTTTTTTAGATGCAGAGGAAGCAATATTTGTAATGTGCTTGTGCCAAGAGAGATTAGAAGTCAGGGTAATCCCCAAAAGAGATATATCCTTTTGCCTAGAAATCGGAGTGTCACTAAAGATAAGCATAGGAGCAGAAGAAGAATCCTTTTTGCGAGATATTAGACCAGATTGAGTTTTAGAAGGGTTGAAATCAACTACGTTGTCTTTGCCCCACTGGAAAATTACCTGAAGATCGGCATTTAAGGAATTGGCAGCAGATTTTCGAGAAACCTGGACAAGGTTTCTCAAAATGGAAAGTTGAATGCAATGTGCTATCATCGGCAAAACTATGGATAGGATTTCCAGTCAATGGAAGAAGGTCGTTGATATACAAGAGGAAAACAGTGGAGGAAAGAACTGAACCTTGGGGGACGCCGACATTAGTGGAGAAGTTAGAAGACAGAGAGCCATCTACCATCACCCTCAGTGAGCGATGAGAGAGAAAACTGGATAACCAATTACTAAAAACAGTTGGCAAACCATAAGATGGAAGCTTGTTTAGAAGACCTTTATGCCAAACACGATCAAAAGCCTTTGAGATGTCAACAGCAACTACTTGTGTTTCACCGAACCTTTCCATTGAATTAGTCCATAAATGGGTAACATAAGCCAGAATAATCACCAGTGGATCGACACTGACGGAATCCATACTGGCGATCGTTGATCAGACGGAAGGTTTCTAGGTAGTTTAAGAGTTGGCGGTTAATTGATTTCTCCATTACTTTAGAAAGAGTAGAAGTAATCGCAATGGGACGATAATTGGATGGGAGGGATTTGTCACCCTTTTTAGGAACTGGCTGGATATGAGCAAATTTCCAAGCAGAAGGAAAAACACCTTTGCAATAAGAAAGTGAAAAAAGGCGGCAAAGAATAGGAGTAAGTTCAGGAGCACAGGTTTTGAGAACAAGTGGAGAAATACCATCAGGACCTGGAGCTTTCTTAGCATCAAGATTTATCAAAATCCTTCTGATATCCTTTTGACGGAAGACCACAGGAGGCATTGAATTGAGTGTGTTAGGAATGGTGGGAGGTGTTTTACCAAGATCATTAATACATGAGCTCGAAGAAAAATGGGATGGTAGCAAGTCAGCTTTATCCTTGGCTGAAGTGACAACAGAACCATCTGGTTTGGACAGAGGTGGGAGCAGAGATGGGCAAAAGTTGCGGCCAATAGCTTTGGCAAGAGACCAGAATGCACGGCTACCATTAGGGCAAGAAGCAAGTTTTCTACTCTTAGCCTGTTCAAACTCTAGTTTGGACTGATTAATAACTGCTTTACAATTGTTGCGAGCTTTGGTGTAGGCAGAAAATGAAACTGAAGAATTAGAAACAAGCCAATTACGATATGCAACGTTCTTCTCTTGGACAGCCTTAGCACATTTATTGGAAAACCAAGGTTTAGATAAAGGACGAGATTTTAAAGTGGAGTGTGGGATAAAGGATTCCATTCCTGCAAGAATAATTTCACTGACACGATCTGAGCAAACGTTGACATCAGAAGTTTTGAAACAGTAATCAGACCAAGGAAAAGAAGAAAAGAAGTCTCGCAGGTCATCCCATTTTGCATTCTTGTAATGCCAAACAACACGAGGTTGGGAATAGGCATGAGATAAAGGTTCCATTGGAGAAGAGACAATCACCAAGTTGTAATCTGAAGTGCCTAAAGGACCTCTCACTTCAACCTTGTACTTAGAAGGGTTGTTTGTGAGAAAAAGATCAAGCGTATTGGCTGTATGATTAGGATTGTCCGGTATTCTTGTAGGTAAATGAACAATCTGTGCTAGGTCATTAGTAATTGCAAAAGCCTCAGCATCTCGACCTGCTGGGTCGGTGTGACTAGAAAACGGAAGCCAGCTGGAGTTGTGAATGTTAAAATCACAAGGAAAATTACCTCACTGTTAGGAAAGTTGGACTGGAGAAAGTCAAGTTGCAAAGAGAGGAAGTCAAAGAGCTCCAAGTGATTAGTGGAGTTGGGAGAACGGTAGAGACAACATATGAATTTTACACAATGAGGTAGAGAGATTTTAAGCCAGAGAAGATCAAAGAGAGGAGATTCCAAATTGCCAAGTCTCTGACAGGGAATATCAGAACGGACATATGCACAAGTACCACTTTTGAGGCGAAAGGAATCATACAGCAAATAATTTGGACATCTGAGATGAGTAGTAGTTGAATCAACTGATAACTGAGATTCAGTCAGAAAAAGTACATGGGGTTTGGAAGACTGCAAGTGGAAATGGACATCGTTGAGATTAGAATTGAGACCACGTATATTTGTGAAATGAATTAGGAAGTCCTTGGGAGGTTTAGATCTTTTCGCAGATAAGCTTGCTCTATTATTTTGACAATTCATGGTGTATTCAATAGTAAGAAAAAGTAGGTGGGACATGCTGTATGAAGTAATGAAATTTTTGGATATGGCGTACACGTGGTAAGAATATAACCAGATCCTTGACATAACGTGGCCTCGACAATGCTCCCCGCATACACACTACACGGACTCCCTCCAGTCACTATCTGGCAGAGTAGAGGTAGCAAGATTATACACTAGCTGATCCGGAAGCTTCCTAAAGAGTTACTAATAGGTTCAGTCCGGTGTACTAACTAGCGGCCGGCCTGCGAACACCGTTTTAGAGCTGTACCCTCGAAATGTTAGGAATATTGGATCTCGCCACGACATTCATCATAACCTCAAAAATCATCAATCATACTGCATGATGGAAGGGTTGGCCGGAACTTAGCTCTAGAGACTAAACATGGGTTCCACCACTTCAAGCCTCCAATAAGCAAAGTGGTGGTATTTCACCGGCTGATGAGAGTCATCTACCACCTAGTACTGCCTGGTAACATAGAGGGGCGGCGTTCCTCCATGTGGTGTGGGCGCCACACCTCGACGCCTGCTTACGTTGGTTCACACCTGGGTGGTCACCCACCATGTACTTGTGCATGAAGGTTATACCCAGGATTACTAACAGTCCCACCATCGTGAAGGTGCAAGCAGAGGATTTGGCTGTCATAGACCGTCCGGACTTCGCCGAAGTCCACTTTGACTTGAGTGTCACCCGAATATCAGTTCCATCAGCGTTTTAGACTCCCAAGTAGCAAGAACAGCTTGTCTGGCATGTCTGAGAGAATGTCTGTGACAACCTCAAGGACCAAATGATGATAATAATAATAATAATGATAATAATAATAATAATATACGTACATACAGAATAAGTTGTAGTGAAAAATCAGAATGGCTAAAAAAGAATGTAAAAATAATATATTGTGCTAGTTTATGGATCCGGAGCATAAATACTCAGCAACCATAATGAAATATAGACAAATGGATTAGATAAGTGTATGAGTAGGCGTGCCGACCTATCACGTGTAGTTACAATGGAACAATTATTTATTTATTTCACACAGATAAAAATTTTCTAGTCAGAACAAATTAATGCCATCAGACCTGATTAAACATTACATTTGCCTGAGAATATACAAATCATTTTTTAAATAGAATATACAAATCAATAGATATAACTTCAAATAATACCTAACACGGGAAATTAAAATTAAAAAACCAAATTACCAGTGAATATCTGCAACAAAAAAAGGATCCTATCTGCACCCTATATAAAGTAAAGTTAATAATAATCATAATAACTCCATATTTATGAAATACAAAATTTATCAGTTATTATTGAAAAGGGCTTACATTGAAAGGCACGTGTTCATAGGGCAAGCGCCTCTCAATATATGCCATAAATAACAACAAAGACTATCTGTTTCTGCTAGTTATATGTTTTTCATTAATAACTGATCAATTTTGTATTTTTTGGTATTTTGTAAATATGGAGTTATTATGATATTATTAACTTTGCTTTATATAGAGTGCAGATAGGGTCCTTTGTTTGTTACAGGTATTCACTGCTAGTTTGGTTTTTTAAACATAGTTACAATGTAACTACGTTTCAAATTGAAACAAGCCACTAACGTAAAGCAACATGGTTCTCTAGATAAGTATTTGTTAAGGACGTCCGAGTTCTGCAGAATTGATAGTGAAGTGATAAGTAATCAAGACTTCGAGGAAACAATGTTGACTCAGAAATACTCCAGGCTGATGATACAACTAATCAGAGCAAAGAGTCAATCAGGAAAAAAGGAAAAAAATCAAAACAATTCAAGTCTTGAAGGTCAGCTAAACATAACAGATGATCCAATCACTTGGCCAAGAAGAATTGTCCAACGTGTGAGAGACTATTTAATGAAGAAAGGCCCACCAAAAATCGTTTTGGAAGATTTTCCACGGAACGAAATTGGAACACATTTCCCAAAAATTCATTTCCAAAGGAAGCTTCTGAACGGGGAAGTCATTCTTCGCCAATGGATAACATACTCCGAATCAGCTGACAGGCTATTTTTTTTTTTTTTCTGTAGCCTCTTTGGAAATGATATGAAAAGTGCCTTGGATACAAACGGATTTGACGATCGGCCCAATATTCATACAAGATTATCAGAGCATGAAAAATCAAAAGGCCGTTTCAGAGCTATGGTAAATTATTGTAAACTGCAGAGTAGACTCTCTGCTGAAGAAACTATCGACAAAATTGAACAGAAACAGAGCAATCAAGAAAATAAGCGACGGCGTCAAGTTTTTGAACGATTAGTCGCAGTTGTTCAATTTTTGTCAGAGTGTAATTTGGCTTTTCGTGGCTCTGTCGAAGAACTGAGAAATTCCAACAATGGAAACTTTCTTGGTATTATAGAATTATTAGGAAAATTCGACCCCATTATTCAAGAGCACCTTCCATGAATTTCTAATAAAGTTATTCAGGACCACTACCTCGGAAAACGAATTCAAAATGAGCTCCTCGGTATCATGGGAGATGCAGTACAAAACAATATTGTTAGGCGAATAAAATCTGACAAGTATTTTGCTGTTATTCTTGATTGTACACCCGACATCAGTCATCAGGAAAAATTGTCCCTGACAATTAGATACGTCTCCGATGGAACATTGCCCAACACTCCAGTAAGTGTGTATGAACAGTTTATAAAATTTATCAATGTAAAGAGCAGTACCAGAGAAAATTTGTATAATGTGCTGAAACAGGAACTCGAAATATTAGGATTAGGGTTATGACAATGGTGGAGGTCAAGGTTATGACAATGGTGGAGCTAATATGAGAGGAAAAGTTTCAGGTGTTCAGGCACAACTTTTACAGGAAATTTCAAAAGCATTTTTTACACTGTGCTTGTCACAATTATAATCTAATTCTAGGAGATATAGCCAAAACCTGTACTGATGCAATTACCTTTTTTGGGACACTTCAACGTCTGAATGTTCTCTTTTCAGCATCAACGAAGAGATGGTCAGTTTTCAAAAAATATGTGAAGGGTCTTTTTGCAATACCTCTCTTTGAAACAAGGTGGAAGTGTCGAATGCAAAGCGTGAAGGCTGTAAGGTATCAAGTCGGTGATTTCTATGATGCGCTTTTGGAAATAGCAGAAACATCAGAACTACCAAGTATACAGGGTGGTTGTAATGTCTTGTGTTACTGCCGGTCGAGGAAATCTCTGACTATCCTACAGGTGTTCAGGACTGCGACTTTCTGGAGTTCCTTGTAGATGTTCTCTGGGAGACCTATTGCTGCTAGGCTGCTATGTAGAGTCGTTGGTACCATACCGGTTGTTGACACGATGATTGGGATGGTTGATACTTCTTGCCTATGCTAAATATCCTTGATCTCATGTCTCAGGTTCGTGTACTGCCTAATGTTTTCCTCATGGGTTTTCTGGACATTGCTAGTGTTCGGCACTGCTATGTCAATCAGGTAGTGGCCTTTTCCATTTTGTCCACAAGGGTTATGTCCGGTCTGTTGTGCGGGATGGTTTTATCCGTTATTATGGCGCGGTCCCAGTACAACTTGTGGGTTCGGGTCTCTAGTACTGCCTGGGGTTCGTACTTGTAGTATGGTACACTTTCTTTGATCAACTGGTATTTTCTCGCTAGCTTCTGATGTATTTATTATTCTGGCTACCTTGTCGTGTTTACTCACTCTGGGTGATCACCTTGCACCTCACGGTGATGTGTTGGATCGTTTCTGAGGCCAGGTGGCATCGTTGACATGTGTTATCTGACGTTCCGGGCTCCTTTGAGATGTATTTTCTATAGTTTCTGCTGTTGATTACCTGGTCTTGGATGGCCAGCATGAATCCTTCATCTCGGGGAAGAGCGTCTCGCTAGTGAGCCATGCATTTGAAGCAATGTTATCGATGAGATCTTGATCATTGTAGTGTCTGCCATGGAGTATCTTCTTTGCCCATCTTTCTATCTTCGTTTCTTGACCGTTTGGGCGGGAGGGGTTTCCTCGCTTAGGTTGAGTGGGGTATATCACTTATCTATCTTCCTTATGGCCTGGTGGAGTGGTGCTGTGTTGTTCTTGAAGTAATCCTTCAGGTTAACTATCGCTGTTTTCTGTTGTTCTGTCAAGTCTATCAGGCCCCTTCCTCCCTCTTTCTGAGGTATTGTTATTCTTATTCTCTCCACTTCGGATGGTGTTGGCAACTCTTGATCATCATTGTCCTTGTCTTTCGCATGATATCTTCTAGCTCGGTGTTAGTCAAATCTATGACCCCGAATGTGTATGTTATTACTGGAGCTGCATAGGTGTTTATGGCTTTAACTGTATTCCCTCCGTTCAATTTTGCTTTCAGCAGGATTCTGAGTTTCTGATGATATTTTTCGGTCAGGTACTTCTTGATTTCCTTGTGTTCCAACTGCTCAGCCTGCATCATCCCTAGTTATTTGTAGGTCTCTCCTTCTGTCATAGCTTCGATCTCTTTACCAGTCAGCAGCTGGTAGTTTCGGCCAACTAATTTTCCCTGGCGCAGTAAAAGTGTAAAGTGTAAAGTGTTCATTGTCTAACGGCCCAAGGGGTTTCCCCCATCTCCGTGTTGTGTACTCTGTTTGTGAAACACAGAACACTGTGAAGGCCAGAGATTTTAAAAAGTGTAAGGTACATGTTTATGTTGTGTAGTGTCATGTTGTGTTGTTCCTCTGACCTTTTAGCCGTTGGGCCCCTAGTGGGACCCCCCGTTGCCCACACTTAACCCCGAGGAGGCAGGTCAGGCATAGAGGGATCGCATTAGAAGTAATTACTCTGGCAGGCCCTGCCACCTAATTTCCTAAGATTTCAGTGGCAAGGGCCTAAAAAAAAATAAAAAAATAATAATAAAAAATAAATATTAAATGCTGGTCAAGTTTAGCTGCCTTGTTCCAGTACCATCAGGGTCCCTGAGTTCATTTAGTAGAGGGTTATCATGTTGCTGCAATTTGTTGTCTTCTCCTCAAGAAAAGCTGCTGTGCGTAGTTGGTGAGAGCTTGATACTCTTCCTTAGTATCCAGTAAGTGGTTTTCTTTGCCTTTTGGTATATAAGTCAGCTTTGTGATAAGCTGGCAGCGGAGGTCATCGTAGAGGGGGCACTCATGCATGAGGTGATCCCAGTCCTCAATTCCTCCACAGGTGCATGTTGGGTTCTCTTCTAGGCCAAAGGTTGTTAGTTTTGCCTTTATTGAACCATGGCCAGTAAGCAAATACGTGGCATACAGGCCTGGAGAAAACCATAATGGGGATTTTGGATAGATTCTGCTAACATCTGGGATGAATCTCCTGGTGATTTCCCCCTTGGTTGAATTTGTCCAGCGGTCCTGCCACACCCGCTGCATGTGTGCTTGAAGTCACCTCTTCTCAAATTTTTGGTTGTTGGTAAGATTCAGCTCGAATCCCAAGCAGGTCTGAGACACGCCCTTAGAAAGATGATACAACATTCCATTTCTCACCACCTCCAGGTCGAGGGGGAGGGCCCCCACCAGGACCTGGAGGGCGTGAGTACTTACAGTGCACCAGGCACGAGAGATGGAGAGCAGGACCGTGCGTTGAGTGGAATCTAGGATTCGTCTGTTTACTGCAGTCGTAGCCTTGCCAAACCAAATTCCGGCTGCATACGTAATCACAGGGATGAAGATAGCCTTGTAATACAACTAGAGAGGGTGCTGAGACCCCAGTCCCGACGGGATATCCTAGCAACCATGGCAGTATAGTTTCTCACTTTGGTTCTGATGTATTTGAGATGAGCTTGGAAGGAGAGTTTTCTGTCCAGTACTATGCCAAGATATTTCAGTTGCTCTGACAACTTTATGGTCTTGTTTCCAATTTTAATCTGTGGTGGTCTTGTAATGCAGAGAGTTCCTTTAAGAAGCAGAGAGTTTGTTTTTGATGGTGATATGGTCAAGCAGTGTGTTTTTGCCCAGTCCTGGAGGATTTGGAGTGCATGGTTTGCCAAGGTCTCAAGCTGGGCCCTGGAATTTGCAGTCACCATCAGGATGAGGTCATCAGCAAAGGCTTGTGAACGAACCTCCCCGAGGTCAAGGCATAGAAATTCGTCCATCACCATGTTCCATAAGGTCGGCCCCAGGACCGAGCCCTGGGGGCAGCCACGGTGTATCCGTCTTGTGAGTTTCTGATAAGGTGCATTTACTGTGATCACCCTATTTGAGAGGTAGCTTTTCATGATATTGAACAAATTGTCTGGTACATTTGCTTGCCTGAGTCTGCGGAGGACGCTCGGCCACCAAAGGGTGTCGAACGCTCCCGCGAAATCAATTGTAATCATCAGGAAGTATTTCCTGTCTGCTTGGCGGGCCTCAGTGAGCAGTGCCTATAGAGCATCAACCGTGGAACGCCCTGGTCTGAAACCATATTGGTTTGGTGATATTAGGTTTGCTTTCTCATAGTGGCTTTGGATCCGTACATGGAGGAGACGCTCTAGGAGCTTGCTGCATACGGATAATAGGGCTATGGGCCTGTATGAACTTGGTAGATGTGGTGGTTTTGTCGGATTTTTAAGGATCAGTTTCATATTTGCAACTTTCCAGTGTGGGTCTTGCATTTTTCTAGATCAAATTCCATTCTGATGTCCTTGCTGAATTCTTCGGTGATTCGGAGTAGTTGCTGGAGTTGCTACTCGGTTGCCGCGTAGAGCTTGATGTCATCCATGTACCTCAGGTGGGTGAGGGTATACAGGTTCCTTCTTCCTTCTTTGAGGTTATATCCATACTTGCTGCCGTTGAGCATGGTGGATAGCGGGTTGAGTGCTATCCACCATGCATCTCCCTGAAAGATTCCTCTTCTAATGGGGATTGGCCTGATTGTGATGTTCTCAACCTTAAGGTGGTACTCCATTTCGCCATTATTGCTCCTAGGAAGTTTGTCACTCTCAGATTAACCTTGTAGATCTTCAGGGTCTCTATGTCCTTGCTGAATTCTTCGGTGATTCAGAGTAGTTGCTGGAGTTGCTTCTCGGTTGCTGCGTAGAGCTTGATGCCATCCATGTACATCATGTGGGTGAGGGTGTACAGGTTCTTTCTTTCTTCCTTCTTTGAGGTTATATCCATACTTGCTGCTGGAGTTGCTTCTCGACTATGAGGTACAGAGTCGAAGGCCTTGCGGTAATCGATGTAGGCCGGGTATGTGTTGCGGTGTTTATTATTATTATTATTATTAGCTATATGGTGCAAGGAAGCCTGAGGCTTATGCTGCACCAGCCAAAAAAAAAAAAAAAAAAAATCCCGTGTTACCCTGAGAGAGAGAAGAATGATGATTACTAGCTCAGCACCCTGGGTTTGCCAAGCCCATACTCACCAGATGTGAGCCCCTGGGGTAAAAGGCAAGAAAAATATCTTTCTGACTAGTTTTGTTTATATTATCAAAATGTCTGGTGAATTGTTAACAAATTGCAATAATAAAAATAATAAAGAATTTTTAATAGTTTTAGTTTTTCCTCATTTAAAAATATTGAGGGGTTAATGTTGAATTTTTCAAGGCGGCCCCTCCAGCATGCTCCAATTGGGTCCTACATTTGCTAAGGCCGGCACTGCTTGTAGCCTCTTATAAATCTAACAATTTCGAATATTGTTATATGATACAAGTACTAGATAATTTTTTGAGTTGTATAGATTCTAAAATAGCATGTAATAATACACAATGTCAAATTTGTTTAAAATGGGATGGAAATTTTAATTTATATTATACATATTTTTTTTCTTGTATTCTATAATTTTTGGATGTGGGAACCCCGAACAGACATGCTTTAAATCGGAACAGGTGGCAACTCTGCTAAAGCAATATGAATTAAATATTAATTAAATGGTGCAAATAAATACAGTACATTCTAAGATTAATGAAATGACTTTTCTTTTCCTTTTTCTATATATATATATATATATACGTGGAATATGAAAACAAGGATGTGGAAAAACAGGAAAAATAAGGAAAAACAAGGAAAAAACAGTACGTGCACCTGAATGCGCAAAGCAGCAAAACAGGATACATGTATATAAATAAGATAAAATATAAAAAATAAAATAAAAATAGATGGAGAAGTTATTAAACACAAAATGCCGAACCTAGTTGAAGAAAAAAAAAAAAAGAGAAAAAGAATGTTAAAATCCTATAAAAAAAAAATAATAAAAATAAATAAATAAATAAAATAAAATAAAATAAAAAATAATAATAATAATTAAGTAGAATTAAATCCGAATTAATGCCGAATTAACAGGGCAATTATATGTACAAAAGCTGAAAGAAAAAGAGGGAGGGTGATAGAGATAAAAATTATAAAATAAAAATTAAAAATTAAAAATTGGTACATAGATCAGGTATTTCATCAGGGGGCTACACCTGATCATGTACCAAACACTGTGTTTCTATGCAAACTCATGCTGATGGAGAAGCTGAAGAAATGAAAAGGAAATAAAAAAAAATAAAAAATAAAAAATAAGAAATTTTTTATATATCTCCATAAACATGAGTGAGGTAGCCCCAACGCAGTGTATTTAGATTAATAAATTAAGTAACGTAGTGTAACCGCAAATGCAGTGTATTTAGATTAATAAATTAAGTAACGTAGTGTAACCGCAGTGTATTTAGATTAAAAATTAAGACAATTGAGTAACGCAAACGCAGTGTATTTAGATTAAAAAATTAAAAAAAATTACGCAACGCAGTGTATATGGAAATAAATTGAGTCGATAGTATGTAATAAATAAATAAATAAATAACAAGGTAGCGGTATAGAAAAAGGAAGCAATGCAAGGTAGGGGAGGGAAAAGAAGTTAAAAATACAGAGGCAAAGATAGTGAGAATGAGGAAAGTGAGAATGTCCGAATCACCCTCGTATTACACTAATAGTTCAACGGACGGAAAGACGAAGAGTAGAAAGTAGAAAGAAGTAAAGCGAAGGAAAAGAGTTTAAAGGATACTAGGCAAGCTGGGGATGTAAGTACCCAACCTCATAGAGAGGGCCTTGGCTGTGAGAGTGTTAGTAGAAGTGGAAATTAATACCGGTAGCTTGTATTGTATATTTTACGAAATAAAATAAAATAAAAAATATGAAAAGGAAGAAAATTAAATACCTATGATAGTTGGCAGAAACAAGTTGAGTGAAATATAATTAAGAAATGACAATAAAATATGCGATCATGATTAATAAGGTACAATTACGCGAATATGATTAATAAGAATGGAATGCATTCGGACATTCTCACTTTCCTCATTCTCACTATCTTCGCCTCTGTATTTTTAACTTCTTTTCCCTCCCCTACCTTGCATTGCTTCCTTTTTCTATACCGCTACCTTGTTATTTATTTATTTATTTATTACATACTATCGACTCAATTTATTTCCATATACACTGCGTTGCGTAATTTTTTTAATTTTTTAATCTAAATACACTGCGTTTGCGTTACTCAATTGTCTTAATTTTTAATCTAAATACACTGCGGTTACACTACGTTACTTAATTTATTAATCTAAATACACTGCATTTGCGGTTACACTACGTTACTTAATTTATTAATCTAAATACACTGCGTTGGGGCTACCTCACTCATGTTTATGGAGATATATAAAAAATTTCTTATTTTTTATTTTTTATTTTTTATTTTTTTTTTATTTCCTTTTCATTTCTTCAGCTTCTCCATCAGCATGAGTTTGCATAGAAACACAGTGTTTGGTACATGATCAGGTGTAGCCCCCTGATGAAATACCTGATCTATGTACCAATTTTTAATTTTTAATTTTTATTTTATAATTTTTATCTCTATCACCCTCCCTCTTTTTCTTTCAGCTTTTATACATATAATTGGCCTGTTAATTCGGCATTAATTCGGATTTAATTCTACTTAATTATTATTATTATTTTTTATTTTATTTTATTTTATTTATTTATTTATTTTTATTATTTTTTTTTTTTTATAGGATCTTAACATTCTTTTTCTCTTTTTTTTTCTTCAACTAGGTTCGGCATTTTGTGTTTAATAACTTCTCCATCTATTTTTATTTTATTTTTTATATTTTATCTTATATATATATCTATATATATATATATATATATATATTATTTTTTTCGCTAAAACATTTGAGTGAAAAAGATATCCTCTTTGACGAAAGATAGGAACAAAAATAATACCGCTACAAAATAAAATGTGGAGGCTGTAATTTACTTCGTAATATTTCATATAAGAATATTGCAAATTCCATGTCTCTTCATTCTGGCTAAATTTTCTATTGTTATATCCTATTATTATTATCATTAGCTATATGGTGCAAGGAAGCCTCAGGCTTTTGCTGCACCAGCCAAAAAAAAAAAGAAAATTTCCCGAGCTACCCAGAGAGAGAGAGAGAGAGTCAGAAGTAGAAGGGAATCACCAGAAAAGAGAAGAATGATATCCAGCTCAGGATCCTAGGTATGCCAAGACTATACTAACCACATATGAGCCCCTGTTACCACAGGCTACGAACGGAATTCAAACAACAGAAGAAATATTCTAATACCCTTGTGAGAAAAGTAAAAATGTTAACTGTGTTGTGCTGGAAACATGTTTCTAGGACAAAATATGTACTTAATCATCAGTACAGTTTTGTTTTAGAAGGAATTCATATACAAACTTAGCCACACTGTGTGGAAGAATGAGCCTTTTTTGTGCTATTGAACCATGTGACTAAAAATAAAATTTAAAAAGTATATATGTACTGTTTAAATACGTATTTTGAAAATTTCCTGGCTTTTTGTAAGCTAATTTTATTCATTGCAGCCAAAGGTGAAACAACTAAAAGATTTCTTCCACAAGTTATGATAACCGCACTAAAACCTCCTCCGTGGTACTCACCAGGCCTTCACATCTCATTCTTCCTCTCGGGTCACGGATCGTTTCGGGCCAAGCTGCGTGCCCTGGGTCTCACCGATTCTCCTCTCTGCACATGCAGTGACAATGAACACTAGATTCACCTCATGTATAATTGCCCTCTTTATGATTTACTCAGAAGTCTCCTAATTACCAGAACTGGAAATATACCCAGTGGGCAGGAACATCTCTATATAATTGATGAAACCAACAAAGCCTTCACTACTTTTGCCCAGAGTGTATTTGAAATGCGTCAAATTCACATACAGCAAACTGTTCAGCGCACTCCCATCTTATAATGAACCCAAAACTCAATTCATAGAACACATCCTGAATGGAATCAAAGAAAACACCAACAGGATATTGATCTTTATCCTAACCTAACAGCAATCTTTCGAAGTTCACAAAGGAAGCTATCTGACAAACCCACCGACCCAAAAAGGACCTTTCTACAACAGACATTAGCATTAGTAGAGGTATTTGATGCAAGAAAGCAAGCTTATGCAGCATCACCCAAAAAAAAAAAAAAAAACCACTTCCACTTCACCCCTCTGTTCGTTCGAAATACCTGTCCAGCTGAGCCTTAAACTTATTTAGGCTATCAACTTCCACGACAAGGGTTGGAAGTCTGTTCCACCAACCAACCACCCGCGGGCTAAAGGCAAATTTCCGCACGTCTATCCTACATCTGTCTTTCCTCAATTTGAATTTATGCCCTCTCAGGTGATTATTCTGAGCGAGAGGAAGAATCCCATCAGCATTGAGCATGCTCAAACCATTGAAGGCTTTATACACCTCTATCAGATCACCTCGCTGGTGCCTAGTCTCCAGACACTGTAATTTGCAAAATTTAAGCCTTTCTTCGTAAGAGCACCCCTTTGTTCCATTCACTAATCTTGTTGCCCTTCTCTGTACTCGTTCCAGCAGCTCTACATCCTTCTTGAAATGAGGCCTCCAGACCTGTATACAGGCCTCTAGGTGTGGCCTGACCATTGCCTTATACAAGGGAATAATCACCTCCTTATCCCTGCTAGAAAAATTCCTATATATCATTGACAATATACCATGAGCTACTCTTGCAGCCCGTCTGCACTGCTCAGAGGACTTCATATCTGCCTGCACAACCCCCCCCCCAGGTCCCTTTCATTCTCGACCACTGTCAATGTAGTACCACAGAGTTGATACGTTGCTCTGGGGTTGCTGTTTCCCATGTGTAGTGCTTTACATTTGTCAATGTTAAACGTCTTTTGCCACCTCTCAGCCCATCTGCTCAAACTTTCCAGATCCTGTTGCAGCAGCATAGTGTCAGTACTGTCTTTGACAACCCTGCCAACCTTTGTATCGTCTGCAAACTTGGACATTAAGCTTCATATACCATCATCAATATCATTTATAAATGCAGAAAACAATAATGGACCCAACACTGAGTCCTGAGGGACTCCACTGATAACATTAGTCCACGACGAGCAGTGTCCATTGATTACCACTCTCTGTCTTCTCCCCCTCGACCACCCCTTTATCCATAGCAGCAATTTGCCTCCAGTGCCACACTGCTCCAATTTGTGCAGCATTCCTCCATGTGCAACAGTATCAAAAGCTTTTCTAAGATCCAAGTATATAATATCAAAGTTATTCCCTGCATCCAGTTCTTTTGTGACTGCATCATAGTATCCAATCAAATTGGTCAGGCAACACTTCCCCTTAACAAAACCATGCTGTATCCGAGCTATAACTGAAGTCATGTCTAAATGATCCTGCAGTGCTTCTTTAACCAGTGTCTCCATTAATTTTCCTGGAACAGAAGTTAAACTCACAGGTCTATAATTACTTGTGTCAGCCTTTGATCCTCCTTTGTGAATTGGGGTCACATTTGCACTTCTCCGAACTGTGGGTACCTCCCCTGAGTCCAAGGAAGCTCTCATAATTATGGCTAAGGGTTTGCTTACTTCCTCTGCTGCCTCCTTAAATATAACTGGATAGCTCCCATCCACCCCAGGTGCCTTTCTTGTACTTATCTTCAACAATTTCTCCTCCACTTTACTCTCAGTTATTACAAGATTCTCTAGCTTACTGCTAGAGTTGAATACACCTCTGGCATTCAACTCACTGAATAACTCCTCATGTGTGAATGTCGATGGAAAATATTCATTTAGTTTGTTAGCTACCTGAGCAGGATCATCACAGTTGACCCATCGATATCAAGTGGACAAATCTGGTTCATCCCCTTCCTTCTAGAATTTACATAAGTAAAGAACTCTTTGCTGTTTTTCTTTGCATCCCTTGCCAAGGATTTCTCGTAATCTGCCTTCGCCTGCCTAACCTCCTTTGTAACTTGGTTACAGATCAGCTTGTATCTATCATAGGTTTCTGTGTCATGATTTAATTTGTATGTATCCCATGCATGTTTCTTCTCTGCCATATGCCTCATCAGTTCATCTGACATCCAGTTAGGCCTAAACCTTGAACAATATTTCTTAGTTCGTATGTAAAGCCTAGTACCTTCTAAGATAAGTTCTTTGAATGCTTCCCATTTTGCATTTGCTGTTGGTAACATCATCAGTTGGTCCCACTGTATGGAATTTAAATACTGTCTCAGTCCATCGTAGTCGCCTTTACGAAAGCAATAAGTAACATAAAACTCAATAAGTCTTTGAGTAAATCCCACTTCAGCACACTATGATCACTGCCACCTAGTGGTTCACTTATCTGCAGATTCTTAATGCATGAAGAATCACTGCTGATAATCAAATCGAGAGTATTACTCCCTCTAGTTGCCTCCCGAACATGCTGATGTAGAAGACAATCATCCAATAAATCCACAAAAGCCTGGCTAGTGTGTGAGAGACCAGTCCCCAAATTACAGTCTTCTGTGTCATGCGAATATCTGGGAAATTAAAATCTCCCATTGTAAGACTCTCAGATTTACTGGCCCCCTCTATTTCCCTTTACAGTTTCTTATTATACTCATCAGAGTCATTAGGCCTATAGCACCCTCCTACTCTCAATTTTGATCTCCCAATGCTTATGTCGCACCAAACTGACTCGACACTGCACTGTCCAGCGATGTCGACTGGCTTCACTTCCTTGGATTTTATATATTTCTTAACTAATAGCATAACCCCTCCTCCCTTCCTATCCTGTCTATCCTTTCTGTAGACGTTGTACTCCCCAAATTGCAGTTCTGCATTCCTTATATCTGTGTGACACCACGTCTCTGATATCCCAACAATATCTGCCTTTGAGGTTTTGAGAAATTCCTCAAATTCATAAAATTTATTTACTAAACTCCTAGCATTGGTGTACACGCAAGTATACATGCACCTATTTCTATTCTTAGCTACCCTAACACAACCCATGTGTTTACTTGTACCGCAATGACTCCCAGCAGTCTCTGAAATATCTTGCAGCTTGTTTTTCAGGCTTCTGCTTATTCCAATAGAAGCAGTGCAAGAATCCCTTTTACCTCTGCCAGTGGCTACTGTTAATCTATTAGTCTTTGTCTCCCCCCCAAGCAAGCAGTTTTCCAACCCACCTAACACTGCCTCGATAGCATCAGCAAATATTCTTGCTCCCTTTCTGTTTAAGTGTATCCCATCCCTGTAGAAGTAATCACTCCTGTTAACAAGTACCGATCAGGCTGAAAAAAATTCTACCTCTTGAACCCTGCACAATCTTTCCAGGGCCGAATTGATCGACAAGGATCTCATCATATACTCCCTCCTATCGTGTCTGGGCAGAATTGCAGACACTTTGAAATTCCACCCTATTTCACGACTTTTGTTCAACAGTGACCTATACTTGTTAAGTAATTCTACCGGTCTCCTACTCTTGATATCATTAGTGCCAACAATATCATCTTTTTTGTGCCCTTAAAATTATTATTTTTATTTTATTTTATTTATTTATTTTTTTTCTTTTTGTTTATATATTTAATTATTTTATTTTATTTATTTATTTTTATTTATTTATTTAATTTTTTTTCTTTTTATTTATTTATTTAATTTTTTTCTTTTTATTTATTTATTTAATTTTTTATAATTTTTTTTATTTTTATTTATTTATTTAATTTTTTTTCTTTTTATTTATTTATTTAATTATTTTATTTTTTTTCTTTTTATTTATTTATTTAATTTTTTTATTATTTTTTTATTTTTATTTAATTATTTAATTTTTTTATTTATTTAATTTTTTAATTTTTTTCTTTTTATTTATTTATTTAATTTTTTTATTTTTTTTTTCATTTTATTTATTTATTTAATTTTTTTTTCTTTTTATTTATTTATTTAATTTTTTTCTTTTTTTTTTCATTTTATTTATTTATTTAATTTTTTTTTCTTTTTATTTATTTATTTAATTTATATTTTTATTTTTTTGCTCTCCCTGGGAAGCCCAGGCTAACCCCAGGATCGGCCAGCCAGAGTTCTCTTCCCACTTACCTGGTCCGGCTCCCAGTGCCAGTGACGGTAACTAGCAGTGTGTGGTGCTCCTCAGACACTAGGCTAAGCGGCCAGATGAACAACATAACCCGCACTCAGCAAACATGAACATACACTAACATATGCTATCTGGCCTTGAGAGTACTGTCTTACTTCATAAGAGATTGAAATGCGGAGTTGTGCGAAAGCACCGGTGCCGCTTGTCAAAAAACACTGTGTCACTATGTCTCCGAGTAACATTGTCTTACAATTCAGTAGTTCAAAATTTGCCAAACAGACCTTACACATTCTCGTCCTTAAATGGAACATCAAACATTCATGCAACTATCACCTCTGTAAAACTGGACGGGCAGATAACTAATTGGAATGTTGTACAATCACTTATTAACAGTGATCATAATGCTATAGTATTCAGTATCAAACCGACAGTTAGAAATGCGGATCTACAGCTGGTGGATTTAAGAAGATATTCCAGGGAAAAATTGAATGGGACAAGTTTAAGAATTTTCTGAATTTGTTCTTTCGTCCTGAGGTGGCTTCTACTTTAAATTCCATATCTGCCATAGAATATTCAAACTATGTTCAGTCACACTTATTCCTTGCTGTGAGCTACTCTGCTAAACGTAAACAATCCAGACGCCCGTCTGTCCTCTGGTGCACTTCGGAACTTACTGCATTAAGAACCCAAACCAGGAATGCTAGGAAAACTTACCAACGAAACAGGCACCTGGCAGACACTGAAACAACAATATAGTGATCTAAGGAAAAGGTTACATAAAGCCGTCGCATATGCAAAAATTGAATGTTGGCAAAACTTTGTTCGTAACATGGGGATACCGAACCGTGGAGACTAGTGTACAAGATTTCCAGGAACAAGTTAATCTCCGGAGACATATATAACACTGTTATAGTGGAGACAAGAAACTACCGACTGGTATTCTACTGTTGATACTATTGTAAATAAGCTTTTTCCTCAAGACAATCCAGAGGATGATTCTCCCGAACAGGCGGAAATTAGGAGAGACAATCAACAATATATTGGAATATGTGACGTCAATCCTTTTACTCTTGTTGAACTAGGAACAGCTGTTTCCAAACTAAACAGTAAAAAATGTCCAGGGATGGATTTGATAGAAAACGAGATAATAGTCAAATTTTATGAGCTATTTCCCAATATCCTCCTCAATCTCATGAACAAGTGTTATATCGAGGGAGTCTTTCCAAGACTGGGGAAGATTGCCCTACTTAAAGATTTACATAAGCCTGGGAAATCGACATCTAATCCCAGAGCATACAGACCAATCTCCCTATTGGCAAACTTAGGGAAACATTTAGAAAAGCTGCTCTCTCCAAGAATACAAAAAACGTTGCAGGATAACCATCTATGTTCAAGTAATCAGTTCGGGTTTAAAAAAGGTTCTTCAACAGAAGATGCCATTGCCACCCTCAAGAACTACTGAGAAAACTCCCATGCTAAGTATGCGTTGTCAGTGTTTATTGACTTTGAGGGGGCTTTTGACACGGTATGGTGGGAGAGTGCCCTTGTGTCATTGCGCTTGGGAGGATGTGACAACTATACTTATAGAATCATCAAGTCCTACTTCCAAGACAGATCCATCAGAATTTGTGCAAAATATATTTATGCAATATATTTTTGCCCATAGCTATGTATGTTTCTATGCTGGCTCCATCTGGTGGCCCTATCTGCAAGTTGAAAGCTGTGAATCTGAAATTAATTATATTCTTTCATTGTATGAACTTTGACGTTTAAATAAATATTTTTACCCATAGCTATGCAAGTTAGTATCGTGGCGCCATCTTCTGTTTCTATCTGCAAGCTGAGAATCTGAAATTAATGATTTTTATTTCATTTTATGTCCTTTTGTTTAATGTTATGTGTTTTTTTTTTTTTTTTTTTTGATGGCTAAATTTATATGTATATATTTTTACCCATAACTATTTATGATGGCTCCATTTACCTCTGCAAGTTGAATTTGTATCTCGATGTTTAGAAACACATTCTTGTCTTGGAAAAAACCTGAAAAGTAAATGTCTTGATGCGTATATTTATTTATTTTACCGTCATCGTGAAACAATGGCACCATCTACAGGTCCAATCTGTAACTTGAATTTTTTCTCTATATTTGAAATAATTTAATGCCTTTTACATTTCTAAAAAGTAACTTCTCAAAAAAAAATAATAAATTTAAGGTTATTGATTAATGGTAAAAATTAAAAACTTATTTTCTAGTATCTAAGAAAAAAAGACAGACAATATTTTTACAAATAGATATGTTTTTATTTATAAGTTTTTACAGAGCTAGTAACAAATCACAAAAAAAAATTAACACAAACACTTGCCTAGGTACATTGCCTTTATCAGAACGGATACTTCGTATATTTCAACGTGTAAGCAGTTTTAAGTTCTTCGATCATCGAAATTACAGCGCTGTACAAACCATAAACGTTGACCTCTGTGACGCCTTCTTTCAAACACTTAGCAGAAAAAATTTTAACAGTTGTATATGGTTCAGCAGTTCTTACATAATAAGCATACACGTCGTTAAATGTAACATCGATAGAGCCATTAAACACGTCGTTTTTTATGCATTCTCTAACACTGTCAAGATGCTCCAGTATAACTGTTTGCATCAACAGAAATGCAGGCTTTTCGTTTTCTAGACGTTGAAGAAAAGAATCTATGTCTATGATTCTAATAGATATAACTTCAAGTTCAGAAAGGTGTAGGGTCAAGCATTGTTCTGGCGCTAGCGGGAGCTGTATCCAATAGAAATCACAAGAGCCACCATCTGTATTGATTCGGAGTCTATGTAGCTGGATTTCATCTTTAGATCTCGCTCTAACGGAAAGCAAGATATCAGCCAATTTGTCTTTGAATTCATCCCACTGTCTTCTCGATAACATCATATGTGTATTAGTGGTCTCGATCGTAACATGCGTCTCGAATTCGTAGCAATAAACACGCACTGTAGTACTGGGGCTCAAGCGTCTATAAAAAGTAACGTTCTGTTTTTTACATCGTCAAACGTTTCAGGCCGTGACATTTTGGGAAAAAAAAAGTTACAACAGTGGAAAAATTACAAACGCACAGAGAAAGTTTCAAACTGCAAATGCTAAAGTTTATTGTGCTCCGAATCTACTCAAGCGGTTACAAACGCAATCACTCGTGACGCACGGCAGCCAGTAGAATGCGTACATCGTGCAATGAAACAAAGGTTAATTTGAACTCAATCCTAAGACTTTTGCTTTAACTGTAGGGTGATAATAACAAAAGCTAGTTTAACTTCAAAGAAGGTGACCACGTTAAGATAACATGATGTTTGAACTCAGTGATAGTGCCCTAGTATCACTCCTCGCTTTAATTGTAGAGTAAACATAACATTTCTGGTTCCTCGCCCCAACCCCATGATGTTATTAACAACACCAAATGTACAATTTTTGTTTTAAAAGAATTCATTTATCGTTGAGCATATTTTCTACAATGTATATTCGTAACCAGGAGAAATGTTTCTTCCCAACCGTGAAAATAATTAAACTTCCAATGCTCCAGGGTTCATTTGACATGTACCAAATTAAGATTGCTTTTCTGATTTGTGCCATGCATTCAAACCATTCCTATTTTTCTTAGGAATAAGAAAAACAGAGAGAGAGAGACAGAGAAAAGTTTTTATTTCCAAGGCTTGATAATATTTGTATCCATCCCAATGTTTAGAGATGCTTTGTCTTGGAAAAACTTGACCGCACAGAGAAAGTTTCAAATGCAGCTGAAATGTCTGATTTCCTTTTCTTAGGAATAAAACACTACAGAGAGAGAGCGTATTTTATTTATTTCCATTTGCTGTATACATTATTTTTTAAAATTCATATCGATCCTTTTCCTAACAATATTCCAAGTATCGCTTTGAATCAAATCAAATCAAATCTGAAATAAATAAAAAAAAATGGTTTAAACTATCAAGGAAAGTTAAAAGCTTAAGTTGGCGCCATCTAGGGAGTATTTCAGCGAATTGACTTATTATTTTTGGTCTATTTTGAAATATAACGACTTTACATTATAAAGTAACTTACCAAAGATTAAGCTTAATGATTAATGGAAAAAAAATTAACTTATTTTCTAGTATCTAAGGAAAAAAAAAAAAAAAAAAGAGACAGACAGACATTATTTTTTCCAAATACAAATAGTTGATTTTATTGGTTTAACTTTACAGGCTCGAATAGTAGTAAAAAGATTTAAAATACCAAGAAAAATGTTAAACCTGACTACAGTAGCCTGTATCTGATGCTCATCACCGCTTCCATTGCTCAACATGAATGGTTCTGTAGTAGCACCTGACGTTGAAAACACACTGTCACTAGCGGCATACGGATTCCAAAATTCGATGTTATCTTCAAGCTCCAAGTCCACGTCGTTATTAGCAGCCGGAAACTGAACATAGTTTTCAATGAAGTATGAGGATTGATCTGAAAAGGATCTAGAAGTACTGGTCGATGACAGATCACCATAGCAATCAGTGCTTGAAGCTTCAGACGTTGAGCTTTCACTGAACGATACCGGTGTTGAGCATTTAACACTTGTAAAATTTAAATCAAGATCACTATTAAATTCATCGTCAAAGTCCTCTGTTTGTAAAACGTTTTCGACTTCAGAGGAACCGAGAGAGTTGTTCAAGGCAAAACTTTCACCAACCGATGTACAAGACGTGTGATGATATACCATTTTAAAGTTTAAATTGAAATTTAAGCATTGCGGTGTTTTGTGTGCGTATTTATAACCGCTCACAGTCAACACGGAGTAGAGCCAAAGTACAGATACACAATGTCGCAATAAAGCAAAGACTTGAACTAAGATAATTTTTACAACCTATAGAATGTACATGAGTGAACTTCGAACACTGGAACCCCATAGCCAACCGAGCATCAACAGCCTTCTGCGAAACTGAAGGGCTGCGGGAACGCTTTTTCTGATTTGCACCGACCATTCAAACCAAACCTAACGCGTACGAAGGATTAGATACAGACCATCAGTAACAATGACATTGGGTTCGAACCTCAGAAAGATAAAAATAGAGAAATACATGGCGCCAGCTAGGATATGAAATAAGAACTTTCGTTTTGTTTGTGTATTTACAGACGTTCAAGGGTGAACTTCGAACGATGAAACCACAACCGGCCCAAACGCGACCTTCTGCGACGCAGAAGGTCCTGTGTCTAAGAACAGGAGTGTTTGATCGAAATACAGAAAAGATCCATATAAAGGGGTTATGAAATGTATTATTCATGGCCAACGACAAAGTCCAGGGCCTGTTGGCTGTATAGAAACAAAGCAATACACAAGGGTTGAATGTTAGTGTGAAAATGGCAAATGAACCTCAAACCCATTAACTTAATGCTTTGAAGTGACCGAAGTAGAGGCTTTACTCTGCGTGGTTATTTCTTATTCCGCTGTCTGAACACCATGGGATAAACGCTAATTACGGGAAGGGTCCCAATCAATACTCTGCTCAGTTTCATAACGCCATACGCGAGAATTAAAGGTCCGCTATTCAGATGTGTTTCTCTTTAGCATGGTAATCACTCATTCCTTGCCCTTGTAGTTTTTCGTTTCAGATAAACAAAAAAAAAGGAAAAAGAAAGCCAAATCTAGCGCGATGGTCGTTAAAAACGACAATACTGTCTGTACCCAGTGTTATGCAACAAATTTGTGTATTGTAAAATAAACATATTTCTCAACGACAACAAAAAATGTAAATTAAATTCACGAACACTAAAATAAAATCAGACTGTGATTATACTTATATAGAACAATACTTGGGCAGGCTGTCACTGGGGTGGTAGAACTTGTTACATTTCATTTAAAAAAATTGCTCATTTATTAATGAAATTCGTTAATTGTCTTGAGAAATTTCACAGCCCCTTTTCAAGCTCAGCCCCAATGCAGCTGCATTGGCATAGTTATGCTACTGGGTTTGTGTCGCTTTCCAGCTCCAACTCAATAAAGAAAATATAAATTTTATTTTCTTATGTCTAGTCCCACCTTTTGTCTAATCCATATATGTGTGAAAATTAATTATTTCTAATATTTCAAGGGATGTGTAAAAACTGGCCTTGATATGATTACCCTAGATCAGTGGTTCTCAACCTTTTTTTTGCTCGTGGCCCACTTCTGATTTTCAGTCACCTCTGTGCCCCCACCTCATATTATATTTTTTAATTATAATAAATGTAATATTTATAATAAATATGTACTTTATTAAGTTCACCCTTTATTTGTAATATGTATTATTTGTTTATAATATAAGGAACATTAATAATAAAAAAGGGGTTTATAAACTACAAAAATTTATTTATAATAGAATTTTTACTAATAATATTTTGTTTATTTACAATATACAGTTATGCTCCTAACAAAAAATATTACAATAATATTATTGTCTCTTAGTTTAATGAGATCCGCAAGGAAAGGATCTCACTAATTTCTTTTTAATACCAGTAATAATTTTATTTTAGAAGTGAAAGTTTCGTGGCCCACTTAACAGTTTCCAAGGTCCCTAATTTTACGCTTTTAACCTGTGCCCCTTAGAAATACGGCATGGCCCCCTTTGAGAACCATTGCCCTAAATAATGGCCAAAATTTCCACAACATTATAAATTATACAGGCTTCCCTTTTCACATATCACGAATTTAAAAAAAAAAATATAATAAAAAATAAACAGTATTTTTGTATGCGTCCTTTGTACTCATTGATAAAATGCTAATAATTTTTTTAAACATATGAAGAAAAAAAAAAGTCATTGTTTCGGGTTTCACAGGAGTCCCGCGCGATTTGAATACATTTTAAAATCAATTCTTTAACTTTATAAAGAAAAAACTTTTTCCTTCTCTTTTAATTTATCTCTCTTTTTTCGATTTAACTTTAATTTTTGTGCCACGCTCGATTGGGTCCAACCGACTTAAGTCCGGCCCTGTCTGGTGTTGTGTACTGACTCGGAGGTTATCTTCCACTTTTCGAACTGATGGCTTTACCTAACACCTGAATGTGAGTGACTTAAGCGTGCATCACACTAGATGCAGTATACTTAATATTTCTACTTGTCATTTTATCCAGCTATGAAGTTCAACTTTAGTTCCATCACTGGAGAGGTTGATCCGATAAAGCGGCTTTCTCTATTGTTTTCCCCATTAAATTTTTTTCCGCGTCCGAAGTTTTATTTATTTTATTATTATATTGATTTATTATTTTTTTTATTGTTGGCGAACTATGATTCTCGCGCCAGTGTTGAGTGATTTTCTGTCCCAGAAGGTACATTTTCACTCTCTAAACAATGTAAGAAATCATATTCCCTAATCATTCCTAACTAATTCTACGAACACTTGACTTTAAAAAAGCAGGTTGTTAGATGGAATTATTAAATTTTTCCTTCTTTTTTTTTAAATACATTTTATCCTATACATTTGTATGGGGGCAGTGGCACGTTATCCTACAGGCAAAAAGACATCTGCCTATGGCCCTGATCAGAGAGGACCCCAAAATCATTGTGGCAAAAACTCATTGCTGTTTTTTATTAATATTTTTAAGTGATTTTTACCGGAAACTGAACTTTCTACCTGCCAAGGTAGAAAGTTTAGTGCTTTAATTGAAGTTGATAGTAATTTGAAAATTGTGTTTTTTGGTAAAATGTTTTTACCGATTTTTATGACATTTTATATTTAGTCAGGAATTATTCTTATAAGAAAATATTCCTCATATAATTTGTTTTTTTGGTGTCACAATAAAATTAAATTGTTCTTTATCAGTTTTTTTTTTTCAGATGGGGGCCCCCAAATTCCATTTTGCCTTGGGTCCTATGAAGGTATAGACGGGTCACCCAAATTCCATTTTGCCTTGGGCGCCATGAGGATATAACGTGTCACTGATTGGCTGGGCTGGTAATCTCCCACTGAGTACGAGATTCTCGTACTAGACGAGATTCTCGTACTCAGTGTGTTATCGAGTGACTTTTAAACTACAGTATTGTCTAGAGTTGGTGTTTATCGCTTTGGAAAGTTGTGTTTTTACGTTAGTAGTGATTTTATTCTGAAATCAGTGATATTTCTATATTTGTGAAAATGCCTCGTATTATGATAAAAGGAGGTGCTTGGAGAAATACTGAGGTAAGTAATACTTATAGCAGTTTACGATAATAGCATTTGTTAATTTACATGTTGTTTTTGCATCCCATAGAAAATTCAAGCGATTTTTCATATATACATATATATGTTACCGGCAAAGTGTAGAATGCCTAGACAACATATGAAATAAACTTTTATTTATTAAATATACAGTATTTATTGTAATATTTTTATACAAAATACAGTTCAGCACAAAATTAATATACAGTATAAATATGCAAATAGATAGTTTCAAAAAATTCTATGTTATGTTAGCAGTGGGAAATACATTTAAACTTAAAGCAAATGAAAAGTCCCCAAAGTTTTCATGTTATAAGCTTTTTTATATTATATTTAGTATTTATGACAAGGTATGTATTAATTTTAACAGCAAGATATGAGCAGTATTTCCCCCCCAGTATGCCTTTGTATAAAAGTGATTCACTTTATAATGGTATCACAACATAATAAAGAAAAGTTTATTTCATACGTTGTCTAGGCAATCTATACAATGCGTGTATATATATTTTTTGTTCTTTTCTTTTCTGAACTAAATTTCAGCCAAGAAGGGTAAAACAAAACCCGTAAACTGAGAAAAATAGTTGTAATTAGAAGGTAAAAAAAAAAAAAAAACAATTATAAGAGGGGTCTTGTTTTTAATCGACTGTCATTTTTGTTTAGTGAAAAAAGGTTACGTTTTTACCCGACTTCGGAGGGATTTAAGCAAAAACCGGTCGTTGGCCACAGTACCGTTTCAGTTTACGATACCCCCTGGCCGTGGCCAACGACTACAGTAAACTAAAGTTTTACCTATATAACTATCTGTTTCTTACCTTTTTCATCATGATACAGAAAATAAATTTATGTACAATAAAGTTTTATGGGTATAAAAACCTCAGAATAAGTAGGTTTTGTGTACCTATAACATACAGAACTAAAGAGAGTGAAGATGAGCTAAAGAAAAAGGGTATGTATTATTAAGACAACTAGTAGCAATAAGGACCAGTGTTACAACAAACCTCTTAAATAAACAAACAAAACATACTGATTGTTTACATGCTTTATCCATATAGTAGCACCAATTTTCACATTCATCCAATTCACCTATTTACAGTTTAGTTGTACAGTTTACTACATATATATGTAGTAAACTGTACAACTATATAATATTATAAATACAGCTCATGTGACATCTATCAAATACCATTTTTTGTTATTAAAAAATATTTTTTGGTGAATTGAAAATGGTGCTTTATTAATCATGATTTATCCCATTTTTCAATATTTACAATTTTTTTTGCCAGATGAGTTTTTTACACACCTATTATATCAACTTTTCCACAATTTCTAACATATCTTGCAAACTTTCTCTTGGCAGCAAGTTTTCATAAAAATACACATGCACACAGTATCTGCCAAGAGTCAAATTAAAAAATGCTGTTTTTGCAGATATATTACCAATCATTCATACACATCAACATGATGGGGGGAGGGCAATGCATTCCACAGTCCGAAGGGAGTACATGGCAAGGATGAATAGTTTATACAGTCCAGCTAATACTGAAAATACTTATAATCATTTAGAAAAATTATTCTTAAATTTAGAAAAAAAATTTTAAAGTAGCATCTTATCAGATGCCATATAATAGTGGGTTACATTTGGGTGGAGATAGGAATGCCACATGAAAATGTGCATTTTATTCTTCTTTGAAAAAAAGAATAAAATGTACATTTTATTCTTTTCTTCAAATTAGCCAGTGTGTACAAACACCATTTAAAGTCCAACGCTCCAATTATCAGAATGAATTATGGGTAATATGTCTATAGCAGAGAGAATGGAGGATAAGAGATCACCAAAGAGGATGTTTGGTGAAATGAAAATGGATGGTAAAAGACCAATAGGAAGGCTGAGAAAAAGAAGAGGTAGAGAGAAACTTAATGAATGTCCAATCATTCAAGGTGTGAACAGGTGTTCACACAATAAATTTTACAAGATAATGACATAAATTGTGTTATTGTCCATGTGATTTCATAACATTAAAGTTATCAGAATCAAATAAGCAATGACAAATTCATGTTAGAAAATATGGAACAAACAGTTGAGACAAATGTTACAGCTTATACAATTTGTGCTACCAGGCTGATAGTAATATGTAAGTTTTTGCATACTTAAAATTAAGAATTTAACAAATTTTCAGAATGCAAGCTTTGGCACTGAAGTTTCTGAGAGGTGTGTGGAAAGACCAGGAGATGTGAGTAAGAATTGTGTACACTTGAGAGGAAGTAGGAGTAGAATGATTATAAGAAATGATTGAGAGGAACAGACTGAGATGGTTTGGTCATGTAAAGAGACTGGAGGATAAGAGATCACCAAAGAGGATGTTTGGTGATCTCTTTGGTGAAATAAAAATGGATGGTGAAAGACCAATAGGAAGGCTGAGAAAAAGAAGAGGTGGAGAGAAATTGGGGGAAGATAGAGCTAAATAGAGAAGACTGGTTTCTTACTGACCCAGCAAGAAGCTGGATCAACGACAACAGATAAGCTAGTAATTAAGTATGGTTATATAATACAGAGTGCCACTGTATATTGTTATAACTTACTGCATTACTATAAGATAAAGGATGATTTTAATGATTTCAGGACTATTTTTAGATTGGACTCAGTTGATGTTTTCTATTCAAAGGAATTACTCATTTCAAGAAAATTCCTCATTAGGACCATTCCCCCATGTTTTAGTATGAGTATTGTTTTTTGACTGCATGATTCAGTTAAACTGTTATAACATATCTCAAAAGCATGAAACAGCATACAGTAATCCTTGCCAGCTACAGAGGATACATTCTGAAACTATCACATTTCACAAAACTGCAGTTGGCAAAACTAAGGTCCCATAGAAAATAGGGGAAATAATAAATATTTCAATAAAATATATGAAAAAATAAAAGTAAATTTCATTTTCATTTTTTTTATACTATGTAAAAGCTGTCGCTACATTATGAAAAGCGAGGACGGAACAAGTGTGGGAACAAGATATAAATATACACATTCAATTTCAGCGCTTAATGAACATTTATAGGACATAATAAATGTTAATTTACATTACTAAGTAATTATGGCAATTTTTAAAGCATTATAAAAACAATTGATACACTTGTTTTCATAATGTGCTTCTGAAACAAAATGTAAATATTAGTCAAAATTGAAAAAGGACACAGATGAGCAGTGCCACATCCACACGGAATACACAATGTATCAAGGACTAAGAGGATGATATGTCCTTATCCAGTTTAGTAGAATTTACTAAAATATAATTTGAGCATTTAAATGAAGATTAATAGATAAAAATAAATAACAATTACTAATAAATAAATAAAAAAAATGAAAATACCTGAGGTAACAGGAATAATAATTTATTTATTTTTTGTTAATGCATTTGTGTCAGTTGCTTGCTTTGTATCAGCGTAGGATGAAAATGAGGATTTTTGATGAAAGCCAGTTGGTATATGCTTCATTTTGAATTCAGACAGCCTTGACTGATTTAATTGACAGATGTTTATATAAAGGACAAGCTTATGGTAGGGTGAGAAAGTAGGGGTGTTACATTCCTACAAAAATAATTTCTGTAATGTGATCAGAATAAATATTAAGATTAAGAAATTTAAATAATAATCTAGCCAGTGAACAGAATAATAAGAATCATGAAGATCTTTGAAATTGCATGCTGTGTGGAAAGAGAAATATTCATAAAATTGTGAACTGAGGCATCTAGAAGATAGCTATCATCAGCTGTTGACCTTTGAGGAGTTATTGGATTTGTAAATACCAAATAATAGGCAAATGCATAAGTAATAATAATCTGGGCATAATAATATCAAAAGCCTCAATATGCCTAACAACTGGATCTGTTTCATTGGAATATGGATCCATTTATTATAAGGAGCTAATTTGAGATTTAAGGCTGGAGAAGGTCAAGTTCAAGAAGTAAAAACATTTTGCCTAATTTGTAGTTTGCTGATATGATAGATTTTCAGCCAGATGACATCAAAAAGAGACAGATTCTAAATTAATAAAATTCTGACAAGCAATATTAGTGTGAATGTAATGTCAACATGAAAGCAAAATTAACACTGGGTAATTTGGGGCAGTTGAGGTAAATGGCAGTTGATGAAATTAATAGTTACCTTCTGTTAGAAGATATCTTTAAGATTTATGACATTATAGACGGAAATTGGCTTCATTGAGATTTGAATTGCAACTATATATGAGATGAATTAGGAAATTTTTGGGGATTGTTAAAATTATTTTGCAGCTTCTTCCATTACTTTTTGACTCTGCATGATTTCTTGATATCATTTAATCATAAAGTCATTTTTATTAAAAGCAGACCAGAAAAAGACAGATGCTTGTCCTTTAAAAATAGGGAAACTTTTTAACAGTAGAGAATTTCCTCATCTTATTTTCTGTAGGCACTCTGCCATATTTATATGAAACTGTTATTCCTAATACATTTCATGGGTAGGCTGTCAGTCTGCTTTTCTTACTGATTATAAATGAAGAACATAATCATTTGGAAAGATTAGTATATATGGCTGGTGGATGCATACATGTGGCTTTCAACTGTTACATATAACAGGAGAAAGTTATTGAGCTCTTTTGAGAGTTAGCTGTTCTTAGGTAAGATTTTTACTCCAAAATTTTGTTGTTTATACTCCCCCATGTCAGACCTTAGAATAAGGTCTGGTGTGTGGGGGTAAACAACAAAATTCCACATCAGACCTTAAAATAAAGGTCTGATGGGGGGAGATAAACAGCAAAATTCAAATCATGAGTCATCAGAGCAATCACACAATTCTCTGATCATTCATAATTTGATTTTGCCGTGTTGCTAATTCATTAGCCCAATCCATCCTCATAGAAAGTGGTTAGTCCATGATTATCTCTATATCTTCTTAATGATAATATTCCTTTACACTGAATTTCACTATTTCCATGAAATAGTAACAAATTATGGAATTATTACTATTGCTGAGCATAGCAATGTAATCAATAAAATAAATGGTTAAAAATTGTTTTTAATTATATTTTGTGCAAGTGTGGTAAAATAACTACTAAAATATCAGCATTCTCATAGAAATTGTTTCTGGTTTTTGTATTTTAAAAAAAATAATCTCATATTCTTTATAGGATGAAATACTGAAAGCAGCTATTATGAAATATGGAAAGAATCAGTGGTCGCGAATTGCATCCTTACTGCATAGGAAATCTGCCAAACAATGTAAAGCCAGATGGTAAGTTGTGTTTACTCATATAATTGAGAGAATAAATTTAAAAATTGCAAACTATTTTAATTAACAGTTGAAAAGGTTAAAAAAAATTATTTTTTGTACACAGTATTTAACTTTTTTCAAGTACACTTTGAGCACTATTTTATGGAATATGGTTTGTAATACATGTTATCCTATAATAAGAGGGGGAAAAAAAAAAAACTACTTTTGGTTTCAGATTTGGGATTTTTTTTCTATAAGAGAAAAAAGATCATACAAGAAAATTTCTTCTGAAAGGTTCTGTTACTCCTAGAGTTTTAAGTAAAATTAAATTATTTTATTTTTTTTTCCCAGCCATACCAAAAAGAAATTGTGTACGATAAAAAAAATTCCATACACTTTTTTTTTTTCCCTTTTTTTTTTTGTATGTGAAATGTACTGTCCGTATATTATTCAGATTTTTTTTTTTTTTTTTTTTCATTTACATTAATAAAGTACTTTTGGTGCTTTATACTGTAGTTATCATTTATCATATTTAGTTTTGGTTGTTGTGACTTTGGTTAATATGTAGCTAGAATGTTAGGCTATACTTCCATATACATTTTTTTTTTTTTTTTTTAAATTTTATTTTTATTACCAGATTAAGGTCACAGTAGAACTTAAAAAATGAGTGTACTGTATTTATAAAAAATCATGTAATAGGAGTCCTGTGGTCCAATATAAAATGTGCTACTATTAAATGATGTAGTTTGTCACTCACTTCTGAACATGGAAATAGGTATGAGGATATAGTGGATCAAATTAAAGATACTAGCTGGAAGAAGATTGCCTGCTGCTGAAATTTTTCACCCTTCTAATTCCTTCCAATCAATTTTTATTGAATCAGTATATTAATATATTTCCTGGCAAACTCAATTTTTATTTTAACATCTTCAAAACTTGCCATTAGAGAGCAGTTATTTTGAGTTTTGACAGTTTCCTATTTTTTTCTCCCAGCATCTTTTACTTGGATTCATTGTATCAGTGTCATACAAACATTTTTAGCCCTGGACTCCTTAGTTCCCAGCTTTACTGAAGTACGCCCAAAATAAAATATATTTTTCTCAGTAAACAAAAAAAAAAAAATCTGTGATTGACAGGAAAAAAAAAGTTTTAATTTTCCTTCAAAGTTGCCCTTATATGTTTCAAAATATACAGACTTAAAAATACAGTCTATTTGCTAGCCTGTCTTGATACTCAGCTTATATTATGGCTTCTAGAAATATTAGAAGGAAAAATATCTCTGCTTACTCAATTTCAGAATTGGTGTTATGGATAAGCTACAGTACCTTCTTGCTGTGAACTCATTCGTGGCACATTAAGAAGTGTGATCAACAGAGTTTGGGTGCTGATTTTGTATTTGAAATTGTGGCACCATAGCAAGTTGCGAATTACAACAAATTCACTGACTCCTCTACACATTGTAAAACACAAATCACCCATTTATTTGCAATCAGTTTGAATTAGTGCACTTTGAATAGGTGTTTTTTGTTTTGTTGCATTTTAAAATGAGTGATTTATCAAGCAGCAAATTTGCATCAAATTTTGTTTCAAATTAGGGAAAATGTAAGAATCTACATTTTCCCTAATCTGCAAAATGAAAACAGCTTTTGAAGAAAATGCTGTGCATTGTTAGCACAACAATATATAACATTGTGAATATATCATAGAATGTGAATTTCTGAAAAGAAGACTTTTCAGAAATTCACATAATTAAAGAGGGCTGCTTTTCCTTTGAAGATGAACATCCCTCTGGCTACCCTTCGACTTCAAAAACCAGTGATGGAATCTGCTTATGTTTATAATCTAATCAGGGATAATCAAAGTTTAATTGTTTGTAAAGTTGCTGGAGAAAATGGTATTTCTTATGAGACATGGCAATCAATTTTATTACAAGTAGTAGTAGTAGTAGTGGCATGTGATGCAAGAAAGCAAGTGTATGAGCTTATGCAGCATCAGCCAAAAAAAAAAAAGCACACCATTCCCTTCAAATGCCTGTCCAGTCCCTCCTTAAATTTATTTAACCTATCAACTTCCACAATGACAGATGGAAGTTTGTTCCAGTAATTAACCACCCGCTGGCTAAAGGCAAATTTCCGCACGTCTATTCTACATCTGTCTTTTCTTAATTTGAATTTATGCCCACTTAGGCTTGTAATCTGAACAAGTGGAAGGATCCCATCAGAATTCAGCATGCTCAAGCAGGTGCCTAGTCTCCAGCCACTGCAATTTGCAGAACTTAAGCCTCTCTTGGTAAGAGGATCCCTTCATTCCCCTCACCAATCTTGTTGCAAGGTTTGGTAACAATGTGTTTCATTCAAGTTTGTGTCACATCCTCACTAATGATCACAGACTGGTGAGTGATCATATGTCAAGATGTACATTAATTTGCTGCCCACACTTAGTTTCTTCTAACATCAAAAAAGTGATAAACAAAGGTCCATTTCTCTCAGTTGAATACTGTCTTCTCCAAGGCCCAAAAAATCAATAAAATTTCCATCAAATTTTATTGCTTGTTTATCATATTTTTTGACTCGCAATGCATTATTCATTATGAATTTGTCCTTATGAATCAGTGAATGGGGAATACTACAAAGCAGATGTATGATGCTGTTGAATAAAATGGTCCTAAAAGTGGGCTTTGGAAAATTGGTAATTACATCATGCCAATGGTCCTGCATGTTTGGCACTTTCCATTTGAGAATTTAATGTGAATCATTCCAATCGCTGTCATCCCCTATCCACCACCACCATGCACTCAAAATTTGGCTTCCTATGTTTTTTTTTTTTTTTTTTCCTTTCCAGGCCTCCTTGAAAGGTCACAGATTTGCAATAGTTGAGGAAATTATTCAGTATATGACACTAGAACTATAAGCAACTTCAAAAGAAGCCTATCAAGAATGCTTTCAGAAGTATTGGAATTGGTGTATACAGTGTCAAGGAGCCATTTCAAAGCAGATCCATTTGAATAGCAAATATGCTTAATTTCTAAATATTACTTTTCTCTCTGAACGTTTTGATTGCACCTCGTATAACAGTGGAGTCCACCTTCACATGGACCTATACTGACTTGTCTGTGGACTCCCTCTAGATTTCCACAGATATATATATACTCTTCTATGACCTATGACAGTGTTTTACATTGCTATTTTACTGACTACTTTATGGCTGCTAACTACTTCAGTTTGACTTATCAATTATGTTCCTTCATTAATTCAGTATAACTTGTATTTTTGTTATTAGCAGTTCTTCAGGTGTTATTGTCATACATTCAGACCTTGCTTCTCTGCCTGTCCAAATTTTTCAGAAGTAACTTCCAGACTCCATATGTAGCTAATAGCTCATTTGTCCTATCCAGTTTTTCTGAGATATTCTCCAGTTCATTTTGTAGCATCAGCTACTTCCGTATTTCTCCCTTTTTTAGCAAATTTTTTGTGATCATTCCTCACAAATCTGTATCATCATTTTCTGTTTCTACATACGTTTATTAGTCATCCATATTTTGATGGTCCTTTTCAAAGTAGTCCCCATTTGATGAAATGCACTTACTCCAATGTTTCTGCCATTCTTCAAAAACATGGTGAAAACCATTTTTTGACATGTGTTCGAGAATCCTTAGATGTCTTTACAACTTTTGACAACTGGAAATGTTTTCCTCACAGCTCTTTCTTTAATTTTGGGAAAAAAACTGAAGGGTCAAGGTTGTATAGTGGATGAGGAACACATTTTACATTAATGCTGGCTAAGTACTTGATGACAGTACGAGCAGTGTGAGGTCTTGCATTGTTGTGATGTAGCATCCACCCACCTACATCCAGTTGTGGTTATTTATGATGAATGATCCTGCAAAGTATACAATACAATTTTGTAGTAAGGCCCCATAACAGGCATACGATGTGGCACAACATGCTGGTAAACTATTCCTGAATGTCAAAAAAAATATGACCATAACCTTTCCTGCAGAAGCCACAATTCTTGTTTTTTACAGTGTTTACAATGACGTAGCTTTGTTGCTTACTTTCTGGCTCGAAATGATGATGACATGTCTCATCCACTGTTATTACCTTGTGCATAACCTCACCATCTTCAGTAATCATCCATTGCAGCTCATGTAGAACCTCCATACGAACTTGCTGTTGCTCAGGTGTGAGTAGGGTTGGAACCCAGCATGCACAAACACGTGTCATATGCAAATAGTCATGAATACGGTGCATACCTCCTACTGATATTCTCAAAGCTTTGTCAGTTGCCTTACTGTTATATGACGATCTTCTCATGGTTACAGAAGCAATGTTTACGGTTTTTGTGGTACAGCAGTGGTTGGAGCTCAGAAGCCAATTTTTGAAATTGAATTATATCCATCTTTAAACATTCTAAACTATTTTTGAGCTTAGCTATATGGAAGTGTAGATTCACTATAAGCCTCTTTTAACATTTCATGATTCAGCTGATGTTTTCTTGAGATGGAAAAAAAATCTGAGAGCAGCATTTTTATTTTTTTTTATTACAATAATGTAGCAGAATGCTAATTAAGAGAGGCATCTTTGTTAATATATGGCATATACCATTTGGTCTGTTTTTAAAAAAGGCAAGATTAAAGAAGTTTGAAATACAGATTATTGGTGGGTTTTTTTTTTTCTTAATTATTTAAATTTAATATAATACAGTAAAATCTGTCAAAATGACTACCTTGCTCAAAACATCGAAGGCAGATATTGTTGGGATATCAGAGACGTGGTGTCACACAGATATAAGGGATGCAGAACTGCAATTTGGGGAGTACAACGTCTACAGAAAGGATAGACAGGATAGGAAGGGAGGAGGGGTTATGTTATTAGTTAAGAAACACATAAAAACCAAGGAAGTGAAGCTAGTCGACATCGCTGGACAGTGCAGTGTGAAGTCAGTTTGGTGTGACATAAACATTGGGAGATCAAAATTGAGAGTAGGAGTGTGCTATAGGCCTAATGACTCTGATGAGTATAATAAGGAACTGTACAGAGAAATAGAGTGGGCCAGTAAATCAGAGTGTCTTATAATGGGAGATTTTAATTTCCCAGATATTGCCTGGAATTTCGGGGCTGGTTACTCACACACTAGCAGGACTTTTGTGGATTTATTGGATGATTGTTTTCTACATCAGCATGTTCGGGAGGCAACTAGAAGGAGTAATACTCTTGATTTGATTATCAGCAGTCATTCTTCAAGCATTAAGAATCTGCAGATAAATGAACGACTAGGTGGCAGTGATCACAGTGTGCTGAAGTGGGATTTACTCAAAGAGGTAACTACCATTAGGGGTAAAGGGAAGGGTTATTGCTTCCGTAAAGGCGACTACGATGGACTGAGACAGTATTTAAATTCTATACAGTGGGACCAACTGATGATGTTACCAACAGCAAATTCAAAATGGGAAGCATTCAAAGAACTTATCTTGGAAGCTACTAGGCTTTACATACCAACTAAGAAATATTGTTCAAGGTTTAGGCCAAAATGGATGTCGGATGAACTAATGAGGCATATGGCAGAGAAGAAAAATGCATGGGATACATACAAATTAACACATGACACAGAAGCCTATGATAGATACAAGTTGATATGCAACCAAGTTACAAAGGAGGTTAGGCAGGCGAAGGCAGATTACGAGAAATCCTTGGCAAGGGATGCAAAGAAAAACAGCAAAGAGTTCTTTACTTATGTAAACTCTAGAAGGAAGGGGGTGAATCAGATTGGTCCACTTGATATTGATGGGTCAAGTGTCGATGATCCTGCTCAGGTAGCTAACAAACTAAATGAATATTTTGCATCGACATTCACACATGAGGAGTTATTCAGCGAGGGGAATGCCAGAGGTGTATTCAACTCTAGCAGTAAGCTAGAGAATCTTGAAATAACTGGGAGTAAAGTGGAGGAGAAACTGTTGAAGATAAACACAAGAAAGGCACCCGGGGTGGATGGGATCTATCCATTTATATTAAAGGAGGCAGCAAAGGAAGTAAGCAAACCCTTAGCCATAATTATGAGAGCTTCCTTGGACTCAGGGGAGGTACCCATAGACTGGAAATGTGCAAATGTGACCCCAATTCACAAAGGAGGATCAAAGGCTGACACAAGTAATTATAGACCTGTGAGCTTAACTTCTGTTCCAGGAAAATTAATGGAGGCACTGGTTAAAGAAGCACTGCAGGATCATTTAGACAAGACTTCAGTTATAGCTCAGACACAGCATGGTTTTGTTAAGGGGAAGTCTTGCCTGACCAACTTGATTGGATACTATGATGCAGTCACAAAAGAACTGGATGCAGGGAATAACTTTGATATTATATACTTGGATCTTAGAAAGGCTTTTGATACTGTTGCACATGGAAGACTGCTGCACAAATTGGAGCAGTGTGGCATTGGAGGCAAATTGCTGCTATGGATAAAGGGGTGGTTGAGGGGGAGAAGACAGAGAGTGGTAATCAATGGACACTGCTCATCGTGGACTGATGTTATTAGTGGAGTCCCTCAGGGCTCAGTGTTGGGTCCATTATTGTTTTCTGTATTTATAAATGATATTGATGATGGTATATCGGGCTTAATGTCCAAGTTTGCAGACGATACAAAGGTTGGCAGGGTTGTCAAGGACACTACTGACACTATGCTGCTGCAACAGGATCTGGAAAGGTTGAGCAGATGGGCTGAGAGGTGGCAAATGAAGTTTAACATTGATAAATGTAAAGTACTACACATGGGAAACAGCAACCCCAGAGCAACGTATCAACTCTGTGGTACTACACTGACAGTGGTAGAGAATGAAAGGGACTTGGGGGTGGTTGTGCAGGCAGATATGAAGTTCTCTGAGCAGTGCAGAAGGGCTGCAAGAGTAGCTCATGGAGTATTGTCAATGATATACAGGAATTTTTCCAGCAAGGATAAGGAGGTGATTATTCCATTGTATAATGCGATGGTCAGGCCACACTTAGAGTACTGTATACAGGTCTGGAGGCCTCATTTCAAGAAGGATGTAGAGCTGCTGGAACGAGTACAGAGAAGGTCAACAAGATTAGTGAATGGAACAAAGGGGTGCTCTTACGAAGAAAGGCTTAAGTTTTGCAAATTACAGTGTCTGGAGACTAGGCACCAGCGAGGTGATCTGATAGAGGTGTATAAAGCCTTGAATGGTTTAAGCATGCTCAATGCTGATGGGATTCTTCCTCTAGCTCAGAAAAATCACCTGAGAGGGCATAAATTCAAATTGAGGAAAGACAGATGTAGGATAGACGTGCGGAAATTTGCCTTTAGCCAGCGGGTGGTTGGTTGGTGGAACAGACTCCCATCCCTTGTGGCGGAGGTTGATAGCCTAAATAAGTTTAAGGCTCATCTGGACAGGTATTTTGAACGAACAGAGGGGTGAAGTGGAAGTGGGTTTTTTTTTTTTTTTTTGGCTGATGCTGCATAAGCTTGCTTTCTTGCATCAAATGCCTCTACTAATGCTATAGAGACAAGTATCAAATGTGATTACTCTTTGGCAGATTTTAGTGTATTATAAATTTCCTATACTATCATTGCAATTTTTTATGCACTGTCAGTCATCACTTTTCAGATAAAACTCATAAGGCAAATATATTCCCATAACATAAATTTAACAGTGAAACTACAAAATAAAATTCCACTTTTTTTTTTAATCTTTAACAATAAATTTTAATTCAAAACTTACTCCATTCCTAATTTTCAAATATTTAGTTCTTCTTTATTTTCATAAAGTAATGAGAGAGTGAACATTGCAAACATTTCATAACACTGCTGAAAAATACAATATCTTTATGCACAAAATACTGCGAAGAAACATTATGGTTCAAAAAATGATTAGTTCAGTCGGACCTCTCTTTAACGAACTTCCATATAGCGAATTTTTTTGATTTCCCCTTGGTCATTACATTCAAAGTAGTTTCTGTATAACAAAGAAAATTTCCATATAACAAACTGATTTTGAGACTTAGGTATGCATTGTTTGCATCTCTGGCCTTAGGCAATAGAGCTGATGCTGTAGAAAGCACAAATTAAGAGCTAAAATGATTAAGAATTAATCACTTTAGCTTTTAAGAGTTAAATGGTTTAATTCTTAAGTGCACAAATTAAAACTAAACATTTCACAATTTAGTGATGCACATAAAACCTATACAACTGCCTCTACTGTACCAAGAAGTTGCACCTGTCAACTGCTCTCTATGTATCCACAGCATTGGCAAAGATTAAGCCATAATCCTGACGTGGACATTGGCTCTGGTCAACCTGTTTTCTACTGTAACCCTATTAGCGAATTAGGAGAGAGTGATTTTCCTTTATCCTGGAAATTCATCTGTTGTTTCGCAGAAATGAGGCATCCACACTTTCACTAAATATCACCTGTCTCTGTTTATGTGGCATGTACAAGTGGTCCCTAAATCAGTTTTGTTTTAGCTGCTCTGCAAGTAATCTTACATTGTCTAAGAGGAAATCCTTTAATGTAGTGGAAAAAGTGGAAGTGCTTAATAGTGTAGATTGCGACATTAAAAAAAAATCATTTTAAAATTTGGTATCCCTGCTAGTTCACTACTAGTCAACCATTCTGAAAAACTGTTTTGGTTCTTAAACTGTTTGAGAAAATGGGAACCAGTTGGAAGCATGCCAAATCATGCTTGTTTGAAGATGTAGATGAAGCCGTTTTTAAGTGTGTGACGTTGATTCGAGACCAAAACATGCTGATATCGGGACATTAATAAAAGAAAAAGCTATGGAATATGCATCATTTCTCAGGCGTAAAACTTTCCAAGTCAATTCTGGTTGGCTAGACAAATTTAAAAAGCAACATGGCTTACTCAAAAAAGTTATTTCTGGCGAAAGTGGGGTTGTAATCGAAGGAGACTGTACCCATTGGAAAGAAACTGTTTTGAAAAAAAAATTGTAGAGGACTACTAGCCCCAAGACATTCAACATTGATGAAACAGGTCTATTTTTTAAATGCTTGTCAAACAAGACACTGACTTTTAAATGTGATAAATGTTTAGGTGGTAAAAATAGTAAGGAGAGAATTACAGTTTTGGTTGGAGCAAATATGGCTGGTAATGAAAAACTGAAGCTTTAATTGGCGAAAGTAAACAACCCCGATGTTTCAAAGGGTAAGGTCATTAGAGGTGGGCTTCAATAAAAAATCTTGATGACAAGTGAAATTTTTAAACAGCGGATTTTAAATTTTGATAGGAAGATGACAAAATTAAAAAGTGTGAAGCTTGTTTACTTCCCTCCGAATACCTCATCTAAACTGCAGACAAAAGACCAAGGCATTATCAAGAATTTGAAAATGCACTACCGAAGGCACATACTGAAAAAAATTATACTGAGAATAAAAACCAGTCAACTTATAGATTTGTGGATGTGCATATTAGAATTGGGGAAAGTAGAGATGTGATGGAAACAATGATAAGAATTGTTTCACAAAATCAGGTTGTGCTAAAATGCCAATGAACAGCAGTGAGAGGGATGAACTGCTACAAGATATTGATCAATCTTGGGAAGAACTCCAAGAGAGAGTTTTGATGAATGGAGAAACTGTCCTTGACGAATTTATAGGAGTTGATAATGATATCTTGGTAGCTGAATATCCAAGCGACTCCAACATTTTATAGAGTATTCAAAGTATTGTTAAAATTATATTTTAATCTCTGTTTGCCATTTCTCATATCCCATAATCATTCACTAAATTAGCAAAGTGTTTCCAGATTTTTTCTGTTCAAATTGCTAACATTTCATTTCAGGATTTCACAGCAGAAATGTGAAATCCTGAAATGAAGTTGGTTACTAATTTACCTTTTTTTGTTTTTTAGGAAGTCTAAATGTTATATTAAATGAACTATAGAGCAATAGCTATTTTCACAGATATCTTTTTATTGGTTTCACATTTAAATGAATTTATTTCATGCAATATTAACTAGTAGGTTTTGTATTTATACTAATGTTTAATTATTACACTTAATCAGGTATGAATGGTTGGATCCAAGTATCAAAAAGACTGAATGGACCAGAGAAGAAGAGGAAAAGCTTTTACATTTGGCTAAGCTGATGCCTGCTCAGTGGAGAACTATTGCACCCATTATTGGAAGGACAGCAGCACAGTGTCTGGAACATTATGAATATTTGCTGTAAGTATTATAAAAAATCTTTTTTTTTTTTTATTGTCATCAGAATAAAGCATAATAGTGATTAATATATTCATAAACATTTCTGCAGGCTGAACCCAGTCCACATGATGTCCTTTTCATGTTGGCTAGTGGTAAATCAGCTATTAAAAAAATTAGTGCAGGCTGAACCCAGTCCACATGGTGTCCTTTTCACGTTGGCTAGTGGTTAATCAGCTATTAAAAAAAATTAGTGCAGGCTGAACCCAGTCCACATGTTGTCCTTTTCATGCTGGCTAGTGGTAAATCAGCTATTAAAAAAATTAGTGCAGGCTGAACCCAGTCCACATGTTTTCCTTTTCATGTTGGCTAGTGGTAAATCAGCTATTAAAAAAATTAGTGCAGGCTGAATCCAGTCCACATGTTGTCCTTTTCATGTTGGCTAGTGGTAAATCAGCTATTAAAAAAATTAGTGGTAAACTTTATTTCTTATTGTGAAATAAAATTTTAATCCTGTAATAACTCACATGACATAAAAAAGATGTTGCCTGTCCCTCACTTCCTCTGATGTGTGAGGGAGGGGGAACACCTATAAAATATACTCTGGCATGACCACTCGGTCAGTAGAATTTACAATAAATTATCAATATAAACGTTAATCGTATTAGCGGTCATGAGCTTGAACACTGGTCCACTCAAAGACTGTGTGCTACTGAACTCATTAAGAAGACATATATGTAAGATTTTCTTTGTATTATTAAATTTGGAAATGCTAACACATTTGCTTTCAGTTGCACTATAGCCCCAGCAGCTTATGCGCCATTAAACCTCCATAACACACACACACACACACTTGCTTTCTGTTCTATATGTAGATGTGACTTTTTAGCTTCAATTGGTGGGAAACATGATGTAATCAGTAGATATTAGATTATATGCACTAGAAAACAGGTCAAATATGCACCAAAATTTTGATATATGCACTATTATTACTTTTTACTACAATTTTTACATTTATTACTTGTTTATTACAATTCATTGAACACAATTTCTTTGTATTCAACGTGTGAAATAATAAAACCATTTGTGAAAAGTTTTAACATCGTTTTTAAAAGTTTTCCCTTTTGCTTGGACATATTGTGCAGTGCTGTTTTCACACCTTGATGGATCTGGAATTTTTTTTTTTTTTTTTTCTCTTCTTCTGCTCAGAACATTCTTTTTGCAAACAACACAGAATGCATTAATGCCATCCATAGTAAAATCTTTTCCGTGATTGGCAATCCATAATTGCATACAAATTTTTGTAACAATTTAGATTAAAAGCATTTAAATTTTGGCATGTTCAATGAAAACATTTCATCTGATGTAGACAGCATGAGAACGAATAGCAAAATACCATTAAAACTGTGGAGTATTTACATGTTTATTTTTATTATTATTTTTCTTTCCTTTCATTTGTTAGCACTATTTTCTCAATTAGCACATTACCTTCTCTTATCTATATTATTTTCCCACAGAATTATTAGTTGTTTTCAATTTTCATCACCTGCTGGGCAGCACTTATCAGTGGCCCCTTTTACTGTAATTTTCAACACATCACTGTGTTCTCCTGCAACTTTAGAACAAATGTTCCCCACTGGAGACCTTTCTCCCTACCAAATTTCCACTCTCTGATAGTGTAGTAGGGTTTTTATATCATTGCGGTATGATCTGAAATTGCTCAGTCTCTTTCGTCTTGTTTTCATTATTTTCATATAATTTCTACCTCCCTTGCTTGGAGGTCCTCAGTTAGTACTATTTGGCCCAATGGCTATAATTCTCATGTTTACCATGTACTGCATGGTTTACTCTCAAAGCACTTATTTTTTCCCTCCTTTAAATTCACTCCTATTACCTACTCTTTAATGGGGGCACTCCTTCAACAACCAGAAATAAACAGATTTTCTTACATTTTCCAAAATTACAAGGACTCCGCTGATTTCCTTCCCCTAACACAAGCCTATTCTTTCTTCTACCTTACTTAAACAATAAAAAAAATAAAATACAGCCACTTCCCGATTAACGTGAGGTTTGCGTCCCGCAGAACGCTACATGAGTCGGAATTTCTCTAAATAAGCATTTAGGAAAATTCCGCACTCACAACAAAAAAGAAATGTTCGACGAGCATGTAAATAGAATTATTCAATTTTTTTATCTCATGCGCAGGAAAAATTACAAAAGTGTACAAAATTATAAAATTGCAAAAAGAGAGAGGAGACAGGCATAATTGTTGGCAAGTTTTACCTTTCGACAATCATTGCCAGAATTAACTCTCCAGCTGATAAGTAAGCTACTACGGAAGTTGAAGGCTGCGCATATTTAGAAGGGGTTTTTTCCAACACATCACAAAATTTCTCTGCAGCTGCATAATTGGCACTGGCGACTTCACTGCATACCTTTTTTTGGAAACCAGCATGATGCTTGAACCTATTAAACCACTCGTTGCTTGCCACGAGTGGTTTAATGATGGGGGGGGGGTTAGAAATGATTTTATTTGCAGAATAACTGTGACATGTGCAATTTGGCCTTAGTGCCCTTGTGTCAATAAACTCCCATTAAAACCAAACCAACCAACTGGGAAAATGAATAAAAAATAACCATCATGGCTGCATTATAATTTTCTGAAATGAGTTCTTTGCTAAACAGAAGCAATTATAGGTTATAAATGAAAAAAGTAATAATACTTTGTTTTATAATTATCACGTTGTATATATTGTATATTTTATTTAGCTGCGCTAATTAGATAAAAAAATTTCAATGAAAGAATCTGTCTTTGCAGCCATGTTAATATAAATAATTTAAAAAAACCTGCTCCAGTACTATTTATAAGTTTCAGTACATAGTAAACTGGTCATTATTTTGAATGCCTTGCAGCAGTGTTTTGTAATTGCCATTTCTTTACTTCTGCTTTTTTTTTCTACTTTGTAACTTTACATAGAATATTTTCTGTGCTTCCATTTCAAATTTACAATTTATAAGAATTACGCTAAAACTACGAATGATAATAGCTGCAATTTAGTGTAGTTTGAATTAATTATAGGAAATGGTACTTCATACCCTCATAGATTAAGAATTTATATAAAAATAAACGGTTTTCAGAGTTAAATACTTGAAAACAAGATTTCAATTGTCTAAGCTAAGTTTTTATTTATTTATTTTTTATTTTGAAAGATTTATTTCTAACTAGATCATCCACTACTTAATAATTAGTTTATAGCTTTTATATTTTGTATATTTATTGGTAACCTAGGAAATTTCATTCTCTTATCAGTGAAATTTATTTTACTATAGAGATCAAGCTCAAAGAAGAGAAGAGGATGGAGACATTATTGATGATCCTAGAAAATTGAAACCTGGCGAAATTGATCCTAATCCTGAAACAAAGCCTGCCCGTCCTGATCCTAAAGATATGGATGAAGATGGTATGTGATTTTGAATTGTTACAAATTTTTAAATTCATAAACATGAAGGTGCAAGCCAGTGGTTACCAAACTGTGTTCTTTGAGATTTGTTAAAGATTAGTTGGGTTTAATGGCAATCATCCTTCAGATGTACCATGAATATAACTTATCTTTATTCCAAGTGATAAAAGTTTGAGAACCACTGGTGTTGATCATATTAAATTATAAGTTAACATTGAACAACAAATTTTGGGTCATATCTTGTTACGGGCATGAAAGTAAGTTTTCTTTATAGATTTTGGGGTGCTGAACACAGAAATAGTTCTTAAAATCATAGATTGGATCTTGTTTTTGAAAAAAAAAAAAGTTTTTTATATTTATACAAGGTACTTTTTGTTTATATGGAAGTAAGATGTAGCTACGAACATACCTCTATCAAACACAGGACCTTTTTGCCTTTCGCGTGTATTTAGCTTTGGGAGCATCCCTTTTCACCATCTAACAATAATCAGCTAACATGTTGGCACTCTTGATGGAAGAGCTCATTGTGTTTGTCACTGACAGCACCACAGTTAATTGGATGAAATCCAGGTGTAAGTGCAAGAAATGCATCTTCAATGACATGTAGCACCCCAATTTTTTGTAAGAGGTAATGAGATTTTCCAGAAACTGCCTGTAGTTGCCGGGTTTATCATTTCTTAGAAAATCAGTGGAAACATTTCGAAAGGCTTTCCGCGCTGATTTCTTACACTTGCTAAGGACACGTTTGAACTGTTTGTCTTTCTTCACTTTCACTTCCAAAGCCTTCACAAAATTTTTCACGATCCCCAGTTTGATGTGTAGTGGTGGAAGCAAAACTTTATTTGAATCTAACAGAGATTCAAATGCTACATTCTTCATTCCTGGTGTTAATGATTTTTGTCAAGGCTAATTCCTCTTCTCGTAGATAAGAGGAGTTGGCGTTGACAAAATCCTTGGCACGCCTATCCTACTTGCAGAGAAAGCAGCAGTACTTAATGTAACCCTTTTGTAATCCTAACAAAATGGCAATTACCTTTAAATCACCAGATATCTGCCACTCATACTTCTGATAGTGTACACCTAAGAGGATGTACTCCATGTTTGCGTATGCTTCTTTTTTGTGGATGGCACACGCAAGAGGTATTGAAGGCAGCATATTCCATTGTGTAATAACGCAGCCTTAAGCCTATAAATGGTTGCCATTCTTTGGAAACGTGCCTCATGTTGATTGCTGCCATTAGACCATCAACATCCTTACAAACAGTGAGTTCACTTTTTGTTTGATAGAATTTATCATAGTCTTTATTTCGAGTACGAAATGTCACTCTCACCGAATGATCTAGAAGATTCCACTGTTGTAGCCTTGAGGCCAAAAGCTCTGCCTTATTCTTCGGCAGTTTGAGATCCCTGATGAGGTCATTAAGCTCACTTTCTATGATCTTATGTGGTTTGGACAAAAAATGGTGGTAGACAGCTGCTGTACTTTGTGCATATCAAGTTGATGTTCATCAGAGTGTACAGAAAAATGGTCGGGTGGGTCAGGAATAGGTAGTTCTTCACCGTGAGGCATGGGACAAATTTCAGATGGTATATTTGGGTACGTCTCTGTCCACTTTTTCTTCATCATCATCCCTTTTCTAATAGGAAGAACAATGCAGACGTAATAATCTGAGATGTGATTTGTTGGTTCCCTCCATATCATGGGCACTGCAAAAGGGTACGTCTGCATCCACATGTTGAGTTTTGATGAGTAGATAGTGCAGCATATGTGTGGAGCCCAGTCCTTGTCCTGGTCGTCTACTTTACACCCAAAATAAAAGAAGTAGGCCTTTTTTTACTGCTCAAGTTAAAGGACAGTTTTCTTGAAGCTAACGAGATGTTTTCACATACAAACGGAAGTTATCTGGACTATTAACACAAATAGGGGCATATTAATCTTACATGACACAAATACTGCACAAAAAATTAGAATTTCAGAGAGAACAAATCTCCCAGAACCTAGCCGTCCGTATTTAAGGATTACTGCAACAGAGTTGGAGGCGACAACAACTTATTATGTAATGTAGAGCAAGGTGACAGTTGCCAATCACATGATAAGGGTGTTGTGGTACTGAAACTGTGGTGTTGCCATGTGTTAGCCATAGTTGATAATGTAGACTAACTCACTAATATAAGACCCCAACTGTAATTTGGAAATAAGAGCTAATCGACAAATTTTAATGCGATTTCTGTGTTTAGCACATAAAATTAGTCAAGATTGGGTATTTTTGTTTTTATAAAATTTTATGTACTGACCGGTGTAATTATCAGAGTTTTCCTCTGGAAACATTTGGTGCTCCAAAAAAAAATAAGGTTAAAACAAGTGGGGTTGAAATTAATGTGTATTTTGCCTTTATTAGTTTTTACCATTCTTTAAATACATTTTATAATGTTCATTTGGACTAGGTTGTTTATACATGTCTTTTTTATTTTTCTTTATTAGAGCTTGAAATGCTTTCTGAAGCCCGTGCCAGACTTGCAAATACTCAAGGTAAGAAAGCAAAACGAAAAGCCAGGGAAAAGCAGTTAGAAGAAGCTAGAAGGTTAGCTGCTTTACAGAAACGGCGTGAGTTGCGAATGGCAGGAATAGAGTTAGAACCCCAAAGGAAAAAAAGAAAAGGAGTTGATTATAATGCAGAAATTCCATTTGAGAAGAAACCTGCTCGTGGTCTATATGACACTTCTGAGGAAGTATACGATCCCATGGAGCCAGATTATAAGAGGTTGAGGCAACAGCAGCTAGATGGAGAATTAAGAAGTGAAAAAGAAAAGGTAAGTCTTTGACAATACATGTAATTTACATTTTATTATGCTAAAGTAATAGTAAAGGATTGCGAAAGCTTAAAAAGCGGTACTCACCTTGCGATGGCTTACTTAGGCAGCGTGGTTAATATTTAGGTTCAATTGTTAAATTGAATAAAATAAAAAGAGAGGAAGTAGGTAAGTGTTGAGTGAGGTAAAATAGGTGCAAGGAGACAGAAGCATACACATCCAGTCCTTGGTTGTCATTGAAGTAAAGAAGCAAAATAATACATATTTAGTTTTCAATTATTCTTTTTCTTCTTTACTTCAATGACAACCAGGGACTGAGTACTGCTTTTTAAGCTTTCGCTATCCTTTACTAGTCTATTAACACGGTACTTGAAGATCTCTAAAACTTTGCATATGCTAAAGTAATTAAAAAAAATCTGTCCTTGTTACATGGGTCATTAATCAAAAATTAGCATATAGTTTTTGATAAGATATGCCAGGTCTGTCCACTCTTTCAGTGCAAGCAGATAACTTCACAAAAAAATTCATGGCTCTGCGAACATCTGTAATTCATAAATTTTAATATATTATTTTAAAGTAAAGTGTATACAGACAAAAATGTTATTGCACAACGCAAAATTATTTTATATTTTAAAATTATAACAAAATATAAATTAAAATTTATCAGCTAATTTCACATTTGAAGATACATATTTCACCAAACTTGTCCTCATACCATCATTCAAATATTTATAATCCAAATTTCACCCTATCTAAATTTAATAATTTTATTTAAAAAAAGCCAGATTCACTTTAAATACATTGAACCTAAAAGCGGCATCTTTTAGAAGTATTTCTCAGTTAGTATTAAAGCACACAAGTTTTGCTATGAATACTGAAATTTTTATGGAGAATCTCTCCTTATTTTAATGATTTGAAATGATTTAAAAATCAGTATTAAAAGAGCAAAATTTGTAATTACAGAACTGTAAGTTTGACTTCTGTGTCAGGATAATGTGGTAATTGAGAACATTTCCTGACAATTAAGAGAAGATTGTTAGCCAAGATCTTATCTGAGTAACTACTTAGAGTCACAAAGAGAATTGGATGCAAAAAAGAATTTTGACATTATATTCTTAGATTTCAGTAATATTTTTGATACTGTTCCACAAGAATTACTGCTGCATAAATTAGAGCAGTGTGGTATTAGAGGCAAGTTACTGCTATGGATAAAGGGATGGGTGAGTGGCAGGAAGCATAGATTGATTATTAATAGCTATTGCTCTTCATGGACCCATGAAGAGCAATAGCTATTAGTTCCTTAATTCCTATTAATTCCTTAACAGTTATTAATTTCCTTAACCCATGAAGAGCTATTGCTCTTCATGGGTTAAGGAAATAAGAATATTAAGAAGACATGCCACAATGAGATCACTAGGCAATATTTTGTCTTTGAGAATTGATTTCTTTTTGGTCCTGGCATGTTACATAACACTATCTGATCTGACTACATCGCATTCCATATTTTTCCATTGGTCTTGTTATTTTTCACTCATTTGGAGAAGTCTGAGTTCATTTCCTATCTGTGACTGGAGAAATATCTAAATTCCTCTTCATTTGAGGATGTACAAGGGCAGGTCAATAAGTAATGTACAATTTCTCACACACACAAGTGTACATCATTAATTCCCACAAGATTGGGGAATTAATGATGTACACTTGTGCTACCAATTACCCATTAACAGACCTGATATCATTTTTCTGGTGTTTTTTGATCTAAAGATATGGATGGACAAAGTGACAACCATTTCTGGCAGTGATGTGTGATGGAGTTTCTGTTCAAATCGGGTGATCAGTCAGCCACATCTATTCGTTGAAAAGTCCTTGCAGTCTATGCGGACAAGACAGTTGATTGAAGTAACGTCCAGAGGTGGCTCCGATGGTTTCAGGAAGGTAATTTTAACATCAAGAGCCAAAAGATGAAGTCTGTCACAAATATTGAAAACAAAGAACTCATCGATCAGCTTATTCGAAATGACAGGTACATAATTACCAGATGTGATGGACACTGCAAAATTGTTTAAGGGAGGTGTTTTGACTATTATCGATTCTCTATGATCGTAAAACAAAAAGCCAAAACTTTCCATATCATTGACAAAGTATATGGCCACCTACTTCTGGGATCAAATTGGCATAATTTTTATTGATTACCTGGAAAGTGAAACAACTATCAACAAAGAAATATACTATTTGTCCCTGGAAAAGTTTAATTGAACTCTGAAAACCAAAAGACCTGAACCGAATCAATAGGACATCATTTCATTGGGATTATGCAAGGCTGCACGCAACACTACATATGACACTTGACAGTGTCATATGTGGTGTTGTGCACCCACCCTATAGCCCTGACCTTGGCCCATCAGATTTTTTTTCTTTAGTAGACTGAAGGTATACCTGTGTGGTAAGGTGTTTGAGAATGATATGCAACTTATTTCTGAAATTAAACATTGGTGTAAAGTTCTCCAGTCCAAAGGAACCCCCACGAGTACAAAGATGCTCTCGTAATTAACCTCAGTGGTTCAACCCACTTCCTGCAGGTGTCTCTCAACACTATTCGGTATATGCAGCAACTCCAAGAGCCTTTAAGGTGTAAAGTTTTTCTAATAAACAGTCATCTATAATTACGAAGTCACTAATTTCATATTTCTCAGCCTCACTCACGCAGCCTCTATTCTAAGATATTGTAACCATTACATCACATGTATGTGAAGTATGGTTACAATATCTCATTTAAAGATGTTACAGCTTAGAGTAGTAGTAGTTAGAGAGTCTGAGGCAGTAGTAGTTAGAGAGTCTGAGGCAGATGGAGTATGGTTCCCTTATGAGTTATTCTAGGTTTTCAGCCTGCACAATATTCTTATTGGCCCACGAACACATATTTCTACAGACATACACATTAATGCAACATGGCCTAAGTTCCTGATGGGATTAAAACCAAACAACAATATTACATTGTTCTCCTTAATTTTATAGATATTAATTGTGATAGAACCTAATAATAGTTTTCATATGTCTATTTTTAGAAAGACTGTAAGAAGGATAAGCAGAAATTGAAGCAGCATAAAGAGAATTATATGCCAACCGCTATGTTTTCTGGTAATTCTGAACCTGCCAGAAAAAGAAGTAAATTAGTTATCCCACCGCCTCAGATATCAGATGCTGAATTAGAACAGGTAAGTAAATAATTTTATATTATTTTTCTTTTACAAACATGTTCATTTGTATTTATTATTTCATGACTTAATTTTATAATGCAATACGTGTTTAAATCTGAAATATATTCTATTAGTAATTTTCCAAATCTCAAATTAGAGAGTCTGTTCAGCAAATATTCAGTATTTCATTGAAGATAAAAGTATACTTTCCCCATCTCTTCAGCTATTAAAAAAATTAGTGCAGGCTGAACCCAGTCCACATGTTATCCTTTTCATGTTGGCTAGTGGTAAATCAGCTATTAAAAAAATTAGTGCAGGCTGAACCCAGTCCACATGTTATCCTTTTCATGTTGGCTAGTGGTAAATCAGCTATTAAAAAAATTAGTGCAGGTTGAACCCAGTCCACATGTTGTCCTTTTCATGTTGGCTAGTGGTAAATCAGCTATTAAAAAAATTAGTGCAGGCTGAACCCAGTCCACATGTTTTCCTTTTCATGTTGGCTAGTGGTAAATCAGCTATTAAAAAAATTAGTGCAGGCTGAACCCAGTCCACATGTTATCCTTTTCATGTTGGCTAGTGGTAAATCAGCTATTAAAAAAATTTGTGCGGGTTGAACCCAGTCCACATGTTATCCTTTTCATGCTGGCTAGTGGTAAATCAGCTATTAAAAAAATTAGTGCAGGGTGAACCCAGTCCACATGTTATCCTTTTCATGTTGGCTAGTGGTAAATCAGCTATTAAAAAAATTAGTGCAGGCTGAACCCAGTCCACATGTTGCCCTTTTCATGTTGGCTAGTGGTAAATCAGCTATTAAAAAAATTAGTGCAGAGTGAACCCAGTCCACATGTTATCCTTTTCATGCTGGCTAGTGGTAAATCAGCTATTAAAAAAATTAGTGCAGGCTGAACCCAGTCCACATGTTATCCTTTTCATGCTGGCTAGTGGTAAATCAGCTATTAAAAAAATTAGTGCAGGCTGAACCCAGTCCACATGTTATCCTTTTCATGTTGGCTAGTGGTAAATCAGCTATTAAAAAAAAAAGTGCAGGCTGAACCCAGTCCACATGTTATCCTTTTCATGTTGGCTAGTGGTAAATCAGCTATTAAAAAAATTAGTGCAGGCTGAACCCAGTCCACATGTTATCCTTTTCATGTTGGCTAGTGGTAAATCAGCTATTAAAAAAATTAGTGCAGGCTGAACCCAGTCCACATGTTATCCTTTTCATGTTGGCTAGTGGTAAATCAGCTATTAAAAAAATTAGTGCAGGTTGAACCCAGTCCACATGTTGGCTAGTGGTAAATCAGCTATTAAAAAAATTAGTGCAGGCTGAACCAAGTCCACATGTTATCCTTTTCATGTTGGCTAGTGGTAAATCAGCTATTAAAAAAATTAGTGCAGGCTGAACCAAGTCCACATGTTATCCTTTTCATGTTGGCTAGTGGTAAATCAGCTATTAAAAAAAATTTGTGCAGGTTGAACCCAGTCCACATGTTATCCTTTTCATGTTGGCTAGTGGCAAATCAGCTATAAAAAAAGTAGTGCAGGGTGAACCCAGTCCACATGTTATCCTTTTCATGTTGGCTAGTGGTAAATCAGCTATTAAAAAAAATTTGTGCAGGTTGAACCCAGTCCACATGTTATCCTTTTCATGTTGGCTAGTGGTAAATCAGCTATAAAAAAATTAGTGGTAAACCTTTATTTCTTATTGTGAAATAAAATTTTAATCCTCTAATAACTCACATGACACAAAAAAATGTTGCGTGCCCCTCACTTCCTCTGATGTGCGAGGGGAGGGGGAACACCTATAAAATATACTCTGGGATGACCACTAGGTCAGTAGAATTTACAATAAATTATGAATATAAACGTTAATCGTATTAGCGGTCATGAGCTTGAACACTGGTCCACTCAAAGATTGTGTGCTACTGCACTCATTAAGAAGACATATGTAAGATTTTCTTTGTATTATTAAATTTGGAACGCTAACACATTTGCTTTCAGGTGCACTATAGCCCCCAGCAGCTTATATGCCATTAAACCTCCATAACACACACACACACCCCCTTGCTTTCTATTCTATATGTAGATGTGACTTTTTAGCTTCAATTGGTGGGAAACATGATGTAATCAGTAGACATTAGATTATATTCACTAGAAAACAGGTCAAATATGCACCAAAATTTTAATATATGCACTATTATTACTTTTTACTACAATTTTTACATTTATTACTTGTTTATTACAATTCATTGAACACAATTTCTTTGTATTTAACATGTTAAATAATAAAACCATTTCTGAAAAGTTTTAACATTGTTTTTCAAAAGTTTTCCCTTTCAATCTCACACCTGGAAGAATTTTTGTTACAATATACAATAATATATTTCTCAAAGCGATCCATTGTAAATTTGTGGCCTTACAAACAAGTGAATATGGATGCGATGGTGCTGCATCTAATTGTCCACATATAAAATGTGTGGTATAGCAGCCGCAAATGTCTCGTTTCATTACAGACATCCAAATGTGGGTTTCTCTAATATCTTAATTAAAATTTTCTTAATTTCTTATATCTTAATTAAATTTTCCCTAATATTTTAATAAAAAGAAGTAAATTAGTTATGCCACCACCTCAGATATCAGATGCTGAATTAGAACAGGTAAGTAAATAATTTTGTATTATTTTTCTTTTACAAACATGTTCATTCGTATTTATTATTTCATGACTTAATTTTATAATGCAATACGTGTTTAAATCTGAAATATATTCTATTAGTAATTTTTCGAATCTCAAATTAGAGGGTCTGTTCAGCAAGTATTCAGTATTTCATTGAAGATAAAAGTATACTTTCCCCATCTCTTCTATCATGCAGTATGACTGATGTCTTTTGAGGTTATGATTGACATCATGGCAAGATCCAAACTTCCTTACATTTTGAGGGTACAGCTCTAAAACGGTGTTCGCAGGCCGGCTGCAAGTTAGTACACCAGACCGAACCTATTGGTAACTCTCTGGAAGGCTTCCAGATCAGCTATTGTATAATCTTGCTACCGCTACTCTGCCAGATAATGACTGGAGGGAGTCCGAGTAGTGTGTATTGTCTAGGCCACGTTATGTCAAGGATCTGGGTATATTCTTATGATGTGTATGCCATATCTAAAAATTTCATTACATCATACAGCATATTCCCCCAACTTTTCTTACTATTGAATACACCATGAATTGTCACACTAATAGAGTAAGCTTATCAGCAAAAAGATCTAAACCTTCCAAACACTTCCTAGTTTATTTCACAAATATATGTGATTTCATTTATAATCCCAACGATGTCCACTTGCAGTCTGCCAAGCCCCATGTATTTTTTCTGACAGAATCTCAGTTATTGGTTGATTCAACCACTGCTCATCTCAGACCCCTGAGGGCATCCTCTGGAAACAGTAGCTGAATACACTAGGTGTTTTGCACAAATTCTGATGGATCTGTGTTGGAAGTAGGACCTGATGATTCTATAAGTATAGTTGTCACATCCTCCCAAGCGCAGTGACACGAGGGCACTCTTCAACCATACCGTGTCTAAAGCCCCCTGAAAAATCAATAAACACTGTCAGCACATACTTAGCTGGGGAGTTTTCTACATAGTTCTTGAGGGTGGCAATGGCATCTTCTGTTGAAAAACCTTTTTTAAACCCCAACTGATTAATTGAACATAGATGATTATCCTGTAACTTTTTTTGTATTCTTCGAGAGCGCTGCCTTTCAAAAAGTTTTCCAATAGGGAGATTGGTCTGTATGCCCTAGGGGGTCGGTACTGGGGCCTCTCCTCTGGAACGCAGTCTTAGATCAGTGGATGAAAAATACCACAAGCAGACTATGAAAATCGCTTACGCCGACGACTTAGTAATTGCTGTTGTGGGCTGTTCGAGGAGGATACTCAAGGAAAAAATGCAAATTATATTAAATGATCTATTTGTATGGACCAAACTTAACAAACTAAAAATATCACCAACAAAGACCAAATTTATGACCTTCAAACTCATTTTAACTATAATGGACATCCTAAGATCTTGATAGAAAACTCTCAAATCCCATATGTATCCCAAAACAAATATTTAGGCATCCTAAATAAATTAAGCTTTCTGCCACATTTATGTAAGCTTAGAGATAAAATAAGTAATTTTACTGCCTCAAAAATAAGAATACCAAGAAAAGAATGGGGACTTAGTAAAAGGATCTAGTTTTTATATTATAAAACAATATTTCTGCCAATAGTGTCATATGCTGCAACGATTCAGAGAGTCATAACGGCTAAAATGAAAATTATTTCTCTTTAAAGATCCTTAAAAAATCTTTAACAATTTCTCTATAAAGGTTTGGCTTTGGAACTAATGGGAATAACATCTGATCCAGTGAACGAGGTCAAACAAGAAAAGAAAAGATTCTGGGAACATCTGACATCGGTGGAATAGTTACGAGGCAATTTATAACCAAAGTGGACTTTACTGCTGCCAAAGAAATAAATCCTTGGTTGCTCCTTCGATGAATACAACGTGCTTATTAGCAGGACGTCGCTCCCTCAGAGCCAAGTTACATGAACGTGGATTTGAGCCAGACCCTTACTGCACTTGTGGGGGTGTGGAAATTTGGTCTCGTGTTTTATTTGACTGCCCACAGTATATCTTCACTTTACAAAATAAGATACAATTTTTTTTTAACGTATACAGAAGATAACCAATATACAACTGATAGCAACCAAATGACAGCAAAAATCATTAAACGCCAACTATTTTACAAACGATAAGACCGAACAACACCATCCTAAGTCAAAACGTTTGATTTAGTGAAAAGGTGAGGTGCATTTTAACCCTGTGGGCTCACATCCGGTGAGTATGGGCTTGGCACAACCGGGGTCCTGAGCTGGATATCATTCTTCTTTTTCTTGGTGATTCCCTTCTACTTTTGACTCTCTCTCAGGGTAACTTGAATTTTTTTTTTCCTAGTGCAGCAGAAGCCTTAGGCTTCCTTGCACCATTATTATTATTATTATTAATAATAATAATAAGGAACAACCTTAAAACGACCAACCAACCTGCACCACAAAATGATTTTATTTTAATAAAATAATTGCTCCTTTGTGATGAGCTATTTTTGCTGTTATTGGTTGCCATCAGAATCCAATACTGTAAGTATTATTTATAATATTTGAATTTTGAACTTTAGTTTACCTGTTTAATAAAAATTCATTTTTCAGAATATTCGGTTTTTTTTTTTCGACTAATGATAGTTAAGAATAGAAATAAGTTGGAATGCTTTCTATTGCTATTTTTTCATGGTAACAAGGCGGTTTTGAAATCACACAAAGTTATTGTTTATCGATTAAGTTTTTATTACAAATCAAATTCCGCGTTCTGTAACGGTCAAATCGTTAATCTATAGGATGTTGTGTATAATGTCCACCAAATTCATACGAAAAATGGGATGTGTAAAGGTGTGACTAGGGCATTTTTGATACCGTCAAGAACCTTCTAATAAGAAATTAAATTTGTTGGTTTTGAAATTTTTATAAATACAAGATCTTTATGATTCGTCATTTTAGGTTGGATTTTAGATTTATCGTAATTGAATCGCATTTTTTTTTTTTTTTTTTCCAACGTTCACAATTTTTTTTTTTTTTTTTTTTTTCGAATAATAATAGAGTAGAAATAAGTTGGGATGCTTTTTTTCTCATGGTAACGATACGGCTTTGAAAGCACAACAACGTTATTGTTTATCGATAAGTTTTAGCTGTTGAATCGTTAATGTAACCTTTCACAGAATATTGTGTATAATGCACACCAAATTCATAAAAATTGGGATGTGTAAAGGTTTGACAGGGACAATAACATTCGATATATATATTTCTTTCCAAAAAGTTAAACAGCCTGTCAATATGGTAATCTGATTCTTTCGACAGTGTTTTTTTCATATTCTTAGTTGTACCTGTGAAATTTAACAATTCGGTGTCGTTATCTTTTAGGTTATATTTGTAATAAATTACTGAAAAAATCTACAATTGTTATTAATAACCACTCTCTTTCTTTTAAGGTAATTGAACGAGTTGCCGGTGATGTTTCAAAAATCTGTATGGTTATCAACATGGACGGTTTTATGTTGAAATGTGGGACCAACGGAACATCAACTGACCACAGGCAGTTCCGGGAAATGGGTCAAAAATCAGCTGTGATTGATTTTCAAATGTTTCTAAATTCTCATGGAAATTATTTTATAAAGGAAGTTACATTTTTTGACGGTGAAAATTTATTTAGCAATGTAATGTACCCACCATGTGTGTGGAATAAATTACCAAACGCAATTAAGAGAGAAAATATTTGGATTTTTAAAAACTGTCACCAATTACCATGGAATTTGGGTTTCATTCAATATAAAGATTTAAGGATGTGGTTGGATATGTTCACTACAAAGTGTAGTATAGTTTATGTGAAAGGAGAAGAAATGAAACACATTTTGTCAAAATATACCAATGCATCTGTAATTAATTTAGAAAAAAATGGCTGTCCACAAAGAAAGGAAATTCAGCTTGAAACGGCCCCTTGTTTATGTGATCACAATAATTATTATTGTGCTCATATAAACGTGCAATTATTTTTTTATTGGCTACAAAGACAAATTAAAATAATGTAAAAAATAAACTATTTAATTAGGTTTTGTGTTCCAAGAATTATGCCAGAGGTTTATGACGTAAGACTTGTTATACCCTGTATGGGGAAGAAAACCTCTTTGAATTCCAGGAATTACCCCAAAGGATTATGACGTCATAAGACTTGTTACATCATGCAAAGGTTTTAATCATGATTGAATATGTCTAAAGTTCAACAATTTTCAGATTTAAAAAAGCTTTGGAAGTTTATACCTTTGCGCATGTTTGTATGCATCTGTTTTTGATTGGTTGAAAAGTGTTTTTGATCTGTGCTCATTTCAGTTCTCTCTCTAGCCATGGCATCTAAGTTTTGCTATTACAGTTTCTATCACTCTGTGTCTTCAAAATGGCTTGCCCGGGTTGGATTTGTAAATTTTAAACCCTGTGTCCAGTTGGAGTCCGATTCTCATGTAATTGTTATTAAGTGTGAAGAATGGAAGTTGCTTTAAAAGAAACTTTCGGAATTTACATAATATTTGAACTAAAAAGAAGACATGGGAATGGATTTTTGACTATTTTCCGTATAGAGAACAACGATATTCACGATGTTAAACTCAATGATTTCGAGGTGCAAACTTTATCAATTAAAACCACATCCATTTAAAAACGACTGCAGCTTTTACAGGAGGATGCCGCTATCTTCAAACTTATGGGTGATATTATTGTTTCACGTTTATATCAGCACATGCTCATTTTTATTATTAATTTCCATTGTGCACATTGAAGAGAAAGCGGTGTGTAAAGATTTTATCAGAATAATTGTAAATAATTTTGTTAACAGTGTTCAATAAAAGACTTTGTTCGTTATAATTCTGTGTCTTCATTAAAAATTATATTGAAAATCACTTTCAACTGACAAAATACCATTGGTTAAAAATATTGGCCATGAATACTTTAATACTTCAATTAATACCATTGATTTGTTCATGAATACTTTAAAGTAAAAGCAACAATTCTAAATAGCAGTAATTATTTTATTGCCTAAAAATAACATTAACATGTTACTTAACTTACTCTTCTCATTTAAAATTCTTTTTAAAATATACATGTTGCTGCTATCCAGCAACAACATTTAAAATAAAAATTAAACGAAATTCGGAGAGGGCAAAGCATCATGGGAAGTCAAAAGCAACACTCCTGAGAGGATTGGGAAGGATTCACCTGATTGGTGATGTCATCACATTGAAAGATTCAACATGTGTGAGACGGTGGCGCCGCCTAGCGGGAGTAGGTATGGTGCAATTCTGCCCCTGGTCAACTAAGTTCAAAGTGTTTATGGCAGCGCCACCTGGGGGTGGGGAGAGGGAGGGGGTGGTAGACCGCCCCCCTGGTCAGTTCGGGTTCAAAGTGCCTGCTATCCTAGTTACGTTTATTATTATCATTAGCTGTAAGGTGCAAGGAAGCCTAAGGCTTTTGCTGCAGCAGCCAAAAAAAAAAAAAAATCCTGAGTTACCCAAAGAGAGAGAGAGACTCAGAAGTAGAAGGGAATCACCAAGAAAAAGAAGAATGATGATATCCAGCTCAGAATCAGAGTGTGCTAAGTCCATACTCACCAGATATGAGCCCCTGTTCTCCTCCTGAATGTCATCAATGCAGCACAGTGCTTTCAGTAAAACGTATCCTTGTTGATGTCTAAAATATACAAGAGAACGCCAGAATCTTTTAACTCCAGCCACAATAGAAGACCCTCTTACACTTATTTCACTTTTAGGCAATAAAGCAATGTCTCAAGCATTTTTACCTTTCTAAAAATGATTAATGGATACTACCTCCTTTAAATAGTCAAAAACTAACTTTCTGGTACTATTTTTGCCATTAGCTCTATCTGACAGGAAATAGCATTAATACTTACCATATGTATGGAGCACTATGGCCATATTTACCGATGTGCCTAATAAATCCCTAAACCAACAACAATATGAGTGCTGGGAAAAATTAGCATTAGATAAGGGCACACGATGCAAGAAACCAACAGCTGGGGAAAATTAGCATTTGCAAGGGCACATGCAAGAAAGCAAGCTTAGAAAAAAAAAAAAAAAGAAAGCACATGCAAGAAAGCAAGCGAGAAAAAAAAAAAAAAAAAAAAAACCGTTATTTCACCCATCCCCTCGCTCCAAATGTTTGTTAAGTTCTGCCTTGATTCCATTTAAGCTAAGCTATCAACTTCTACAATGACAGATCGAAGTTTGTTCCAGCAATCAACCGGGAAATAACACAACCAAAATCTATTCATTTCGAGACCCGATTTGTTTACTGTTTTGTAATAGCTTTCTGAAAATGACCTGTTGCTTTGATTTTTTTGGGAACGGGTCGTTAGGTCTACAAGGTCCACGTTGTAAGATAATGTAATTCCTTGACATAACAAGTCTGTGTATGCGACGAAATCTCTTCATAGCCGTTGTTATGTTTGGAAAATTAGCGACTTCACTTGGATATTGTTCACTAACTAAAATTTTTAATAGTTCCAGTTCATTGGTGTTCGTTTGGTTTTTTTTACATCTATATATTCGTTTGTGTGGAAAAGATGATGTTGCGGATACTGAACCCGATGTTGATGCTGATTTTTCCGTTGGAGTGAATGAAAAAATTGAAGAGCTCACGTTGTTTCCTCCCGGGGGGGGGGTGGAAAGAAAACAACCTTTGGAATTTTCTGTAATTCTTTTTCTAGTGCTTCTGTGGACTATTTTCCTTTTTTATTACTATTTTTTTTTTTTTTTTTTTCATTCAAAAAAGAAATTATAAGGCAACAGACGAATTAGTAAAAATTTTCTTACACGTTTTGTTTCCAACTTACTTCTTGTCGAATAACGAACTTTTTAAAATAAAGTCCCCAGGTCATCTCAACCTTTAATTTCTTATACATCATCGTTAATACAAACCAGGAAATAAGAACTAATAATAATTTTGAGACGCAGCTTATTGCCGCTCCTGTAACACAGAAGATTTTTCTGTTTTATTAGCTTAATTTGGCATATTAACTTATTTTCTAGAGTAGTTTTATATTTCTAGTTACGATACTTAGTTTAAAGTTTAACTTAGATAGAGATTTTGTAGGTATTACTTAGTATCTGTAAGGGTATCAAATTCACGTGTTACAAGTTGCAGTTCCGTTGAACGAGAGGTATTTTAACCATATTTATCCGATTTATTAACCAATTGTTATATCAAATTATTTTCTATAAGTACCTTATAGATCTAGTCAGGATCCTTAGTTTATTCTGAATCGAGACAGCGAGATTTGGAAGTTAATCAATACTTAAGTGTCTGTAGATTTACCGTTCGCAATTTATCGCCATTGTTACACAATACAACATTATAACCCGAACTAGATAGCTAAGCTTAGTATAGTATAGTGTATAATATAATATTGTCAATTAATCAGTAAATCTATTAACCTTGTTAAACTTCATTATCAATTAAATTGTACTTTTATGTAAATACATATAACGACTTAGATTACAAACGTAACATAAATAATTAATACATAACTTGTATTAATACATACACTCGATACTCAAAAATAAATATAGCGTTATAACTGTGTTGGGATACAAGTTTAGGGTTCTAATTTTGTACTGAAATATTATTGAAATTAAATCGAAATCATGACTCAGAGCAGAGCAGCAAAGCAAAAGGCTCAAACTAATGGGAATGCTGTGGCTCAGGGAGAACTGAGGGGGCAGTTGCCCTCTGAATCACAGCCTTTTAAAATGCACTGCTTGCTTGATGTTTGTGGACAATCGGGTACAGGACATGATACTGCCATGAGGGATTTTTTTTTTTTTGTGCGCGATGTAATAAGGAGTGTAACGAAATCAGGAGACAACTCAGCGTTGTTATGGGCCTATATGAGAGTTTGAAGGACAGGGCGGATGCCCTCGAAGGATATAAATTGAGGGGCACATCAAGCTCTCAGCTGCCCACATCAACGCCAGAGTTTGCACTTGGTCATCACGCAACAAAGCGGCAACCCCCAAGGCAGAATGCGTTGATCCCACAGGAACTAGTAGTTCTTGGTGACTCTATTGTCAGGGAAACGGGGAACATGCTTTGTAAAAAGGATAGGTGGAACAGGACCAGGGTATGTCTGCCAGCGGAAAAGGTTGATGACGTTGTAGAGCGGATATCATCTTTTTAGGGCACAAAAGGTGATATAGTTGTACATGTTGGCACTAATGATATGAGTAGGAAGTCTGCATGGGTAGCACAGTGGTGCCGTCACCGTCCTCCCCACACCGGGTGGAAAAGGCCCGGGTTCGAATCCCGTCGATGACAGGAGGAACTTTAGTGGGCTTTTTTCACTCCGTGGCTGAGTTAGTCCGTCTCAGGCGTAGATAGCAAGGTTGTTGCCCTCAGAAACTGGGGTTTTTTCGTCCAGCAAAACAGGCAAATCGACCAGAGAACACACGCAATTTACAGACACGAATACGGGTTAATGTATTTAATTACGGGAAACCCTAAAAATAATAAAATTATGAGTAGGAGACCGGCGGAATTACTTAACAAGTACAGGTCACTGTTGAAAAAAACCGTGAATTAGGGTTGAATTTGAAAGTGTCTGCAGTTCTGCCCAGACACGAATTGCAACCCTAACGTGAGAAGTGAAGCTGAATCGCTAGCCAACCAGATCATACAAGATCCAGAAATAGAAGTTTCTTGTTTCATTATTACTGTATTTTGGCATGATTTGTTGTTTCAAGTAAATTTTTTTAGTAAAGAACTGCAAAGTGATTATACAGATCTTGCTACAGCTCTTTCTTCATTTAAAAAGCTTCTGCACTGGATGTCAAAGTACAGACTTTAAACAAATCTTAGTTGGTGCCACAGAACTTGCAGCAGAATTGGAAGTATCTCCTGAATTTCGAAAAAGAATATTGCAAAAAATAAAGAAACACTTCAATTACGAGCCAGCTGATGAACCTATAACAAATCCGAAGGAAGCTTACAAGGTAAACTGCTTTAATCAAATCTTAGACAAGGCTTTGCAGTTTCTAGAGCCACGTTTTGAGCAGTTAGTAAAACATAATAATCTTTTTGGTTTCTTGGGTAAATTTCTAAGAATTCCAAAGGAAGAACTAAGAAATCACGCTGCAGATTTAGAAATTGCACTTTCAGATGCCAAAATCATTGAGAGCAACGAATTGTCAAGTCTGTGAAGGCAGCATATATTGATGGCCATATGCTTATGGGAGAAATGGAAGCAATGAAACTAATTCTTCCAGAATCGTGCTTCGAAAAATCCTTTAAATATTTTAAACTTTTTCGCAACTAATGAAAGAGCCACTGGATTTCCAAATTTATTCATATGGCTAAGAATATTTTTAACGATTACAATGACTGTAGCGTCAAGAGAAAGAAACTTTTCCTGATTAAAATTAATAAAAACATCTCAGGTCGACGATGCTTCAAGAGAGCCTCAACAGCCTTGCAATTTTATCTATTGAAAGAGAAGAAGAAAAGAATTTAAAATTTGAGAAAGTTTTGAAAGATTTTATTATTGTTATTGCTCTTATATTATTTCTCTCTGATTGGGGAATTCCACTCCGTGACGGTTACTGCTACCAACTACACAGGGTGGTTGTAATGTCTGGTGTTACTGTCGGTCGAGGAAATCTCTGACTGTCCTACAGGTGTTCAGGATTGCGACTTTCTGGAGTTCCTTGTAGGTGTTCTCCGAGACACCTATTGCTGCTATGTAGAGTCGTCGGTACCATACCGGTTGTTGACACGATGGTTGATACTTCTTGCATATGCTAAATCTCCTTGATCTGATGTCTCAGGTTCGTGTACTGCTAATTTTTTCCTCATTGGTTTTCTGGACATTGCTAGTGTTCGGCACCGCTATGTTAATCAGGTAGGTGGCCTTTTCCATCTTGTCCACAATGGTTATGTCCGGTCTGTTGTGCGGGACGGTCTTATCCGTTATTATGGCGCGGTCCCAGTACAGCTTGTAGGTTCGGGTCTCTAGTACTGCCTGGGGTTCGTACTTGTAGTATGGTACACTTTAATTGGTCAACTGGTATTTTCTCGCTAGCTTCTGATGTATTATCCTGGCTACCTGGTGGTGTCTATGAGTATACTCAGTCTGGGTGATCACCTTGCACCTCACGGTGATGTGTTGGATCGTTTCTGAGACCAGGTGGCATCGTCGACATGTGTTATCTGACGTTCCGGGCTCCTTGAGATGTATTTTCTATAGTTTCTGGTGTTGATTACCTGGTCTTGGATGGCCAGCATGAATCCTTCAGTCTCGGGGAAGAGCGTCCCGCTAGTGAGCCATGCATTGGAAGCAACGTTATCGATGAGATCTTGATCATTGTAGTGTCTGCCATGGAGTGTCTTCTTTGTCCATCTTTCTATCTTCGTTCCTTGTACCGTTTGGGCGGGAGTTGAGTGGGGTATATGACTTATCTATCTGACTGGCTATATGACTTACCTTAGGTTGAGTGGCGTATATGACTTATCTATCTTCCTTATGGCCTGGTGTAGTGGTGCTGTGTTGTTCTCGAAGTAATCCTTCAGGTTAACTATCGCTGCTTTCTGTTATTCTGGCAAGTCTATCAGGCCCCTTCCTCCCTCTTTCACAGGTATTGTTATTCTCTCCACTGCTGACTTCTGGTGGTGTTGGCAACTCTTGGTCATCATTATCCTTGTCTTCGCATGATACTTCTAGCTAGGTGTTAGTCAAATCTATCACCCAGAATGTGTATGTTATTACTGGAGCTGCGTAGGTGTTTATGGCTTTAATTGTATTCCCTCCGTTCAATTTTGCTTTCAGCAGGATTCTGAGTTTCTGATGATATTTTTCTGTCAGGTACTTCTTGATTTCCTTGTGTTCCAATGCTCAGCCTGCATCATCCCTTGGTATTTGTAGGTCTCTCCTTCTGTCATAGCTCCGATCTCTTTACCAGTCAGCAGCTGGTAGTTTCGGCAAACTAATTTTCCCTGGTGCAGTGTGTGGGTCTTGCATTTTTCTAGATCAAATTCCATCCTGATGTCCTTGCTGAATTCTTCGGTAATTCGGAGTAGTTGCTCCTCGGTTGCCACGTAGAGCTTGATGTCATCCATGTACATCAGGTGGGTGGGGGTATACAGATTCTTTCTTGCTTCTTTGAGTTTATATGCATACTTGCTGCCGTTGAGAATGGTGGAAAGCGGGTTGAGTGCTAGACAGAACCATAGTGGGCTCAGAGCATCTCCCTGAAAGGTTTTCTCTTCTAATGTGGATTGGCCTGGTTGTTATGTTCTCAACCTTAATGGTGGTACTCCATTTCGGCATTGTTGCTCCTAGGAAGTTTGTCACTATCCACTGATCTAAGGAAGTTGCTCCTAGGAAGTTTGTCATCCACTGATCTAAGACAGCGTTCCTCTGGAACGCTGTCTTAGATCAGTGGATGACAAAATACCACGAGGAGGTATGCAAATTGCTTAAGCTGACGACTTAGTAATTGCCGTTGAGGGCCGTTCGAGGAGGATACTCGAGCAAAAAATGCAAATTATATTAAATGATTTATTTATATGGACCAAACTTAATAAACTAAAAATATCACCAAAAAAGACCAAATTTATGACCTTCAAAGCTCATTTTAAGTATAATCGACCTCCTAAGATCTTGACAGACAACTCTCAAATCCCATATGTATCCCAAAAAAAATATTTAGGCATCCTAATCGATGATAAATGAAGCTTTCTGCCACATGTATGTAAACTTAGAGATAAAATAAGGAATTTTACTGCCTCAATAATAAGAATATCAAGGAAAGAATTGGGACTTAGTAAAAGGATCTTGTTTTTATATTATAAAACAATATTTCTGCCAATAGTCTCATATGCTGCAACCATTTGGTATCCCAAAAAAAATATTTAGGCATCCTAATCGATGATAAATTAAGCTTTCTGCCACATGTATGTAAACTTAGAGATAAAATAAGGAATTTTACTGCCTCAATAATAACAATATCAAGGAAAGAATTGGGACTTAGTAAAAGGATCTTGTTTTTATATTATAAAACAATATTTCTGCCAATAGTCTCATATGCTGCAACCATTTGGTATCACAGAGTCATAACGGTTAAAATGAAAATCAAACTTATTACTCTTCAAAGATCCATGTTATTATCTGTTTTAAATTCCCACAGAACTGTATCAAACAACGCATTCCACACCTTGGCAGGAACCATTCCCCCTGGATCTGTATATCGTATTCAAGGGGATGACAGGTCGGCTTAGTAACTAATGGGAATAACATCTGATCCAGTGAACGAGGTCAAACAAGAAAAGAAAATATTGTGGGAACATCTTCCCTTTCCATTCCATTCCATTTATTTACACACACAATTTTATGTACATTCTCATGATATAAACAATTTATATACAAGATTATATACAGTTTTATAGACATTATCATATATATATATATATATATATATATATATATATATATATATATATATATATATATATATATATATATATGCTGTAATCAAGTAATGAAGTAATGTTAAAATGTATAGTCCTTCTGTAGTTTAAAAATCGATGCCATCCATAAGCCAACCGGATCCTAGGCAAAAATGGTTAAGCATAAATACAATAAATTCAAAAATACATACATAATACGCCTTACATGGGAAAAAATATACTTTTCAAGGGACTTTGTCGAGGGCTAAACCCTTACAAAATACCAAACCCATGTTAGGCTGAGCTATCAGTTTCTGTTGTCATCTACTTAAATTACAGAAGGTCTAAACATTTTAACATTACTTCTTTACTTAATTACTGCATATATTTAACGACGGGTGTAATGTTCTATCACTGTTGGCATTAATCCGATCGGTTAACATTATAATAATATAAAATCCCCGTTATATGATTCTATAAATAAATATAATTTCTCTGTTCAACACTTCAGTAATTTATATCTAGTCTATATAATGGTAATCAAGTTACTGTGTGTGTGTGTGTTCTTATATTCATATATCGGGGTTCTTATATCCTAGGCTCTTAGCCCATCTCCACCTTTGTACTCTGTTATGGTACACAGAAACTCTGCATAATGGGCCTCAAAAGTGTCATTGTATGTGTGCAATATTAATGTGTGTTGTTTTGTTTGTGTCAGGCTATTATGCTGCCAAGGTGCAGCCCAACGTATGGGCAGCTGCTACCTGGTGCCCATCCCTAGCATCGGGCCTGGGTCAACAGTCCTCCTGTACCGGGGTTATTACCACCGAAAATCTCCCACACGCCAGAGGAAGTGCAATACTGGCGAATGCCTACGATCCCGCTCACAGGTTGCCCTTACCGGAGAGCCAGCAATAAAAAAAAAAATCCAGTAGTTATTTACATTATGGTCTGAGTATTTCGATCAAACACTCCTGTTCTTCGGAGACAGGTAATTTTGACCCAAAGCCATAAAGACCAACCACTCCAAGGCTAGGAGGATGTTCTAGCAAAACAATTGTAACAATTATATAAACATATATACATGATTTCCTAGTCTTAGTCTTTTTCACCACAGTTCAATTATTACCAGTACATTTTCTTATTTTCAAATGAAGTCACAAGTTTAACTGTCCTGTTTGATTTCATTCAAGAAAGAAGTCAGTACCAGTAGTCTGCTCCGTTCTGAGCCTGCATGTCTTAAAACTCTTCTTCAGGTGGTTCTCTTCTAGTTGCTGAAGGCTTCTAATTATTCTTTTTCCCGAGAGTCTTAACTTGTGTATGATTTGGAATTCCAATGACAGTCCATAGGTAAGAAAATGGAGTATTTTCACTTACAAAAGTTCTCGTTGGGAAAAACACGTTTCATTAAGTTCATGTAGATTTCAAGTGTATGTATGCGGTAGTTCATATGTATACGGTCAAAGATCTAGATCAGTAGGTCAAAGGTCACTTAAGACCACACAAGGTATAACTGCATAAGTTTCAGAAGAACTTATGCTTGTAAACTGTGTTTCCATCTAGTTCCTTAGTTTTTAATTTCAGGTATCACGCCCCAGAGCCAATCAACATTCTTATGAGAATCCTCTTAACACTGAGGGTCCCTGTATATCCTCCCATTAGAACTCCATCGAGGCCTCCGATCTGCGACTTCCAACAAGCTGAGAACCTAAACAAATAATCTTAGTATATGTTTCTTTAATAATTCATCTGTACATCGAAAATCTAATTTCCTCGAGGGTAAAGAGATCTTATTTCTGGTCTTCTTTTAAAAACAGTCACTGAAAATGTCTGTAAAGCATTAAAATTCATATAGCTTTCTACCAAGGGACTTACGTTATCTTCTGTCAGATCCGATACACTGCTAAACAACTCTAAACGTGCCTGAAGATATTGTGGGCAGTCAAATAAAACATGAGACCAAGTTTCCACAACCCCACAAGTGCAGTAAGAGTCTGGTTCAAGTCCACGTTCATGTAACTTGGCTCTGAGGGAGCCATGTCCCGTTAATAAGTACGTTGTATTCATCGAAGGAGCAAACCAAGGATTTATTTCCTTGGCGGCAGTAAAGTCCACTTTGGTTATAAATTGCCTCGTAACTATTCCATGTTCGCTGGCATTCCACCGACCCTGCCACACAGATGTGCAGATGTTCGCACAATCTTTTCTTTTCTTGTTTGACCTCGTTCACTGGATCAGATGTTATTCCCATTAGTTCCGAAGCCAAACCTTTCCTAAGCCGACCTGTCATCCTCTTGAATACGATATACAAATCCAGGGAATGGTTCCTGCTAAGACTTGTAAAGCGTTGTTTGATACAGTTCTATGGGAATTTAAAACAGATAATAACATAGATCTTTGAAGATAAATAAGTTTCATTTTCATTTTAACCGTTATGACTCTGTGATACCAAATCGTTGCAGCATATGACACTATTGGCAGAAATATTGTTTTATAATATAAAAACAAGATCCTTTTACTAAGTCCCAATTCTTTCCTTGATATTCTTATTATTGAGGCAGTAAAATTCCTTATTTAACTCTAAGTTTACATACATGTGGTAGAAAGCTTAATTTATCATCGATTAGGATGCCTAAATATTTGTTTTGGGATACATATGGGATTTGAGAGTTGTCTGTCAAGATCTTAGGAAGTCGATTATAGTTAAAATCAGCTTTGAAGGTCATAAATTTGGTCTTTGTTGGTGATATTTTTAGTTTGTTAAGTTTGGTCCATACAAATAGATCATTTAATATAATTTGCATTTTTTCCGCGAGTATCCTACTCGAACGGCCCTCAACAGTAATTACTAAGTCGTCGGCGTAAGCGATATTCATAGCCTCCTCGTGATATTTTGTCAACCGCTTATCTAAGACTGCGTTCCAGAGGAGAGGCCCCAGTACAGACTCCCCAGTTCCCTGAGGACATCCTCTGGAAACGGTACCTGAATACACTAGGTGGTTTCAACAAATTCTGATGGATCTGTCTTGTAAGTAGGACCTGATGATTCTATAAGTATAGTTGTCACATCCTCCCAAGTGTAGTGACACAAGGGCACTCTCCCACCATACCTAGTCAAAAGCCCCCTCAAAGTCAATAAACTCTGCCAGCACATACTTAGCTTGGGAGTTTTCTACATAGTTCTTAAGGGTGGCAATGGCATCTTCTATTGAGAAACCTTTTTTAAACCCGAACTGATTAATTGAACATAGATGGTTATCCTGTAATGTTTTTTGTATTCTTGGAGAGCAGCCTTTCAAAAAGTTTCCCAATAGGGAGATTGGTCTGTATGCCCTGGGATTAGATGTCGACTTCCCAGGCTTATGTAAAACTTACATAAGTATGGCAATTTTCCACAGTCTTGGAAAGACCCCCTCGATATAACACTTGTTCATGAGATTGAGGAGGATATTGGGAAATAGGGCATAAAATTTGACTATTATCTGGTTTTCTATCAGATCCATCCCTGGACATTTTTTACTGTTTGGGAACATCTCACATCTATGTGGCAGGACCGGTGGAATGCCAGCGAACATGGAATAGTTACGAGGCAATTTATAACCAAAGTGGACTTTACTGCCGCCAAGGAAATAAATCCTTGGTTTGTTCTTTCGATGAATACAACGTACTTATTAACGGGACATGGCTCCCTCAGAGCCAAGTTACATGAACGTGGACTTCAACAGACCATTACTGCACTTGTGGGAGTGTGGAAACTTGGTCCCATGTTTTATTTGACTGCCCACAATATCTTCAGGCACGTTTAGAGTTGTTTAGCAGTGTATTGGATCTGACAGAAGATAACGTAAGTCCCTTGGTAGAAAGCTATATGAATTTTAATGCTTTACAGACATTTTCAGTGACTGTTTTTAAAAGAAGACCAGAAATAAGATCTCTTTACCCTCGAGGAAATTAGATTTACGATGTACAGAAGAATTATTAAAGAAACATTTACTAAGATTATTTGTTCAGGTTCTCAGCTGGTTGGAAGTCGCAGATCGGATGCTTCGATAGAGTTCTAATGGGAGGATATACAGGGATCTTCGGTGTTAAGAGGATTCTCATAAGAATGTTGATTGGTTCTGGGGCGTGATACCTGAAATTAAAAACTAAGGAACTAGATGAAAACACAGTTTACAAGCATAACTTCTTCTGAAACTTATGCAGTTATACCTTGTGTGGGCTTAAGTGACAACTAGATCTTTGACCATATAGATATGAACTACCGCATACATACATTTGAAATCTACATAAACTTAATGAAACGGGTTTTGCACAACGAGAACTTTTGTAAGTGAAAATACTCCATTTTCTTACCTATGGACTGTCATTGGAATTCCAAATCATACACAAGTTAAGACTCTCGGGAACAAGAATAATTAAAACTCTTCAGTAACTAGAAGAGAACCACCTGAAGAAGAGTTTTAAGACATTCTGGAACAGAACGGAGAAGACTACTGGGACTGACTTCTTTTTGAATGAAATCAAACTGGACAGTGCAACCTGTGACTTCATTTGAATATAAGAAAATGTACTGGGAATAATTGAACTGTGGTGAAAAAGACTAAGACTAGGAAATCATGTATATATGTTAATATAATTGTTACAATTGTTTTGCAAGAACATTCCTCCTAGCCTTGAAGTGGTTGGTCTTGGTGACTTGGAACCAAAATTACCTATCTGCTGAGAACAGGAGTGTTTGATCGAAATACTCAGACCATAATGTATATAACTACTAGTTTTTTTTTTTTTTTTTTTTTTTTTTTACTGGCTCTCCGGTAAGGGCAACCTGGCAGCGGAATTGCAGGCATTCGCCAGTATTCGCAGCATGTTCGAGAGGTAACCAGAGAAAGTAATACTCTTGGTCTGGTTATCAGCAGTGATCATTCGTGTATTAAGAATTTGCAGATAAAGGAACCACTAGATGGCAGTGATCACAGTGTACTGATGTGCGATTTACTTAAAGAGGTAACTACCATCAGGGGTAAAGGTAAAGGTTTTTGCTTCCGTAAAGGTGAGTACAGTGGTCTCAGGCAGTTTTTAAATTCTGTACAGTGGGATCAACTGACGATGTTGCCAACAGTAAATTCTGAGTGGGAAGCATTCAAGGAATTAATCGTGGATGCTACTAAAGGTTTCATACCTATTAAGAAATACTGTTCAATGTTTAGGCCTAAATGGTTATCAAATGAACTAATGAGATTCCTGACAGAGAAGAAAAATGCATGGGATGCATATAAATTATCAGGCGAGACAGAAGCCTATGGAAGATATAAGCTAGTTTGTAATCAGGTCACAAAGGAGGTTAGGCAGGCGAGGGCGGATTACGAGAAATCTTTGGCAAAAGATGCTAAGAAAAACAGCAAGGATTTCTTTACTTATATAAACTCTAAAAGGAAGGGGATGAATCTGATTCGTCCACTTGACAGCGATGGTTCGACTGTTGATGATCCTGCTCAGATAGCAAACAAACTGAATGAGTATTTTGCATCTACATTCACACGTGAGGATTATTAAGGTTTGAAAATGGAAGAAGGTTATCAAATTGTAGAAGTGTGCTTAATGATTTGTAATAACTGAGAGCACAGTGGAGGAGAAATTGTTGAAGTTAAACATAAGAAAAGCACCTGGGGTGGATGGGATCTATCCAGTTATATTAAACGAGGCGGCAAAGCAACTAAGCAAACCCTTAGCCACAATTATGAGAACATCCTTGGACTCAGGGGAAGTTCCCACGGACTGGAGATGTGCAAATGTATCCCCAATTCACAAAGGTGGATCGAAGGGTGACACGAATAATTACAGACCAGTTAGTTTAACTTCTGTTCCGGGTAAAATAATGGAGTCACTGGTTAAAGATGAATTGCAGGATCATCTCGACAAGACTGCAGCAATAATTCAGACACAGCATGGGTTTGTTAAGGGAAAGTCTTGTCTGACAAATTTGATTGGTTATTATGATGTGGTCACAAAGGAACTGGATGCAAAAAATAATTTTGATATCATATATTTGGATTTCAGGAAAGCTTTTGACACTGTTGCGCATGGAAGACTATTGTACAAATTGGAGCAGAATGGTATTAAGGGTAAGTTGCTACAATGGATAAAAGGATGTTTAAGTGCGAGAAGACAGAGGGTGTTAACCAATGGGTGCTGCTCTTCGTGGACTAATGTTATTAGTGGAGTCCCACAGGGTTCGGTGTTGGGTCCACTGTTGTTTTGTATATTTATCAATGATATCGATGAAGGTATATCAGGCTTAATGTCGAAGTTTGCAGATGATGCAAAGGTTGGCAGGGTTGTTAATGACAGTCATGGCAGTGTGCTACTGCAATAGGATCTAGATAATTTGGGCAGATGGGTTAAGAAGTGGCAACTGAAATTTAACCTTGACAAATGCAAAGTACTGCATATGGGTAGAAGTAACCCCAGAGAAATGTTCCAACTGTGTGATACTGCACTTAAGGTGGTAGAAAAAGAAAAAGACCTGGGAGTAATTGTGCAGTCCGATATGAAGTTTTCTGAGCAATGCAGACAGGCTGCCAGGGCAGGTCATAGGGTTTTGTCAATGAACTATACGAATTTTGCTAGCAGGGAAAAGGAGGTGATTGTCCCTCTGTATAAAGCAATGGTCAAGCCACGCCTTGAGTACTGCGTACAGGTCTGGAGGCCTCATTTTAGGAAGGATGTAGATTTGCTTGAGCGTGTACAGAGAAGGGCAACAAGATTGGTGAGGGGAATGAAGGGATCCTCTTACCAAGAGAGGCTTAAGTGCTGCAAATTGCAGTGGCTGGAGACAAGGCGCCTGCGCGGTGATCCGATCGAGGTGTATAAGGCCTTGAATGGGTTGAGCACGCTGAATTCTGATGGATCCTTCCAGTTGTTCAGATTACGAACCTAAGGGGGCATAAATTCAAATTAAGAAAGGACAGATGTAGAATAGATGTGCGGAAATTTGCCTTTTAACCAGCGGGTGGTTAATTGCTGGAACAAAATTCCATCTGTCGTTGTGGAAGTTGATAGGTTAAATAAATTTAAGGAGGAACTGGACAGGAATTTGGAGGGAATGGTGTGATTTTTTTTTTTTTTTTTTGGCTGATGCTGCATAAGCTCCTACGCTTGCTTTCTTGCATCACGTGCCACTGCTTGATGTCATCCATGTACATCAGGTGGGTGAGGGTGTACAGTTTCTTTCTTCCTTCTTTGAGGTTATGTCCATACTTGCTGCCGTTGAGCATGGTGGGTAGAGGATTGAGTGCTAGACAGAACCATAGTGGGCTCAGAGCATCTCCCTGAAAGATTCCTCTTCAAATGGGGATTGGCCTGGTTGTGATGTTCTCAACCTTAATGTGGTACTCTATTTCGCCAGTTGCTCGTAGGAAGTTTGTCACTATCGGATTGAACTTGTAGATCTTCAGGGTCTCTATTAGCCAGTTATGAGGTACGGAGTCGAAGGCCTTGCGGTAATCGATGTAGGCCGTGTATAGGTTGCGGGCTTATTATTATTATTAGCCATGTGGTGCAAGGAAGCCTGAGGCTTATGCTGCATCAGCCAAAAAAAAAAAAAAAATTTTCGTGTTACCCTGAGAGAGAGAGAGAGAGAGAGAGAGAGAGAGAGAGAGAGAGAGAGAGAGAGAGAGAGAGAGAGAGAGAGAGAGAGAGAGAGAGAGAGAGAGAGAGAGGAATCACCCAGAAAGAGAAGAATTATGATTACCAGGTCAGGACCGTTTGTTTGCCAAGCCCATACTCCCCAGATGTGAGCCCCTGGGGTAGAAGGCAAGAAAAATATCTTTCTGACTAGTTTTGTTTATATTATCAAAATGTTTGGTCAATTATTAACAAATTGCAATAATAAAAATAATAAAGAATTTTTAATAGTTTTAGTTTTTCATTATGAGGTGTTAATGTTGAATTTTTCAAGGCGGCCCCTCCAGCTTGCTACAATTGGGTCCTACATTTGCTAAGGCCGGCACTGCTTGTAGCCTCTTATAAATCTAACAATTTCGAATATTGTTACATAATACAAGTACTAGATAATTTTTTGAGTTGTATAGATTCTAAAATAGCATGTAATAATACACAATGTCAAATTTGTTTAAAATGGGATGGAAATTTAATTTATATTATATATATTTTATTTCTGGTATTCTACAATTTTTGTATATGGGAACCCCGAACAGGCGTGGTTTAAATCGGAAGAGGTGGCAACTCTACTAAAGCAATATGAATTAAATAGTAATTAAATGGTGCAAATAAATACAGTTCTTTCTAAGGAAAATTGAAAAGAAATGACTTTTCTTTTCATATATATATATATACCGTATATATATATATATATTATTATTTTTTTTTTAATTATTAATGTTTCGTTTAGAACAATTTCACTGAGAGCAAAACTCCTAGGGGGTGTGTTTTAAACCATGCTGCCGCTTCATTGTCAGTTGCGATGGTAGCGTCTGGGCAGTTTTGTGTGTGATTTGCATTTTTTTTATTTTCTGATTGTGATTAGAAGCATACGTTTACACCATGACTTATGCCCAGAAAATGTTAACAATAATTCGGAATATTCCATATTCACAAAAATTGCTAAAAGTTATTAATTCTCTATGGACTGAGAAAGGAATATTTACATTTTTTTTATCATTTTCATGGGTAATGTACGCATGGGAGACCTATCTTTCATACAGACAGGTAAATAGTTTGTATGTGCAATATCTTTACAGTGTACTTCCTGTTTGGGGCTTAATGGTAATGAAGTCGGAATGAATGAGGCATATGGAACTTGATAAAGCCATTTTTCGCTAAAACATTTGAGTGAAAAAGATATCCTCTTTGAAGAAAGATAGGAACAAAAATAATACCGCTACAAAATAAAATGTGGAGGCTGTAATTTACTTCGTAATATTTGATATAAGAATATTGCAAATTCCATGTCTCTTCATTCTGGCAAAATTTTCTATTGTTATATCCTGTTATTATTATCATTAGCTATATGGTGCAAGTAAGCCTCAGGCTTTTGCCGCACCGCCCAAAAAAAAAAAAATAATAATAAATTCCCGAGCTACCCAGAGAGAGAGAGTCAGTCAGTCAGAAGTAGAAGGGAATCACCAGAAAAGATAATGATATCCAGCTCCGGACCCTAGGTATGCCAAGACCATACTAACCAGATATGAGCCCCTGTTACCACAGGCTACGAACGTAATTCAAACAACAAGAAATATTCTAATATCCCTTGTGAGAAAAGTAAAAATGTTAACTGTATTGTGCTGGAAACATGTTTCAAGGACAAAATATGTACATAATCATCAGTACTGTTTTGTTTTAGAAGGAATTCATATACAAACTTGTGTCAAAGAATGAGCCACACTGTGTGGAAGAATGAGCCTTTTTGTGCTATTGAACAATGTGACTAAAAATAAAATTTAAAAAGTATATATGTAATGTTTAAATACATATTTTGAAAATTTTCTGGCTTTCTGTAAGCTACTTTTATTCATTGCAGTTCTAAGGGCTGTACGCTTGGATGCATCATTCCCATACATTTTTGAATCTAGTCATGGTCTTCTTACCACCGATTTGCATGAATATCATATTTGACCAAAGTATTGCACTTTCTAGTGTATTCTGACTTTCATTTGGATCTTTTGGTATACATTTTTTTGAGTTCTTTTGTGTTCAATTCTTTGTTGATAGTAGTGATGGAATCATTCACATGATATGTTTCGTGTGTATTGTAACATGAATCAGTTTGTGTTTTCTGTGCTTAATGCAGTCGTGGTCAACCAGATCTAGATTCATCTCTGATAACTCCATAATCCCTTTTGTATATAGTAACTCAGTTCTTGATGATGCTGTACAAAGCAATCATGTTTCTATAATATTCTAACAAGTTTGCTTCCCAGATAGTTTAAAAAAAAGAGAGAGATATTATTCTAAAAAATTGCTATTGCGTATAAATGGTTGAAATTTAATATTATCACATTTATTTAATTTTCAAATAAGGAAATATGTCATTATTTGAAAGAAAGAAAACATATGTATTGTTAGAAAACAGACAGTTGGTTAAGTGGAAGGGGTGTATCTAGTGGTTGGGAGAGAAAGATGGATAGATTAGAGAAACCCTAAAGGGTTCAGTGATGTTTCTCTTCTTCTGGTCTTTCTCTACTATTATAATTAATGGGAATATCAGGTTGAAGCCATAGCTGTGGGCGATGCTATGGAATGCCATGTTGTGGGAGGCTGGGTTACTGAGCCCATGTGACCAAACAGAGTCAGTAACTTAGCAATAGGGAAACACCAGAAGAAACCTCAATGAAGCCATCGAGACTCTCTCCAGTCTATCCATTGTAAACAGAAACAGGGCAAGAACTACTGTCCCTCCACTGAATAACCTCTTCCACTTTCCTTACTGTCCCCATTCCTTCTATTCAGCTTCCTTTCCTCACCAGATCCTCTGACACTACCAGCACTTCTGCTCTTTTTCTCATCCTCTTCCCAACAGTTTTAGTGCCAGCATCAACAACAATGGGAATCACAGTTTGATCTACCAGCATGGCAGAAAGACAAACGCACTTCATGTTGAATACAAGCTTCTGATCCCCATCCACTATGGCCCTGAACCAGCAGCTATGCTGTGACCTCTCCAAGAACAACTGACTATGTCCAATAAAATACACCTTGTTCAGACTTTTGTTCGCGCTGTATTCTTTATCAGCTATTGCCCTTGCTCTACAGCAGTGGTTCCCAAACTACTGAGATCTATGGACTCCTTCAAAAATCAAAGAAAGTTTGCATACCCTTATATATATATAACATATGCATATATTATATATCTGTATGTGGTGGTCGACCATATATATACAGCCACTCCCCAATTAACGTAAGGGTTGCGTTCCGCAGAACTCTATGTCAGTCGGATTTTACGTGTCTGAATTTCCCCCATGCTTGTGCATCACTCACAACTGTGCTTTGAATTAAAAAAGAAATGTTTGACGACCATGTGAATAGAATTATTTACTGTATTTATTCAATTTTTTTATCTCGTGCAGGAAAAATTACAAAAGTGTGCAATTTAAAAATTTTCAAAATTATAAAATTACAAAAAAAGAAAGGAGACAGGCATAATGTCAGTAAGTTTTACCTCTCAAGCATTGTTGCCAGAATCGATGTCTTCAGCTGTGATAAGTACACTACTACGGAGATTGAGGCTGTGGAGATTTAGAAGGGGTCAGCCGCTCAACCTTACGAAAGAACATATGGATGACTGGATGGTGTGGTGGCTTTTTCTTTTAATCATAGATTTCTTTGTAGCAAGCAAGCATATCATTCATCCATCTGTTAACTTTTAAGAATTGTTTGCTGTCAGGATCCATCTTCTCAAACCTCACCATTGCCGATGCAATTTCACGAAATGCCATTGCCATCTCTCTGTGATGAAGCACCTCGGTTCCTCATTTGGTTCATCTTGAGCTTCGTCAGCATTTTCTTCTTTCACTATCGCTGCATGCAAGTCAATAAGTTCTTCATTAGATAATTCTTTCTCTTCTTCCTCTGTTAACTCCTCCATGTCTTTGGCATCAACCTCCAACTGCAACCTTTACAGTCTTATCTCTAATCTCTTCATATGATTCATCTTTTTCGAAGCCTTTTACGTGTGATGGGCATATTTTCTTCCATGCGCCATTTAAACAACTTTTAGTAATTTCCGCCCACTCCTTATAAATGTGGTAAATATTATAAGATTTCCAAGTCTCTTAACGTAAACTTTTTCTCACCATCTACATTTGCTCAGACAATGCCTGAGCAAATGTTGTGCGTAAATAGTATGCTTTTAAATTTGAAATAACACCTTCACTCATCCAACCTGATCCTGGTTGGATGAGTGAAGTCTTGTTTGGCTATAGAAATATGACTCTCACATTTGAATTGAAATCATCTAGATGCATAGGATGTCCAGAGCATTATCTAATAGAAGCAAAATCTTGAAAGGAACGTCGTTGTCTTTACAATATTTTTCAACCTCGGGAATGAAGCAGCATTTAAATCAATCCTCAAAGAGAGATATTGTTACCCATGCTTTCTGGTTCTATCGGAAATACACGGGTAGGGTGATGTTATTGATGCCCTTAAATGCACGAGGATTTCCAGAATGGTACACATTCTGGAAATCCTCAATTACAGATTAATACCAGAGTGGTATTAATCTGTAATCTCCTGCTGCATTAGCCCCAAGCAAGAACATGGTCCTATCTTTTGAAGCCTTGAAACCTGGCATTGTCTTATCCTCTTTGGCAATGTATGTTCGATCCGGCATTTTTTTTCCAATACAGAGCAGTTTCGTCAACATTGAAAATTTGCTGCATTGAATAGTCAGTCACCTTCATCAATAATTTTTTTCAACACATCATAAAATTTCTCTGCAGCTGCAGAATCGGCACTGGCGACTTCAATGCATACTTTAATGTTTTGGAAACTAGCGCAGTGTTTGAACCTATTAAATCACCCATTGCTTGCCACGAACTTGGCTTGGGGTTTGCCATACTTACCCTTAATATCCTCATAAATACTTGGTGCTTTTGGGTGATTCCACATCGTGGCCTAATTTTGAAGATGGTCCCGCTTGACCATCTTCAGTATTGTTTTAAACTTGGTGTAGATGTTTAAACAGGTTTCCAAAGAAGTTGTGCAAAAATTCAGTTCAAAATATAGTATGCTTGAGGCACCAGCACCTTTTTTGTGAAGGTCACTTGTGTTACGCAGAGCAAATCACAAAAAATTTTCAAAGTTTTAAGTGTTACTGTTGCACAACATTGAGAGTTAGTGCTCTGAAACTTGGTATACCTAGTTAACTTTTGGCAGAGAATGCAAAACTTTTGGTGTCTAGGCTCAAAAACCTTCACAATTTTTACAGTGCGGTCTAAAATTGGCACCAAAAATTTGTTGCAACAAATTTAAGCAAGATTTTGAAAGTCATAACTTTGAAATAAAAACCTTTGGTACCTTCTTCTTTGAGCATTCCATTTAACAGCTGCATGAATTCAGCCTAACTAAATATGAGCTCTTATACTTGTTTGATGGCTGAGATATTTTCCTTCAAAGATGGTCTCAAAATTTTACCTATTTTTAGGGAAAATATCTTAATGTGGGACACCTTCAATTCTCTTGTTTTTGCCACCATTGGAAAGAGCAGATTTTAAGCAACAAGAATCGTAGTTTTTCAGTTTTGTATCTTGCTACTTAAGGCCTAAAAAATGGCCTTAAACATTTTATATTTTCCTCATAATATTTTTGGAAAAAATATTTATCAATAAGGACAGAACTATTGCATTTACAAGAGTGAAATTTTCTGCAGTTACTCTGCCCTTTGGTTTAAGGAGAAAGGATATATATTGCCAATGCACAAAAAGATCTGTATTTTTACAGTGGGTATGCAAATGGCAAGAAAAGAAATTCCATGTGTTTCTTTAGTGCAAGTTTCCAAGCCTGAAAAGTGGTCTTTATTCAGGATTCCAAGCATAAAGGTGATGTTCTATTGGTGTTTAAGCTTGAAAGAAGTTATAACTGCAACAAAATTTATTTAAAACACAATACAATTTGAAATAAGCAAGTGAGTGTGAAGATATTGAATAACTGCTTCATAATGGACTGGAATTTTTCATTGATGGTTGATATTACTACTTCAGGCAAGCTATATTGTCATCCCATTGTTGTTGTTTTTGGAGCTGGAAGATTGGCAATAATTTGTTCAGTAATCTAGCAGACATCTTGTCTAGCAGGCCAGTGAAATGAGTGAGCTGCTCCATGAGGATGCATTAAATTTACCAATACATCATGTTCTTCAAATGAAATTTCACAAATATTTCCAGTCCACCAATTAATGTCATAAACACGGGCAATGTATTGGCCAGGTTGTAAATTAACAATTGTCACATATTGAATATTGGTTTCAATAGTCTGATCTAGATGAGCTACAAATGATGATGGTTTCTCATTTAATACTCTGCAAACACAAATTTGTCTTGCATCAATAGGAATGAAGTAATGATTTTCTTTTGTTCCAGCAATAGATGATCTCTGTGAATCTCTCTTAAAATGGCTTTACTTGCTCAATTTCCTCTTTAGAAACAAAACAGGATTTTATTCTAGTCACCTGCTTGTCACAAAATTCAAACATGTTTCTTGGTGCCAGGATTTGGTTTTCAATTGGGTGTTGGAGTCTTGCATGTGCTGCCAATCGTTTTATTGTTTCACCAATTCCATCACATGGTGACTTGCCATGGCTAGTGCCAAAGAAATTCCATTCAGCACTGATATCAAAATCCTTCTGATGAAGACACAAGTTAATAAAATTCTTTAAATTCTTGTATTGAGCTGCAGAACCATCACTGAAGTAGTAAATGTGCCTGATTTCTGTCATGAAACTCTTCAAATATTCAGTTAAGTTGGTTAGAAAATCATGCATTGCAATTGTGCATGGCAGTCACTAATTATGCAGAAACATATTCTAAAGTTCAACATCCTTGTAATAAATGACAAATGGATGTAATGTAGCCTGGCCATTCTCCCAGTGGAACCCTTGAATAGCATCTTGCACAATAAATGAATAATTTTCTGCCAAATCCATCAAGATGACCAATTCTCTTGTCTTTAGGCTTTCCTTTGTTGACTTCAAATGGTAGCTTTAATGTTTAGTAATGTAGTGATGACAGGAAACATTAAATATCTTTGTATTCAACTCTTCAATAAAATCTGTTAATTGCTTTGTGTTCAGTGTATCTCTGTCAGTGTGTATCTGTTGTTTGAATTCAATAATATCTTCTGGTTCATTGTTTTCAAAAATATTCTCTTAACTTTTTAAATTCATCTATTCCTGGACATTTTTCACACCCATGAAGCATACTATCTTTTGACTCCAAATCAGACTGTTTTACCAATGAGAACCTTGTAATCACATTCAACAAGACTTGCTGCTAGCATTAACTTGACATTTTGATGGATTATGCATACACATACAGAATGTGTTCCTGGTGCACCAACTGTGACACACCACTTGGGTCCAAAGTTCACACGGCGCCTCCGTAGCCAGGTGGGCAGGAGCAGCAGTGCGTAGCACACGCTTCTTGATTAGACCGGGGTTCGAGCCCGTGACCACCAAATACGGAGGATGCGGAAAGGTCAGGGAATGACCACCGCATATCCCCGGAGCAATATGGCCTTAGTTGCTAATGCTCCAAAAAACAAAAACTACTCTGACCTAGGAGTTGTCTCGAAATATAAACAGAACCAAAGTTCACAAAATTTAGAAAATCCAATGTCAGATCCATTTCTATCTCGATAAGTTATAAATATTTCCTTCAAGTTGCTGAGTAGTAGTAATCTTTCTTTCCAGGGCATATCCGACTAAATTCATCATCATAAAAAAATTCCATCACCTTTTGCTTTACTTGCTCAGAAAGATTTTTTTCCTTTCTTCTTTCCAGATATGGCCATGATTCCTTCTGCTTTAAGTTTTCTAGCTTTCTTGACCATTCTTTCTGAGACACTAAATTCTTCCATTGTTTTCTTTAACTGGAGCTAGCATAATATTAGAAGTATTTCTGAATGACTTGATACCATCGACTTTTCTTTTAATTCTTTCAGCAGCTCATTGTAATCTAAGCAATTTTCAAACTGATGACTTGCACTTGGCTCCATGATGTCATTTGGGATCCAAGCCACCAATAGATGCAGTTTTACTGGCAGTTACATCTTGTACTTGACTTGCCTTCCTTTTGGCATAGCCTTGTGAATCTCTCTTAGCCATTTGCCGAAATTTCAGAGGAGAAATACCAATAGCCATCAAACTTGTGTTCAAGCTTTCAGTCACATGCATTTTGTCATCATTAGGGTTCGGATTTTTATGACCTTAAAAATGTCAAAATATGATGAAAATATGTCATTAAATTTAACCAAATACTGTATGTCATTAAATTTAACCAAATATGATCTATTTAATATGACTAAATAATTTACCTTTACGTACCGTATAAATGATATTTACTTTTTTTATTCTTTTCCCACGGTTTTTTAGAAATATATTTTAAATCAATTTGATAAATAATTTGTTGATTATCGTAAGACAAAATATGAAAGTTTCATGTCAACAAGTATAAAATAAGCTATTAAATATGATATTTCATATATTTTTTGAAAATTATGACCTAATGCAGTGGATTTAAACCCGGGGTGCTGCGGCACCCTAAGGTGCCACAACAACATTCCAGGGATGCCACGTAATTTGGGTTTAAGTTACTTAAACTTATTTATTTTTTAATTTATATGTTTATTTCATTATAAAAAGGTGTACAGTGTCTTTTTAATTTTGTGGTGATCTATATTGATGTTTACTTAGTACCTTTGTATAAAGAATAAAATTATATACTGTATATATATAATTTTTATAATTATATTATTGTAATAAATATCATATAACATATTTTTAATATTATATATATATATATATATATATATATACACACACACACACACACACAGAAAGAGAGAATCGGATCTAACAGGCAGAATATTGAGTAGGGGTGCCGCAAAATAAAATAAATTACTTAGGGGTGCCGTTATTAAAAAGAGGTTGAAAACCACTGACCTAATGTGTAAAATATGATGAAATATGAAATTATAAACACGCTTCTTTACGTTCCTCAGATCATGTAACATGGACACACTAAGTTTCATGCCTTTATGTAAACGAAAAATGAATATGATAATATATAAAAATCCGAACCCTAGTCATCATGGTCTGATCCAGATGAAGTTGATGTTTCTGTTGCTACTTTTCAGCTGTTAGACTCTTTTCGGCATGATGGATACAGCTTCTGCCCTGGTTTTATGTCTACCTTTGTTAGGTCTTTCAGGTAGTCTGCCATTGACAAATAAATTGGTTGTAAACTGTTTTTTAACCATATGATTTTTCTTCTGGGAAAGGATTGCAACATGAATGCTGCAAAAATTTAAATTTTGTCAAAAGCAAAGCTTCACAATGTAGACATTGTCTTCTTCACCCAGTTTTAATCCACAACGTTGACCTATCACCTGTTGTTCTTCAAATTCTTTAAATAATTTTAACCCAGTTTTGCATGTATAGGATAGCACATAACATTTAGAATTATCCATATGACCGATGGTGCATGAGTCCAACTTATCTCCAGCAAAATCTTCTGATTCCATGGCTTTCGTGCTGACTAATAAGTGTATGTGTCTGCAAGCAACGAAAACTTAATTAACTTTATTACAGTTAAACAATAAAAAATAGAGGAACAAAATAAATACACTATTCATCATGAAGATAAAACACATTAATAACAGCATGGTTCAAATATTAGCTATATATACTTTTATGTATGATTCTAGAATATTCCAGAGTTCTAGAATGTTGTGAAATTCTGGAATATTCTATAATTCTTGGGTGTTCTTCAGAATATTCCAGAATTCTATAATTCTTGGGTGTTCTTCAGAATATTCTAGAATTCTATAATATTCTATAATTCTTGGGTATTCTTCTAGAATATTCCAGAATTCTAGAACATACTCTATTTCTAGATTATTCTAAACATTAAGCAGGATTAAGAAAGTATTCTGCAACAAAAATAACAATACGGCACATAAAACTACTTGATGTTTAGGCTTAATTTTAAGGCCTTAAATGCAAAGACACAAAATAGATAAACCATGATCCTTGTAGTTGAAACTCTGCTCTTTCCAATGGTGGCAAAAATGAGAGAATTGAAGGTGTCCCACTTTAAGATATTTGCCCATAAAATAGGTTAAATTTTGACTTTCACATTTTGAGTCAATCTTTGAAGGAAAATATCTCAACCAGAAAACAAGTATAAGAGCTGATATTTTGTTAGGCTGAATTCATGCAGTTGATAAATGGAATGTCCAAAGAAGAAGAAGGTACCAAAGGTTTTAATTTCAAAGTTATGACTTTTAAAAGTCTTGCTTAAATTTGTCGCAAAAAATTTTTGGTGCCAGTTTTAGACCGCATTGTAAAAAATGTGAAGGTTTTTGAGCCTGAACACCAAAAGTTTTGCATTCTTTGCCAAAAGTTATCTAAGTATACCAAATTTTAGAGCATTACCTCTCACCGTTGTGCAACAGTAATACTTAAAACTTTGAAATTTTTTGTGATTTATTCTGCATAGCACAAGTGACCTCCACAAAAAAGGTGCTGGTGCTTCAAGCTTACTATATTTTGAACTGAAATTTTTCACAGCTAGATTTTAAACCTGTTTAAACATCCATGCCAAGTTTCAACAAAATTGAAGATGGGCAAGCAGGGATCCCAAGGCCACTTGACATGGAATGACCCTTTTGCCTAGGTGTTGCACTACTTCGAATAAGTAACACTTCTCTGGCAGAGAAGACTACTCCATATGGAGGAATATACTCATTGTGGAGTTGCTTCATAACTGAGTTGTCACTATTGCAACAGGGTACCTGCCCACCCACCGATGATGAAGCCAACAAGCTTTGAAACAGTGCCGTCTGGGTGATGGTGGTGCCCATCGGAGAAAATAAGTAACAGTAGTCTTCTCTACCAGAGAAGCGTTACTTATTCAAAGTAGTGCAATACCTAGGCAACCCGTTGTGAAGGTATTCACAATATGAGATATAATAAAACGATGCATGCATACTACCTGGGTAGTAGAAATGATGGAGATGCATTACCCATGCTTAAACAGCCTTTTCATGCATAACCACTGTTTTTGTTTTTTCTTGAAATAAAATGTTCATTTTAGAAGTATACCATTGATGTTTTTAGACTAAACTGAGGACAGGGAACAACTTTTCCTTTGAGAAAAAAGCAGCTGATTAGGCAAAACTGAAATTTGGAAATCATAAAATTTAAATGGTAATATTTATTCCAATTTAAACATCAAATTCAAAAATTCCAGCTGAGATGACAAATAGTAGCCTAAATCTAAAAATAAGCGAGATAGACCTCAATGTGTTTTAATTGAAACACCCTCTCTCTCTGTCTGTCTCTCTCTCTCTCTCTCTCTCTCTCTCTCTCTCTCTCTCTCTCTCTCTCTCTCTCTCTCTCTCTATATATATATATATATATATATATATATATATATATATATATATATATAAGCTAAATTAAAATAGGATATTTGCCAGTAGCATGACAAACCAGTAGAGTGAAAAAGAACTTAGCCAAATAAAATAACATAACAATGACAGAAAAGTATATGGGGGGATAAAGAAGAGGGTAGTATTGAAGCAATATTACTAAAATAATTTAGAAAATTAAGCCAATTAAAAGAAATTTAGCGATGCCCCCCCCTTGATGGCACCTGTTTCCTAATTATGTGAAATCTCACTAAGGTGGAAATGTAGACTAACAATATTACATGATGAAATAAATTGAAAATAATAATTAATAAAATTAAACAGAATAGACTGACCATTATGCCCCATCTCGACAGAGGATTCCCTGACTATTATTGACCACAAGGCCAATAATAGTCAGGGAATCACTGCATTTCGAACGCTAAACAAATCCATGAACGACTGAATGATACTAAAATCAGACTGCCGATGCAATAGATTTGCATAACAGTGGTCCTTATGCAGCGAAAAATAATAAAACAGAAGTTGAACTGAAAATATATAGAAACAAATTAGGCTATAGATGACAGTACGAACGCAGCATTAGCACATCGTCACGCTACCCCCATGTAAATATAATCCAATTAATCCCAAAATTAAATAGAGAGAGAAATTAATAAAAATATATATTAAAAATAAATAAGAAAAAATAGTAGGAAAGCTAATATCAGTGGCAGCAGAAAAGCAAAATCCACTACATGTTGTTTATAATAAGCTAAATTAAAATAGGATATTTGCCAGTAGCATGGCAAACCAGTAGAGTGAAAAAGAACTTACCCAAATAAAATAACATAACAATAACAGAAAAGTATACAGGGGAGGATAAAGAAGAGGAGGGTAGTGTTGAAGCAATGTTCCTAAAATAATTTAGAAAATTAAGCCAATTAAAAGAAATTTAGCGACACCCCCTTGATGGCACCCGTTTCTGAATTATGTGAAATCTCATTAAGGTGGAAACGTAGACTAACAACGCTACATGACCAAATAAATTGAAAATAATAATAATTAATAAAATGAAACAAAATAGACACCATATGCCCCATCTCGACAGAGGACCATGGGGCCAATAATAGTCAGGGAATCACTGCATTTCGAGTGCTGTTTTTTTTCTGCTGTTTTATTATTTTTCGCTGCATAAGGACCACCGCTGTGCAAATCTATTGTATTGGCTGTCTGATTTTAGTATCATTCCGTCGTTGCATGGATTTGTTTAGCGTTCGAAATGCAGTGATTCCCTGACTATTATTGGCCTCGTGGTCCTCTGTCAAGATGGGGCATAATGGTCAGTCTATTTTGTTTAATTTTATTAATTATTATTTTCAATTTATTTCGTCATGTAATGTTGTTAGTCTACGTTTCCACCTTAGTGAGGCGCCTCCGTAGCCAGGTCGGAAGGAGCAGCAGTGCGTAGCACACGCTTCTTGATTAGACCGGGGTTCGAGCCCGTCGCCACCAAATACGGAGGGTGCAGAAAGGTCAAGGAATGGCCACTGCATATTCCCGGAGCAATATGGCCTTAGTTGCTAATGCTCCTAAAAACCAAACAACCACCTTAGTGAGATTTCACATAATTCGGAAACAGGTGCCATCAAGGGGGCGTCGCTAAATTTCTTTTAATTGGCTTAATTTTCTAAATTATTTTAGGAACATTGCTTCAATACTACCCTCTTCTTCTTTATCCCCCCCTGTATACTTTTCTGTTATTGTTATGTTATTTTATTTGGCTAAGTTCTTTTTCACTCTACTGGTTTGCCATGCTACTGGCAAATATCCTATTTTAATTTAGCGTATTATAAGCAACATGTAGTGGATTATGCTTTTCTGCTGCCACTGATGTTAGCTTTCCTACTATTTTTAATATATATTTTTATTAATTTCTATTTCTCTATTCAATTTTTGGATTAATTGAATTATATATATATATCATGTAATTTCAAAATTATTGAATAATGTAACTATAAATAAACTAATCTTCTTATATTAACTTGTGAAGTTCATAAAATGGGGTTGTGGTCTGAATATCTTTTTCAATCTGATTGTACAGGAAGCTATTACTTAGTAGATGTTTTACTTCAACACAACAAATAGTTGCTTCATTCTGATTATGGTCTACCTGCATTTAACTATGCCCATCACTGAACACAGAAATTCTAGTTCGTGTGTGTGTGGGGGCTGGATGAAGATTTTATAAGTTACCACAGGCTGGTGTCAAAGTTATAACTGTAGACCAATTGATTTTGAATGTACAGTGGATGCTGCTTATTGTGATCACTTTGGAACTCAGCTAAAGTGATAACAATAACTGATGAAACAAGGATGCTGCTGTTCGGCATTGTTTACTGGTGCAGAGTGGAACTGTGTGCATAAAAAGGTGGAAGTGAACAGAAATAAAACATGAAAACAAGCCTTTGGTCATTGAGGTTGTCACAGACAAACTGTACTTGCTACCTGGGAGTCTTAAACACTGATGGAACTGATATTCAGGTGACATTCAAGTCAAGTGGACCCAATTTCGGCAAAGTCCGGACGGTATGTGACAGCCAAATCCTCTGTTTGTACATACACGATGGTGGGACTGTTAGTAATCCTGGGTATAACCTCGGTGCACAAGCACACTGTGGGTGAACACCCAAGTGTGAACCAACGTAAGCAGGGGTCGAGGTGTGGTGCCTACACCACACGGAGGAATGCCACCCCTCTGTGTTACCAGGCAATACTAGGTGGTAGATGACTCTCATCAACTGGTGCAATACCACCACTTTGCTTATTGGAGACTTGAAGTTGTAAAACCCGTGTTTAGTCTCTAGAGCTAAGTTCTGGTCAACCCTTCCCATCTCTCTTCCATCATGTAGTTGACTGATGACTTTTGAGGTTATGATGAACATCATGGCGAGATCCAATCTTCCTTACATTTCGAGGGTACAGCTCTAATACGGTGTTCTCAGGCTGGCCGCTAGTTAGTACGCTGAACTGAACCTATTGGTAACTCTTTAGGAGGCTTCTGGATCAGTTAGTGTATAATCTTGCTACCTCTACTCTGCCAGCTACTGACCTGAGTTAGTCCGAGTAGTGTGTATGCGGAGGCCATTGTCGAGGCCGTGCTATGTCAAGGATCTGGGTATATTCTTACCATGTATATGTCCTATTCAAAAATTTCATTATTTCATACAGCATGCCCCCCCCCCCACTTTTTCTTACTGTTGAATATACAGTAAACCCCCGCTATTCGCGGTCGCTGATTTAATATAAAATGAAACCTAAAAAAATGTGAATTTTAAAGTGCCGTGAACATTTTCCGCCATAAAAAGCATAGCTGTGGCTAAAATTATCTTTCCCGGTAAAAAAGCGCTCGGTGGGTGGGTGGGTGGGGGGTTGACAAAATCGCGAGCGTGGATGTTTCTCGCTAATCTTTGTTCAGTATGTGTTATGCGCTTGTCATGGTAGGTTTCGTCGTTTGCTTTTAATTTATATGCTTATAAATTGAATAAACTTATCAATTTATAAATTGATATGTTTAAAAGTGATAAATCTACCATTTTGCAGTGTAAAACAGACTTTTTCTAGTGTGTGAATAGAAGAAAGTGATTTTATTGTGGAGAAATTCTTTCTAACCCATACAAAAATATGGCTATGAATAACAAGGGAAATGTGAAAAGATCAAAGAAGGTGATGACATTAGCGAATAAAAATGAGTTATTAGATAAAATTTCTAATGGTGAAAGTGTCTTCTCGGTGGCAAAACATGAAATTAATGAGTCAACGGTACGATCAATCAAGAAATTGGAAGAAAACATCCGCCGTAGTGTCCGTGAAAATGCGCTAATTGCTTCAAAAATTTGCTCTGTAACTCGTGATATTAAATTAGAAAAAAATGGAAAAGGTTTTAAATCTGTGGATAGCAGACCGAACTCATAATAAAACTCCTTTAAGTTCACTCATCATTCGTGAAAAGGCAAAACTCCTTTATCAACACTTTAGCGAAACTGGTGATAACACTGGTGGGATAAGTTTTTTAGCTAGCAAAGTTTGAAAGATTTGTTTGAAATTTCTAATAAATATTACATTTAATATTAAATTGTTTCTTATTTTCATTTTGATGCCATATGCTTGCATTTCACAATGTACTGTCTATGTACATAGTCATATTATGAAGGCACATATAATACATACATAGACAAAATTTTAGACTAGTTTTTCTTGTATATTTCATACTTTGGAACGGAACCCCTTTATTACTATGGGAGCCATAACTCAATTTTCGTGTTTTCGGTATTCGCTGCATTTCTCAGGAACGTAACCCTGTTACTGTACCATGAATTGTCAAACTAATAGAGTAAGCTTATCTGCGAAAAGATCTAAACCTCCCAAACAATTCCTAGTTCATTTCACAAATATATGTGGTCTCAATTCTAATCTCAACAATGTCCATTTCCACTTACAGTCTGCCAAACCCCATGAACTTTTTCTGACTGCTCATCTCAGTTGTCCAAATTATTCGCTGTATATTTCCTTTCGCCTAAAAGGTGGTACTTGCACATATGTCCGTTCTGATATTCCCTGTCAAAGACTTGGCAATTTGAACTCTCCTCTCTTTGATCTTCTCTGGCTTAAAATCTCTCTACCTCATTGTGTCAAAAATCATCTGTTGTCTCTACCATTCTCCAAACTCCACTAATCACTTGGAGCTCTTTGACTTCCTCTCTTTGCAACTTGACTTTCATCAGTCCCACTTTCCTAACAGTGATGTAATTTTCCTTGGTGATTTTAATGTTCACAACAGCACCTGGCTTCCGTTTTCTAGTCACACCGACCCAGCAGGTCGAGATGCTGACGCTTTTATAATTACTAATGACCTTGCACAGATTGTTCATTTACCTTCAAGAATACCGGACAATCCTAACTATACAGCCAGCACGCTTGATCTTTTTCTCAGAAACAACTCGTCTAAGTACACAGTCAAAGTGAGTGGTCCTTTACGGCTCAGATCACAACTTGGTGATTGTCTCTTCTCCAATGGAGCCTTTATCTCATTGCTATTCCCAACCTCGTGTTGTTTGGCATTACAAGAATGCAAATGGGATGACATGTGAGATTTCTTTTCCTTCGTCGGATTACTGTTTCAAATAACTCTGATGTCAACATTTGCTCAGATCGTGTCAGTGAAATTATTTTTGTAGGAATGCAATCCTTTCTTCCACACTCCACTTTAAAATCTCATCTTTTATCTAAACCTTGGTTTTCCAATAAATGTGCTAAGGCTGTTCAAGAGAAGAACATCATTTATCGTAATTGGCTTGTTTCCAATTCTTCAGTTTCATTTTCTACCTACACCAAAGCTCACAACAAATGTAAAGCAGTTATTTATCAATCCAAACTAGACTTTGAACAGGCTAAGGGTAGCCGAGCATTCTGGTCTCTTACCAAAGCTATTGGCTGCAACTTTTGCCTGTCTCTGCTAGCATTCTATTTTTCTTCCAACTCATGTATTAATAATCTTGGTAAAACACCTTCCACCATTCCCAATATGCTCCATTCAATGCCTCCTGTGGTCTTCCATCAAAAGCATGTCAAAAGGATTTTGACGAATCTTGATGCTAAGAAAGTTCCAGTTCCTGATGGTATTTCTCCACTTATTCTCAAAACCTGTGCTCCTGAACTTACTCCTGCTCTTTGCCACCTTTTTTCACTTTCTTATTCCAAAGGTGTTTTTCTTCTGCTTGGAAATTTGCTCAAATCCCTCCCATCCGATTATCGCCCCATTGCAATTACTTCTACTCTTTCTAAAGTAATGGGGAAATCAATTAACTGCCAACTCTTAAAACTATCAAGAAACCTTCCATCTGATCAACGATCGCCAGTCAATATAGATTCTGTCAGTGTCAATTCACTGGTGATATTCTGGTTTATGTTACCCATTTATGGACAAATTCAGTGGAAAAGTTCGGTGAAACACAAGTAGTTGCTCTTGACATCTCAAAGGCTTTCGATCGTGTTTGGCATAAAGGTCTTCTAAACAAGCTTCCATCTTATGGTTTTCCAACTGTTTTTAGTAATTGGTTATCCAGTTTTCTCTCTGATCACTCACTGAGGATGATTGTAGATGGCTCTCTGTCTTTTAACTTCTCCACTAATGCTGTTGTCCCCCAAGGTTCAGTTTTTCCCCCCACTCTTTTCATCTTGTATATTAATGACCTTCTTCCATTGAATGGAAATCCTATCCATAGTTTTGCCGATGATAGCACATTGCATTCCACTTTCCATTTTGAGAAACCTTGCCCTGCTTAATCAGCTTCAACTTCTTGAATATCCGCTACAAATTCCTTAAATGCCGATCTTCAGGTAATTCTCCAGTGGGGCAAAGCCAACTCAATTGATTTCAATCCTTCTAATACTCAGTCCTGTCTTATATCTTGCAAAAAGTATTCTTCTGCTCCTATGCTTATCTTTGGTGACATTCTGGGCAAAACGATATATCTCTTTTGGGGATTACCCTGACTTCTAATCTCTCTTGGCACAAGCACATTATAAATATTGCTTCCTCTGCATCTAAAAAACTTGGTTTTCTCTTTTTGCTCTTGGCGTTACTTTTCTTCTAAACTGCTGTTCACTCTGTACAAATCGCAAATCCGCCCTACCATGGAATATTGATCCCACATCTGGGGCGGTGCCCCCAAAACCTCTCTCAGCCTTCTAGATTCCATTCAGAAGAGGGCAGTTAGGTAAATTAATGACTTATCTCTAACAGAGTTTCTCCACTCACTGTCTCATAGACGTACTGTTTCTGCTGCATGCCTTTTCTACAGATATTTCCACGGGCACTGTTCTTCTGAATTGGCTTCTATAATATATTTGACCACATATATTTGTGAAATGAATTAGGAAGTGTTTGGGAGGTTTAGATCTTTTTGCAGATAAGCTTGCTCTATTAGTTTGAGAATTCATGGTGTATTCAATAGTAAGAAAAAGTGGGTGGGACATGCTGTATGAAGTAATGAAACTTTTGCATATGGTGTACACATGGTAAGAATATACCCAGATCCTTGACATAATGTGGCCTCGATAATGCTCCCCGCATACACTACTTGGACTCCCTCCAGTCACTATCTGGCAGAGTAGAGGTAGCAAGATTATACACTAGCTGATCCGGAAGCCTCCTAGAGAGTTACCAATAGGTTCGGTCTGGTGTACTAACTAGCGGCTGGCCTGCGAACACCGTTTTAGAGCTGTACCCTCGAAATGTAAGGAATATTGGATCTCGCCACGATGTTCATCATAACCTCAAAAGTTGTCAATCACACTGCATGATGGAAGAGATGGGGAAGGGTTGACCAGAATTTAGCTCTGGAGACTAAGCATGGGTTCCACCAATTCGTCTCCAATAAGCAAAGTGGTGGTATTGCACCGGCTGATGAGAGTCATCTACTACCTAGTACTGCCTGGTAATATAGAGAGGCGGCATTCCTCCATGTGGTGTGGGTGCCACACCTCGACCCCTGCTTATGTTGGTTCACACCTGGGTGGTCACCCACCATGTACTTGTGCATGGAGGTTATACCCAGGATTACTAACAGTCCCACCATCGTGAAGGTGCAAGCAGAGGATTTGGCTGTCACAGACCGTCTGGACTTCGCCAAAATTGGGTCCACTTGACTTGAGTGTCACCCGAATATTAGTTCCATCAGCATTTTAGACTGCCAGGTAGCAAGTACAGCTTGTCTGGCATATCTGAGAGATGTCTTGTGACAGCCTCAAGGACCAAGTTTACTTTGGCAGCATACAGGCACTTTTTGATTTATTTTGGAATGCCTCTGTCATTATCCCATTATGTCAATGAGAGATAAAAGAACATTGCCATATTTAGTGGTCATGCAGGCTTGAACCAGGGTCACTCAAAGTGCATGCACTTAGAATGTTGTGCACTCCACTGCAAAAAAAAAAAAAAAAAGCTTGGCCTGTATCAACAAGATAATGCACTCCATCACAAAAGAAAAATTGTTTAGAGTAACAGGTTGCAACGCTAGACTTCAACCCAATAGATGTGTGATGTGAACACTAGAAGCCACCAAAATCAGCAGTCCACTGAGTTCAAAGATTATGGAAAAAAAGGTTTTTTTGGGGAAACTTAGATTGGGAATGGGCAACCTATGGCTCGCAGCAACCTGCAAAAAAAAAAAAAAAAAGTGTCAATTCTTCATTTCTTTATCTCAATAAACCTTTTAACTTTCCATGACTCACATGCCAAGTAAAATTACACAAAACAGGTTACCCAATACGTCTGATTGTGTCATATAAGAATTCTGCCTTTGCTTCATTAGCCATGTTTATCTATCCAATTCTAAAATCATTTAGAGAACATTTAACATATAACATTAAAAATGACGATGCATTATACATGTCCCTTAAAGACCTTCATATTAAAAAAGATAAGTTATATTCATTGGATGTGGATTCACTATATAAAAATGTAAATGTTCCATATGCTTTAGACATAGTTTGGATCCTTTTAAATGATGACAATATAAAGATTAATAACACTAGACTTCCCAATGATAGAATCTTTGAACTAACGAAATTATTAGTAAATGCCAATTATATTCTCTTTCAAGACAAAATCTATTGACAGATTTTTGGTCTACCAATGGGCCTAGACATCAGTGGACTCATTGCTGAGTTATACTTGGATAACTCAGCAATACGGAGGAAACAGCCTCCGTAGCCGAGTGGTCAGAGCAGGAGTGCAGTAGCACACGCTCTTTCATGCAATAAATGAACAACATGTATTCGGTTTTAATGAAGCAAAAATAATAAATATCCAACACAATTACTATAAATTACTTATTGCGGAAACCCTCAAGATGAAGTTATGTTTCAATTAATATTCGTAGACCATTCCTACTATCTGATGATTGGTCATTTATGTGCATGCGTGAAGAACAAAAAAGTACTACTTAAGACAAATTTTTCTGGTTAACTTTTTTGGTTTCTCTTATTCCTGTGAACATTGTAGTTAAAAAGCCTTAGTCCATCGTAAGGAATGAAGAGAATATTGCTCTAAATGCAGTTAAGCTTTTTATATCGATTTTAATTTTAATGATGTTGGACCTGATGTTTTCCTTACTAGCAGGGGGGTGGTGGTTGGAACCCTGGGTTGAGTTGGGAATTCCAATATTAATACCATGGGGTTGTCGCGCTACTGTTCTGACAGTGGGGAAGATGTTTAATTAATCGTTAAATGTTGGACTAGGAGAGTTGTTCGAAAGAAGCCATCCTATAGCAGAAAAATAAAGGTAATCCCTGTTGCATCTCATATGACTCACAGGGAATCTGACAGATTCCCCTCCAATCCCTTTTCTGTCAATTCTTTGATTGCAGAGGTGTCAATGAGAGATAAAAGAACATTGCCATATTTAGTGGTCATTACCTGGGAGGATATGGTGGCACCATATCCTCCCAGGTAATCTACCTCTGACTTAAAGAACATAAATAAATAACTATATTTATTATTTATAACTTGATAACTTTATGAATAAAAATCAGGAAAATTGCTGAATCCAAGGATGCAGCATGGGAGAAAAGATGCCAATAAATTGCCAGCTCATTAGGAAAAACACAGTCATCCGAAGCATGGTGAAGCTTGAGAGCACTGAAAACAAATGAATCTCGATCGAATAAGAACTTTATAGATATGCCAACATGGGAAAATCATTATAATAACCTCTTATAATGAAAGACAATCACAGTATCAGAGCATAATTACTCCTCCACCAGTAGATAATAGGGAGATAAAAAATTACAAAACATCAAGTTCTTGACTGTGCAAAATTAATGAAAAACAAAAAATCTCCGGGCCCTAGGAACATAGCGATGAAACTAATTAAATATGGACCACCAAGTCTTTTCGATCTGATAGCACAGCCGATTAACAGATGTATACAGCTAAGGAAAACTCCAAATGAATGGAAAGTAAGTTATATTTCATCCGTATATAAAAAAGGAAAAAAGCTGGATCCGGGGAACTATAGAGGCTTAAATGTTAATTGCACTATGTCCAGACTATACACTAAAGTGCTTCAGTTAAAATTACGAGAAGAGGTAAAAGATAAGATAAGCGAAGAACAAAGTGGATTTAGGTCAGGTCATTCTTGTGTGGACAATTTGTTTGTACTATAATAGCTGCTGGAGAAAAAGAAAAGCAGAGAATAAAGATACCTTCTTTGCCTTCATCGATTTAGAAAAAGCTTGACTCCGTTCCAAGAAAGGAATTATGGAAAGCCCTTCAAAATATGTCTAACCCAATCTATCCAACAAAGGGACTGAGACAAGGATGTAGCCTATCACCTTTATTGTTTGTTTTCTTGGAATGTGCTTTACAAGAATGGGAAAGAAACTGTTATGGAAAGGAAGTACCAATTAATGACAGATACCTTTGTAGTCTAAATTTTGCAGATGATCAGGTTATCATTGCACAAGAAGCTTATGATTTAGAATACATGTTGACAAAATTGAATCTTACATATGACCAATGGGACCTCAATATTAATTTTACAAAGACAGAATATCTAAGCACAACAGAACATCCTGATGAATTGAAAGTTACACAGTCTTTACAACTAAAACCTGTTCACTTTTTCAAATATCTTGGATGTAAATTAACTAGGGAAGGATTGGGGAAAGAGGAAGTTTACTCAAGAATTCATCAAAGTAGGAAGATTCTTAGTGCCTTAAACTCTATATGGTGGGACAACAATATCTCCCGTAGAACTAAAAAACATATCAGACAGTCGTTAATGGAATCGGTACTTTGCTACAAATGTGAGGTGTGGACACTGAAAGAGGGTGACAAAAAAAAGCTTAAAGCTCTAGAGATGGACTACCCATGTCGGAGTGCTAGGGTTTCTAGGCGAGAGAGGATAATGAATGAGGAAATAAGAAAACATATGCATGCAGATGAAGATATTATAGAACGATTAGAAAATAGGAGGTTGAGATGGTTTGGACATCTGCTGTGCATGAATGAAGTGAGATGGCCTAAAATTATATGAAGGTAATTCAAAAAATAAGTTACACTTGACCTTTGTGGGCCAAGAGACATTTATTGAGGTATGTAACATTATGCAATAGAAAGCACATACCCTGCACTACTTTTCCAGTCACCGAGTTGGTGTAAGCACTTCTTGGAACATGTGACTAAACGTTCGATTCCCTGATGATAGAAATCCACTCCTTGGTCATTCAGCCACCATCGAACTGCCGTTTGCACCTGCTCATCGTTTGAAAATCATTGTTCCCTCCCCCCCAGATGTTCTTTCAGCTTGCCAAAGATGTGATAGTCACAAGGCGAAAGGTCAGGACTGTACGGCAGATGTTGCCATACCTCCCATCCAAAACTTTGGAGCAAGTGTCGTGTTGTGCATGCATTGTGTGGTGTTGTCCTTAATGAGAACATCATCTTTACTTAACTTTCCAGGCCTCTTGTTTTTCACGGCTGGTCGCAAAGACTGTAATATTTGGCAGTATGAGGCAGCATTAATTGTTGTGCCATTTGCCAAAAATTCCATGTAAACAACTTCATAGTCGAAAAACACAGTGGCCATGACCTTTCCTGCGGATGGTGCAACTTTGAATTTCTTCAACACAGGTGATGTTGTGCATCTCCATTCCATAGACGCTCTCTTTGTTTCTGGGATGAAATGGTGCACCCATGTTTCATCGCCAGTGATGATGCAGCATAAGAAGTCATGGCCTTCCACAGAATAGCATTGAAGGAAGGCTAGAGAAGACACAAAACGTTGACCTTTGCATTCGTCTGTCAGTGAACGAGGAACCCATCGTGCACACAATATGCGATAGTCAAGATGTTCACGGACGATGGAATGAATGCTGCCTATCGAAATATATAATTCCTTTGCCATTTCCGTGACTGTCAATCTTCAATTATTGCAAATCATTTCACCAACCTGCATCATGTTGTCTGCAGTGGTTGACATTGATGGCCTTCCTTTTTCGATCAGCATCCGTCAATTTTGTGCAACCACTTTCAAACTGCTGGATGCGACATTTCATTTTTCCCATACACTGTCGTTATTTTATGATGAATCTTGGAACAATTCAGATGTTTCACCCACAAAAATCAAACTGTTCCACGTACCTTGAACTTGGAGCAACATTCTAGCTGACGTGTCATTACGAATGCTTGCTCCTACACAACTGTTACCATTACATCAACGAAACTCACTCGCCGGGGGGGGGGGGTATATGATATGAACTCCATTCTGCACAGGTGCCACATTTGTTGCACAATTATGCCAATTATAGCACAATTAAACTTATTTTTTGAATGCCCCTCATATATGAGTGAATACCACAAGGGAAGAGAAGGCGAGGACGCCCTAGAAAAACATGGAAGGAAGGAAGGTGCGCCATCAGCCATGAGAAAGAGAAATTTGAAAGCTGAAGATGCCCACATCTGGCAGCTTTGGAAAATGGGAATGACAATGTGGCGATCTGCTGTATTAAGTCAAACATAGATAACTTGATAACTAAATAAAGTACTAATATAAGTTTGTAACTACATTATCTTTCTCTATTTAAAAAAAAGGGGAGAGAAGCTACCAAGTACTACCACAATAATGACAGAACCTTCCAACCAGATGTTTATATATCATTAATGACAGACCTTTAAGAACAAACTACAGATGGCAAAAACCACTAAAACACTTTGTCGAATCATTCTTTCGTGCACAGTAATTATTTGAAATGGTGACTATACTAGAGCAATATGCCTGTGAATAAGTACAATAAGTTGTTTTCTGTAAGTCAAAGGCTCAATCCCAATAAAAATTCATGAACTTGTGCCTGTTCAAGGGCTTCACCATAAATGGCCAGGTATTTTTAACACATTCACTGCTGCTTATATTTGCAAGCATCCTTCTCTTGGGGCACATAAACAAGCAGACACTGCTTTTTAGTAATTGGATTTCGTCTGTGAAGAATCATCACTCCAAGTAATGCTGGCATCCATTGTTTGTAGTGTTCTAACGTCAAGAGATGCATTTGAACAAGATTCAGGATCTGCATCATTCGAACATAATTCTATTTCAGTATCAGATGACATATTATAAAGAGCTGCTTCAACATACTGTCCACTCCAGTTCTTTTTCATTCCAGATGCCTTAGGATATGGATCCATTATAACCCTTTAGGGTAAAATTTTATAGGAAAACACTTTTTACACAAAATTTTATTAGCAGACACACACTTAAGGATGATGTTTTATTTTTCACAAACTAAAGAATTAAAATTCAGCAAGCATTATCTTCAAAAAAAATCTAAAAATCTTCATAATCTAAAAAAAAAAAAAAAAATTACTTTTCTTCTTGTGGAAAATACTAAACTAGATAAAATAACTTCAGCATAACCAAAGAACATCTAAAACTGTGAACCAACCATACAGCTTTTATAGCACTTTCTAGATAGTGTGATTGATGCTAAGCAAAATATTAGCCATAATGCAATAGCCTATGGTTCAATCAGTGTGCTGTTACTGCTCAATTATTTAATTCATGTGTTTTTCCTTTTAGAGTACTCAATTATTGAATGGATGCATATTTGCATTAAGGCACAAAAATTGCAATTCAATTTGGTGCAAGTCTGCATTCTGGCTGCAAATGTGTTAATGGGTATTGCACTGCTCTGTGACATTGCATGATCTCATACGGAGCACTAAAATACAGGTTCTGAAAACCTATATACAGTAAACCCCCACTATTCGTGGTATCTGTATTTGCATATTCGCGGTCGCTGATTTAATATAAAATGAAACCTAAACAAATGTGAATTTTAAAGCGCCGTGAACATTTTCCGCCATAAAAAAACATGGTCGTGGCTAAAATTTCTCGGTCAAAACAGCGCTTAGTGGGTGGGGGACAGGAGTGACAAAATCGCGAGTGTGGATGTTTCTCGCTAATCCTTTTTCAGTATGTGTTATGCGCTTGTCATGGAAGGTTTCGTCGTTTGCTTTTAATTTATATGCTTATAAATTTATCAATTTATAAATTGATATGCTTACAAAAGTGATAAATCTACCGTTTTGCAGTGTAAAACATACTTTTTCGAGTGTGTTAATGGAATAAAGTGACTTTATTGTGGACAAGTTCTTTCTAACCCGTACAAAAATATGGCTATGAATAACAAGGGAAATGTGAAAAGATCAAAGAAGGTGATAACATTAGCAAATAAAATTGAGTTATTAGATAAAATTTCTAATGGTGAAAGTGTCTCCTCAGTGGCAAAACATTATAAAATCAATGAGTCAATGGCACGATCAATCAAGAAGTCGGAAGAAAAAATCCGCCGTAGTGTCCGTGAAAATGCGCTAATTGCTTCAAAAATTTGCTCTGTAACTCATGATGTTAAATTAGAAAAAATGGAAAAGGCTTTAAATCTGGATAGAAGACCGAACTCAAAATAAAATTCTGTTAAGTTCACTCATTTCACAAATATATACTTTTTCTGACAGAATCTCAGTTATCGGTTGATTCAACTACTGCTCATCTCAGATGCCCAAATTATTCGCTGTACGATTCATTTCGCCTCAAAGGTGGTACTTGTGCATATGTCTGTTCTGATATTCCCTGTCAGAGACTTGGCAATTTGGAATCTCCTCTGTTTGATCTTCTCTGGCTTAAAATCTCTCTACCTCATTATGTCAGGCGCCTCCGTAGCCAGGTGGGAAGGAGCAGCTGTGCGTAGCATACGCTTCTTGATTAGACCGGGGTTCGAGCCCGTCACCACCAAATACGGAGGATGCGGAAAGGTCAGTGAATGACCACCGCATATCCACGGGCAATATGGCCTTAGTTGCTAATGCTCCTAACAAACAAACAAACAACAACCTCATTATGTCAAATTCATCTGCTGTCTCTACCGTTCTCTCAACCAACTCTACTAATCACTTGGAGCTCTTTGACTTCCTCTCTTTGCAACTTGACTTTCTCCAGTCCAACTTTCTTAACAGTGAGGCAATTTTCCTTGGTGATTTTAATGTTCACAACTCCATCTGGCTTCCATTTTCTAGTCACTTCGACCCAGCTGGTCGAGATGCTGAGGCTTTTGCCAATTACTAATGACCTTGTGCAGATTGTTCATTTACCTACAAGAATACCGCACAATCCTAATCATACAGCCAACACGCTTGATCTTTTTCTCACAAACAACCCTTCTAAGTACACGGTCGAAGTGAGAGGTCCTTTAGGCACTTCAGACCACAACTTGGTGATTGTCTCTTCTCCAATGGAACCTTTATCTCATGGCTATTCCCAACCTCTTGTTGTTTAGCATTACAAGAATGCAAAATGGGATGACCTGTGAGATTTCTTTTCCTTGGTCGGATTACTGTTTCAAAACTTCTGATGTCAAAGTTTGCTCAGATCATGTAAGCAAAATTATTCTTGCAGGAATGGAAACCTTTATCCCACACTCCACTTTAAAATCTCGTCCTTTATCTAAACCTTGGTTTTCCAATAAATGTGCTAAGGCTGTTCAAGAGAAGAATGTTGCATATCATAATTGGCTTGTTTCTAATTCTTCAGTTTCATTTTCTGCCTACACCAAAGCTCGCAACAATTGTAAAGCAGTCATTAATCAGTCCAAACTAGAGTTTGAACAGGCTAAGAGTAGAAAACTTGCTTCTTGCCCTAATGGTAGCCGAGCAATCTGGTCTCTTGCCAAAGCTATTGGCCGCAACTTTTGCCGATCTCTGTCCAAACCAGATGGTTCTGTTGTCACTTCAGCCAAGGATAAAGCTGACTTGCTACCATCCCATTTTTCTTCCAGCTCATGTATTAATGATCTTGGTAAAACACCTCCCACCATTCCTAACATGTTCCATTCAATGCCTCCTGTGGTCTTCCATCAAAAGGGTGTCAGAAGGATTTTGACGAATCTTGATGCTAAGAAACTCCAGGTCCTGATGGTATTTCTCCACTTGTTCTCAAAATCCACTCCTGAACTTACTCCTATTCTTTGCCGCCTTTTTTCACTTTCTTATTCCAAAGGTGTTTTTCCTTCTGTTTGGAAATTTGCTCATATCCAGCCAGTTCCTAAAAGGGGTGACAAATCCCTCCCATCCAATTATCGTCCCATTGCAATTACTTCTACTCTTTCTAAAGTAATGGAGAAATCAATTAACCGCCAACTTTTAAAACTACCTAGAAACCTTCCATCTGATCAACGATCGCCAGTATGGATTCTGTCAGTGTTGATCCACTGGTGATATTCTGGCTTGTGTTACTCATTTATGGACTAATTCAATGGAAAAGTTCGGTGAAACAAGTAGTTGCTCTTGACATCTCAAAGGCTTTCGATCGTGTTTGGCATAAAGGTCTTCTAAACAAGCTTCCATCTTATGGTTTACCAACTGTTTTTTGTAATTGGTTATCCAGTTTTCTCTCTAATCAGTCACGTCACTGAGGGTGATGCATATGGCACCTTTACCCATTATACAACCAAGCAAGCACATTTCTCTCTCTCTCTCTCTCTCTCTTTTTTTTTTTTTTTTTTTCTCCTTTTTAACTGTAAATTCTTATGCTCATTTTAATACTTTAATTTCCATAGCCCAGTTGTATGCGACAGTTTTGTTATGTTAAGTGAAGTTTGTTTAAATTTCCAAAAGTGACAAGTTAGTAGGAATGCATTCATATTTCATACAAATAAGCAGTTTTCCATAAAAATAAACTCGGTCTGCAACTGTTTTTATTTTACTTTCCTAACCTAACAACAGATTTGCTGTATGTTAAGATAACTTTACATTAGGAACATCTACTGAATACCTGGTTGAGCCACATTTAGCAAGTAGCACATCCTGGATGCATCACCTATATATATATATATATATATATAGGTACTAGATGTCCACAGATATAGCAATATCCAAGCCCACCACATTGCATCTCATTGGTCCCAGATATTCGGTGGCTCTGGATCTAAGCACTGAGTGGTTCCATGACATCCAAACCATTTTAATATAGTGTTGTTTCTAATGAAAGCCATGACCATGTTAAAATGGTTTGAATCCTTCATTTCTAAACATTTTTCAAATATTAAAAATAGCTGAAAATAATTTTTTTGTTTCTTGAAGCATAAAATAGCTAAGAAGACACCATCAGTTCCTCCAGAATTAGCAGGAGTAATGGACCAAGAGACATATAGCAAAGCTAGAGCCTACCATTTGGACAAAAGTACATTTGGCTTCTTTTCAAATTTGTGGGAACAAATTTTACAAACAGTGAGTAGTTGTTAAAGCAAATTTTTAGTATTCCCTATTTAAACTGTATGATTATTTAAAACTAGCTGAAACTGATATAATTTTTCTAGAAGAATCATATTTTTGTTATGTTTATATATATATATATATATATATATATATATAGATATATATCTGAAAGTACCTTGCTAGATTTCAGTTGCATTTCATTAGAAAAGAGCAAATGCCACCCCAATAATCAAACTCATGTCCATTGGATGAAATGTAGGGGCTTCCATTGTTACCACATCTTATAAAAAAATATATGCTAAACTGTTGTTACTCTCATATAGCTCCTACTTGTGATTTCTGCTGTTTTCAGTATCTTCTTTAGCTAGATCTTTTTTTTTTTTTTTTTTTTTTTTTCATTTGCTATTTCATGTATATATACAAAACAAATTAGTTTTAATATAATACTATACAGGTACACTCATGAGCCAAAAAATCATGACCTCCTACCTAATAGCATGTTAGGCTACCTTTTGCCATGAAACCACACCCATTATGGCCTTGCTGCCCTTGCACCATAAAGCCCATAAGCAAACAAACGAAACCACTCCCACCTGGTGTAGCATCAACTCCACGAGACCACAGGTGTCCTTGGATATCCTAGACCAGCTGGACAGAAGGATGCCCCAGAGTACGGCACTGGTATGGTTTGGCAAATGCTGCATCTCACGGATGTTTGATGGAATTGGTGTTGGGGGATTTGGCAGCCAGGGGAGCACACAAAATGCTTGAACATGATCCTTGAACCATTCCTGCACAATGTGGGCCTTGTGACATGTGGTGTTGTCTTGTTGAAAGAGTCTAGTACCATCTGGATACATGGTCACCATGTAAGGTCCAATAAAACTTGGTCCACAACAATGCTGAAGTAGGATCTGGCAGGGAGGGCATGTTCATTGGGGAAGAGAGGACCCATTGATGTTCATCGTACCACCCCCGCCAGTCTGTTTTCATCCAGTCCTGCAGTCTGGTTGCAGGTGTTTACCTGCTTGCCGTCAAAAGTGCACCCATCCATTGGCATGACTGGCACCTTGATTCATCAGATTAAGCAACTCTTCAAGTTGTCCAATATCCAGAAATGCTGTTCCCATGCCCACTGCAGGTGGAGGCATTGATGACAGTCGGTCAACATGAACAGATCACCTACTCCATAGACCTATCTGCAAGAGCATCCACTGGATGGTTTGCTCAGAAATGTTTCTCTGTGTGCCCCGATTGTAGTCTGCTGTTAATTGAGGTAGTATAAGTTATTTGTTGACAGCATGTGCCAACCGTGTTTACCTTTCCTGTAAACCAGTGGTGGTCTTCCCATCCTGACACGTTGAGTGGTTATGATGTGTACCTATTTGGACCATTCCCATCACACCTTCACTGTGGCTGCCCTCGAACAACCGACAATATCTGCAGTTGCTGAGATGCTGGCCCTGCCTTCCCAGCACTGCAAAAGCGTTACCTACCCATTCCAGCTCTGTTGGTGCTTCCCTTATCCTATTGCATAGGCTTTATATTGACTGGTGCTATCACTATATGTGCTGTGACGTCAATCCTAGGTGTTGTGGGATGCATCCACTGGTAGAGATAGGGGTGATCATACATTTTGGTTCATGAATATATAGGCAGTACATGCTGTTTGCTTTAACTAAGAATTTGAAATTGCCAGTGTTATTAATATAATATAATAATCATTTTTCATAATGATTTTTCAGTTTGATAAATGTAATAGTTACTTGTGATTGTTTAAAAAGGTACATTTTTTTTTAACAATCTCAAGAGAACATGATTTCTGTTTGTTAAAAAATACTTTAAATGAATATTTGATGGATAAATTATTCTTTACTGAAATGTATAAGTAGTTCATAAAGAATATTTTATATGCTTCCGCTTCACAGAGTTCCATGCCCTTTCATGATTCTTTGCATGATTCAGCACACAAATCAAAAGTTTATTCCTGTATTGCTTAACCCACTCAATCTCTGGTGAGTTGCTTAATGTTGACTTGGCACATTGTCGCCTTAGTTGCCATTGCACGATAAAACAGCAAATAACCAACTGTTGCTGAATGGAAAAACTCCAGTTTTCATCCAGTAAACTGGATTTACATCTAGCAATCCATCCTTTTCCACCATTGCAATAGATGCAATTTGACCATAGTAGCCCTTGTCCAAAAGAAGCCACTATTAGTACAATCTTCCTTATCAAGTTGTTTCTTCATTTATCAGCTTTTTGAATTAAAATTTTGGTATGAGTTTTTTCTGTACGAGGTTTGACAATAAAGTTTCAAGAATAATTTTGTTTCCGTCAAAGTGGCCACACCTTAAACCGTTACATAAACCTGAACCCCCCCTACCTGCATGCAAAGGGTAAACATCGCCAGTTGTTTCAGTCATTGTACAAGTTGGTTCGTGTAAAGGCGTTGTTTCAGTTCCGTGAAAAATGGAACTCAGTTTAGAGCAAAGAGTTGTGATAAAATTTTTGATGAAAAGTGGCGAATCGTCAACGGATATTTATGAAAAGTTGACCACAGTTTATGGAAATGATACCATGTCAAAACTACACATTTTCAATTGGGCAAAAGAGTTTTTGAGAAGGATGTGAATCCGTTGAAGATGCTGAGCGTTCAGGGCATCCTTCCATGACTCAACCTGATAAAAACATTGTTTGTGTACGTGATCTTGTTCGAAGCTATAGGTGGTTAACCACAAGAATGATTGCCAAAACACTAAACATTAATCGGGAAAGTGTTAGATTAATTTTGATTGAAAATTTGTTGATGAGAAAAGTGTGTGCAAAGCTGGTACCAAAAAACCTCTCTCGTGAGCAGAAAGAAATTCGGTTGTGACATTCTCAGATGTTGGAAAACATTGAAGATGTTACCAATTTGCTTTCTTGTGTGATTACAGAGGATGAAAGCTGAGTATTTTCTTATGACCCCGAAACAAAAAGGCAAAGTCAACAATGAAAGGGAGCTTCCTTGCCAAGACCCAAAAAAGCGAGAATGTCAAAGTCAAAAGTGAAAACAATGTTAATTTGCTTTTTTGATTGAAAAGGAATCTTCCACAAAGAGTTTGTTTCACCTAATGAAACTGTCAATCGACAATTTTACCCTCAAGTTTTGGAAATGCTTTGCAAGCTAGTCAACCGGGTTCGACCTGAAATTGCTTTGTCGTGGATTTTGCATCATGACAATGCTCGTGCACATTCCATCATTGTAGTGAAAGAGTTTTTAACTAAAAACTCGATCACAACGTTCCAGCACCATTCGCCTGATTTGTCTCCTTGTGACTTCTTTTTATTTCCTTGACTAAAAGGAGCCATGAAAGGAATGCATTTTCTATAAAATGCATTCCTTTGTCTATAATTTTATAGCATTTTTTATAAAATGCTATAATTTATCTATAATTTAAGAAAGTCATCAGTAATATGACACTGGCATAATGTTTCTGGAAATCCATACAGGGTTGAATTTGAAAGTGTCTGCAATTCTGTCCAGAGCCGATAGGAGGGAGTTATGATGAGAACCTTGTCGATCAGTTAGGGCCTGGAGAGATTGTGCAAGGCTGAAGGGGTAGAATTTTTCTCAGCCTAGTCTGTGCTTGTTAACAGGAGAGACTGCTCCTACAGGGATACACTTAAATAGAAAGAGTGCAAGAATATTTGCTGATGCTATCGAGGCAGAGTTAGATGGGTCGGAAAACTGCTAGCTTGGGGGGGATGCACGGACTAATAGATTAACAGTAGCCGCTGGCAGAGGTAAAAGTGATTCTTGCACTACTTCTATTGAAATGCATTTGAGCAGCAGCCTGGAAAGCAAAGCAATGGGAATTTCCAGGACTGCTGAGAGTCATAGTGGAACAAGTAAATACATGGACTGTGTTAGGGTAACTAAGAGTAGAAACAGGTGCATGTATACTTGCATGTACACCAATGCTAGGAGTATAGTTAATAAATTTGATGAGCTTGAAGTGCTAGTCAAGACATCAAAGGCAGATATTGTTGGGATATCAGAGTCATGGTGTCACACAGACATAAGCAGTGCAGAACTAGAAATTGGGGAGTACAGTGTGTACAGAAAGGATAGACAGGACAGGAAGGGAGGAGGGGTTATGCTATTAGTTAAGAAACACATAAAATCTAAGGAAGTGCATCCAATTGATGTTGGTGGACAATACAATGTTGAGTATGTTTGGTGTTACATAAGCACTGGGAAAGGAAAAATGAGAGTAGGTGTGTGTTATAGGCCTAATGAATCTGATGAGTGCAGAGAAATAGAGTGGGCCGGTAAATTAGAGTGTCTTATAATGGGGGATTTTAATTTCCTGGATATTAACTGGAATTTGTGGGTTGGTCACTCATACACTAGCAAGGCTTTTGTGGATTTATTGGATGATTGTTTTCTTCAGCAGCATGTTCGGGAGGCAACTAGAGGGAGTAATACTCTTGATCTGATTATCAGTAGTGATTCTTCATGCATCAAGAATCTGCAGATAAAGGAACCACTAGGTGGCAGTGATCACAGTGTGCTGAAGTGGGATTTACTTAAAGAGGTAACTACCATCAAGGGTAAAGGAAAGGGTTTTTGCTTTCGTAAAGGTGACTTCGGTGGACTGAGACAGTATTTAAATTGTATATGGTGGAACCAACCGATGATGTTACCAACAACAAATTCAAAATGGGAAGCATTCAAAGAATTAATCTTGGAAGCTACTAGGCTTTTCATACCAACAAAGAAATATTGTTCAAGATTTAGGCCTAAATGAATGTCAGATGAACTAATTAGACACGTGACAGAGAAGAAAAATGCTTGGGATACATATAAATTAACACGTAACACAGAAGCCTATGATAGATACAAGTTGATCTGTAACCAAGTTGCAAAGGAGGCTAGGCAGGCAAAGGCAGATTACGAGAAATCTTTGGCAAGGGATGCAAAGAGTTCTTTACTTATGTAAACTCTAGAAGGAAGAGGATGGATCAGATTGGTCCACTTGATATCGATGGTTCAACTGTTGATGATCCTGCTCAGGTAGCTAACAAACTAAATGAATATTTTGCATCGACATTTGCACATGAGGAGTTATTCAGGGAGGGGAATGCCAGAGGTGTATTCAACTCTGGCAAATCTTGTAATAACTGAGAGTAAAGTGGAGGAGAAATTGTTGAAGATAAACACAAGAAAGGCACCTGGGATGGATGGAATCTATCCAGTTATATTAAAGGAAGTAAGCCATAATTATGAGAGCTTCCCTGGACTCGTGACAGATGAACTCATAAGTTGAGCAGATGGGCTGAGAGGTGGCAAATGAAGTTTAACATTGACAAATGTAAAGTACTACATATGGGAAAGAGCAACGTATGAACTCTGTGGTACTACACTGACTGTAGTAGAGAATGAAAAGGACCTGGGGGTAATTGTGCAGGCAGATATGAAGTTTTCTGAGCAGTGCAGACAGTCTGCAAGAGTAGCTCATGGTGTCTTGTCAATGATATACAGGAATTTTTCTAGCTGGGATAAGGAGGTGATTATTCCCTTGTATAAGGAAATGGTCAGGCCACACCTTGAGTACTGTATACAGGTCTGGAGGCCTTATTTCAAGAAGGATGTAGAGCTGCTGGAATGAGTACAGAGAAGGGCAACAAGATTAGTGAATGGAACAAAGGGTTGCTCTTATGAAGAAAGGCTTAAGTTTTGCAAATTACAGTGTCTGGAGACTAGGCACCTGCGAGGTGATCTGATTGAGATGTATAAAGCCATAAATGGTGCTGAACATGCTCAGAATAATCACCTGAGAGGGCATAAATTCAAATTGAGGAAAGACGGTTGTAGGATAGATGTGCGGAAGTTTGCCTTTAGCCAGCTGGCGGTTGATGCCCGCTGGAACAAACTTCCATCTGTCGTAGAAGTTGATAGCTTTAAATAGATTCATGGCAGAATTTGACAAACATTTGGAGCAGGTGGATGGGTGAAATAAGGGTTTGTTTTTTTTTTTTTTTTGGCTGATGCTATATAAGCTTGCTTTCTTGCATTATGTGCCCTTGCTAATGCTAATGAAGAAAGGCTTAAGTGTCTGGAGACTAGGCACCTGCGAGGTGATCTGATTGAGATGTATAAAGCCATAAATGGTTTGAGCATGCTTAGTGCTGAACATGCTCAAAATATGCTCAGAATAATCACCTGAGAGGGCATAAATTCAAATTGAGGAAAGACGGTTGTAGGATAGATGTGCGGAAGTTTGCCTTTAGCCAGCGGGCGGTTGATACCCGCTGGAACAAACTTCCATCTGTCGTAGAAGTTGATAGCTTTAAATAGATTCATGGCAGAATTTGACAAACATTTGGAGCAGGTGGATGGGTGAAATAAAGGGGTTTTTTTTTTTTTTTTTTTTTTTTGGCTGATGCTATATAAGCTTGCTTTCTTGCACATGTGCCTATGCTAATGCTAAATGATTAATCTGTAAATTAGCAATTTTCACATTGATAAAAGTTATAAAAAGTGTATTTCCAGCAAAGCTTTTGGTTTTCTGTACTGTTTGTTTTTTTCGTAACTCATCAGAATTCAGCAGTAACTTTTTTTTATTAATGTCACTCCCTTCTACTCACCATTTTGGTTAAACTGTAAGTGCTCGTGTCCAAGTTCAGATTAATTATTTAATAAAACTCTGTAGTACATATAAAATAATTTTTCTTTGCTTTGGAAAACTCTTATAATCCAGAGATTTTTTTTTTTTTTTTTCTTAGTAGTAGATTGTGTGTTATTTATTGTACTGTCTGTCCTTTAGTAATTATGAATACTGTTTGTTTCAGTTAATCCTGATATATGGAGGTATTCCACTGTTGTGGTCATTGAGTGGCAGTATAATGGCAAGATATGGTTATGGTTCAGATCATGAGGTATATTTTAAAAAGAACCCTCTCATTTATCTTTGTAATAAAATTAATTTTATTTTTTTTGTTTTAATGGTAAATGATATAATAACATGAGTAAAATGTGTAAGTATCAATCATTAGAGTAGCAGAATTAGATTGATAGAATCATTTTTGGATGTGGATATCAAAAATTGATTCCACCAATTTAAAAAGTAATTGGAAGGTACTAAAAATAACAGCATAATAATAATATAAAAATATTGTTACAAAATGAATTATAGTAAGGCAACTGTATTCAGATTTTACTTTATTGCTGACAGTATTTATAGTAATTATTTATTTATTATTATTTATTATATTATTATTTATTTATATTATTATAAGTATTATTTATAATTTTGCTTGCTGCTCTGTACTGAAAATTTTCAGTAATCAATTTCAAATATTTCTATAAGGTTGTTTTTTTATTATTTATTATTTTTTTTTATTTATTTATTTATTTTTTTTTTTTTTTGTACGTTCAGATTTAATGCAGATCTCAAATATTTTTGAGGTGTAACTCATTAATTAGTGATGCAAATAAAGTAAAATGAAAGTTATCTGCATTATAATAATTCTATCTTGCGCATTTATTATATAATTTAAAATACTTTTATGTATACTATAAAACATTTATACTAATGTTTTCAACTATTTTAGATTCTCCAGACTGCAGTATTTACAGTAGTAGGATCATTAATCAACACATTGATTGACCTTCCATGGACTGTGTATCTCATCTTTGTTATTGAGCAGCGACATGGATTCAATAAACAGGTATTGTATTAAAAATTATCTTATCTTTTTATTAGAAATATTGCATCCTTAATAAGCAGAATAATTTCTGAAATAAGTAAATGTACCTATCATCTAGGAACATTTACTTATTTCTGAAATAAGTAAATGTTCTTAGATGATAGGTACAATTTCAAATGATAAATAGTATATTCAGTTACAGAAGCTGTATTGTCAGACAGAAATTTTCTCTTTTATTTTATATTATAAATCAGTTCTTTCCAACCTTTTTCAGCTGTAGAACTTTTTTTTTTTTTTTTTTTCAAACCCATATTTTCTCCAGATTCTAGCATCTTTAAGAATAGTAACATATATATGTGTCACAGGTAAAGCCTGAAATATGTCATCAGAAATGACCACCCAATATCAGAAAAGTCTAAACATTTATCAAAATTGAAATGGAAAATAATATTTTTTAGACATTTATCATTCAGTATCAATCAAGACCATGCCCAATGCACTCATGTTGTTTTTGCCTGCTCGTTAACTCCTGTTTTAGTTAGTATCTTATTATTTAATTGTTTTTTTTATTACTTATTATTTCATTATAGGTATTATCTTCTAGGAGTTATTCCCATACTTTCCATACAGATGAACTCACTGCCTCCTTCTCCAGACTGTCACCTCTCTGGACCATTAAAGGATCACATTGAAAGACAATAGCTGTAAAACAGATGGGTTGAACAAAAAGTTGGTTGTTGGTTGTGAAGTACAAAAGCCAATTTCTGCTTCAGTAATATTTTGAACTTGTACAATTCTGACATTTTATGTTTCCGATATGGATCATTCTGTGATTTTTATGAACAGTTGCAATATGGAAGTTATACTTATCACCAGTGCCCTGATATACTTATTACCATGTCTATCTGTGTCAGGTTGATACAGTTACCATCCTCTCCACACCTGGGGGGGGGATTGAATCCTGTCAATGAAGCAAAGAATTTTTATGGGCTTTTTCACAATGTGGCGGAGTTAATTGGTCTCGGTAGAGGGTAGTGTGGTTTTTTTCTTCCAGAAACTCATATTTCTTTCAGAAAACAGGCAAATCGACAACAGAGTACATTCAGTTTACAGACATAATATACTGATGTCTTGTAGCCTTAGTTGCCGTGGTACATTACATTAGATTAGAAAACCATATGTGAAATATATACTAACAATATTCTTTTTATTTCGTTCAACTCTGTTTTTAACAAAAATGTGCTCAATACTTTTGATATGTCTTGTATATAAATATATAGACCATACATGAAAAAAATTAAATAAACATCAGTAATAAAGAAATTCATGGGACATTTGCAGAACTTGGGAGAACAATATACTGATGCCTTAGTTGCTTTGGTACGTACATTACATTACATTACATTAGTAGTAGTAGTAGTGGCATGTGATGCAAGAAAGCAATTGTATGAGCTTATGCAGCATCAGCCAAAAAAAAAAAAAAAAAAAAATCACACCATTCCCTCCAAACGCCTGTCCAATTCCTCCTTAAATTTATTCAACCTATCAACTTCCACAATGACAGATGGAAGTTTGTTCCAGCAATTAACCACCCGCTGGCTAAAGGCAAATTTCCGCACATCTATTCTACCTCTGTCCTTTCTTAATTTGAATTTATGCCCTCTTAGGTTCATAATCTGATCAAGTGGAAGGATCCCATCAGAATTCAGCGTGCTCAACCCATTCAAGGCCTTACACACCTCAATCAGATCACCGCACAGGTGCCTAGTCTCCAGCCACTGCAATTTGCAGAACTCAAGCCTATCTTGGTAAGAGGATCCCTTCATTCCCCTAACCAATCTTGTTACCCTTCTCTGTACACGCTCAAGCAAATCTACATCCTTCCTAAAATGAGGCCTCCAGACCTGTACGCAGTACTCAAGGCGTGGCCTGACCATTGCCCTATACAGAGGGACAATCACCTCCTTTTCCCTGCTAGCAAAATTCCTATATATCATTGACAAAACCCCATGACCTGCCCTGGCAGCCTGTCTGCATTGCCCAGAAAACTTCATATCTGACTGCACAATTACTCTCAGATCTTTTTCATTTTCAACCACCTTAAGTGTAGTACCACACAGTTGGTATGTTTCTCTGGGGTTACTTCTACCCATATGGCAGTACCTTGCATTTGTCAAGGTTAAACTTCAGTTGCCACTTCTTAGCCCATTTGCCCAAGTTATCTAGATCCTGTTGCAGTAGCATACTGTCATTAACAACCCTGGCAACCTTTGTATCATCTGCAAACTTCGACATTAAGCCCGATATACCTTCATCAATATCATTGATAAATATACAAAACAGCAGTGGACCCAACACTGAACCCTGTGATACTCCACTAATAACATTAGTCCACGAAGAGCAGCACCCATTGATTACCACCCTCTGTCTTCTCCCACTTAACCATCCTTTTATCCATTGTAGCAACTTACCCTTAATACCATTCTGCTCCAATTTGTTACAATAGTCTTCCATGCGCAACAGTGTCAAAAGCTTTCCTGAAATCCAAATATATGATATCAAAATTATTTTTTGCATCCAGTTCCTTTGTAACCACATCATAATATCCTATCAAATTTGTCAGACAAGACTTTCCCTTAACAAACCCATGCTGTGTCTGAATTATTGTTGCAGTCTTGTCTAGATGATCCTGCAATGCATCTTTAACCAGTGACTCCATTATTTTACCGGGAACAGAAGTTAAACTAATTGGTCTGTAATTACTCGATACACGAGTAATTACAGACCATCGGCCATATGTGAAATACTTATTAACAATATCCTTTTTATTCCATCTAACTCTGTTTTTGGCATTAGCATTAGTAGAGGCATTAGCATGCTTGCTTTCTTGCATCATATGATGCAAGAAAACAAGCTTATACAGCATCAGCAAAAAAAAAAAAAAAAAAAAAATGCTTCCTGTTTCACCCATCCATCCATTCACTCCAAAAGCTTGTCTAGTTCACCCATGAATTTATTTAAGCTCTCAACTTCCACAACAGATGGAAGTTTGTTCCAGCAATCAAATGCCTGCTGGTTAAAGGCAAATTTTCACACCTCTATTCTACAACTGTCTTTCCTTAGTTTGAATTTATGCCCTCTCAGGTGTGGAATCTGAGCAAGAGGAAGAATTCCATCAGCATTGAGCTTGCTCAGACTATTCAAAGCTATATACACCTCAATCAGATCACCTTGCAGGTGCATAGTCTGCAGACTCTGCAAATTGCAGAACTTAAACCAATCTTAGTAACAGCAACCCTGTGTTCCACTCACTAATCTCATTGCCCTTCTCTGTACTCATTCTAGTAGCTCAACATTTTTCCTAAATTGAGGCCTCCAGACCTGTATGCAGTATTCAATGTGTGGCCTGACCACTGCCTTATATAAGGGGATAATCACCTCCTTATCCCTGCATGCAAAATTCCTATATATCATTGACAAGACACCATGAGCAACTCTTGCAGATTGTCTGCACTGCTCAGAAAACTTCATATCTGACTGCACAATTATTCCTAGGTCTTTTTCATTCTCCACTACCCTGTGTGTGTAGTACTACACAGTTGGTATGTTACTCTGTGTTACTGCTACCCACATGCAGTATTTTGCATTTTTCAATGTTAAACTTCAGTTGCCACCTCTTAGCCCATCTTCTCAACTTTTCTAGATCCTGTTGCATCAGCGTACCGTCCTTGCTTCATTAAGAGCCCTACCAACCTTTGTATCATCTGCAAACTTGAACATTAAGCCTGATATACCTTAATCAATATTATCATTGATAAATACAGAAAACAACAATGGGCCCAACACAGATCCCCGGGGAACTCCACTGATGACATTAGTCCATGAAAAGCAATGTCCATTTATTACTATTCTGTCTTCTCCCACTCAACCATCCTTTTATCCATTGTAGCAACTTGCCCTTAATGCCATACTGCTACAACTTGTATATTTGTCTTCCATGTGCAACAGTATCAAAAGCTATCCTAAAATCCAAGTATATGATATCAAAATTATTTTTTGCATTCAGTTCCTTTGTGACCACATCATAGTATCCAATCAAAATGGTCAGACAAAACTTCACCTTAACAAACCCACACTCTGTTCGAACTGTAACTGCAGTCTTGCCTAGATGATCCTGCACTGCTGCTTTAACCAGTAATTCCATTATTTTCCCCAGAACAGAAGTTAAACTAATAGTACTGTAATTACTCATGTCATCTTTCAATCCCCCTTTGTGAATTGGGGATACATTTACACATCTCCAGTCCGTGGGGTCCCTCCCCTGAGTTCAGGGATGCCCTCATAATCATGCTAAAGGCCTGCTTACTTTCTTTGCTACCTACTTTAATATAACTGGATAGATACCCCCCCCCCCCCAGGTGCCTTCCTTATGTTTAACTTCAGCAGTTTCTCCTCCACTATGCTCTCAGTTATTACAAAATCATTTAGCTCCCTGCCAGAGTTTGATAAACTTCTGGCATTCCCCTCCCTGAATAACTCCTCATGTGTGAATCAGGTAGCTGACAAACTCATTCAGTTTGTCAGCTATCTGAGCAGAATCCTCAACAATCGAACCATCAATATCAAGTAGACCAATCTGATTCATCCCCTTTCTTTTAGAGCTTACATAAGTAGTCTTTACTGTTTTTCTTACTACTTTCATACTTTTTAACAAAAGTGTTCTCAATACTTTTGATATGTCTTAAATATAAATGTGTAGACCACACACACACACACACACACCACACAAATGGAAAAATTAAATGAAAAGTAGTAATAAAGAAATTTTCAGGACTTAGGAATCCTTAGTATTTGCATAAGAATAGTAGTTTTAAACTATAGACGAAATAGTTTTTGTCTCGGTAATTTTCTTTAATTAATATTGTCTTTTAAATATTTATAGACACCAGGATTCTTTGTTAAGGACAGAATAAAAAAGTTTGTTGTGATGCAAGCAATACTTCTTCCAGTTGTAGCCTGTATTGTTCAGATAGTGAAATTCGGTGGAGATTACTTTTTTGTATACCTTTGGCTCTTCTGTGTTATAGTTTCTTTGGTAAGTTATTCTTTACCTAGTATGCCATTCTGTGTTAATTAATAAACCTTCTAGGTGATAAAAGATTCATCTAACTTTTTAGATGTTTTCTGCTTTTCGTTCTATTTTTAGTTGGTCAACTGATGTAAAATCATATTTATTAAAATATATCTTTCTTTTTTTTTTTTTTGCATACTTCATTTTGAGAAGTCATTATGTATAAAGTCCAGACATCTTATATTGTGTGAATAAATTTTATGATATTTCTAATAGCATTAGTTTTATTTTAAAATTACTGCAATTTTATATCCCATTAAAAAAAAAAAAAAAAGGTCAAATATTAGCACCTCTTAATGTAAAACATATAAATCCTGCTTACATTGGTTTTGTTCCCAGCTCTGAAAATCTCTCAGAAATTCTAATTTAAAGTTTCTCTTTTGCTGCTTATCTGCTTATTTTATTATGGTACAGTGAAATGAAAGCAGAAATTTGTGAACAATTTCGCTTTTCTACTAATTATCATTTGCTTTTCATTTTTGAGCTCTCTAGACTTTCTATTTTGTTATTTTTTGATTGTATTAATCTGTTCTTTTTTGTTTATAGATTTTGATCACAATTTATGCTGACTACATTGCACCATTATTTGATAAGTTCACACCACTTGCTGAAGGAGAACTTAGAACTCTGATTGAAAAATTAGCAGCAAGCATTAATTTTCCACTCAAGAAGCTTTATGTAGTTGAAGGTAAGTAATAATGACCAAATTAGGCATATAGATGAAGAAAATAAATTTTTGATTTTATAGATTTTCACATGTACTGAATTTTAATTATTTTATTATATGCCATTTTATAAAGAAAGTAGTTTTATATTGGATTATGATTTTTGGAAAAAATACATTCAGTAGATTCAATACCTAAATTTTCTATAATATATAAAATATAATGATATGTTCAAATGATGCAGAAGCATACCTTAAGAATGTAAGAAAAATATTTGTGTTTAAATATAAATTGAAGGATACATACTATCTTACACTTAAGAACAAATGCTACTTCAAAACTTTTGAGTGGGTTTTTAGAGTAAATTTTGTTATTCAATACAATATTGATAGTCACTTTCATTTCCAGATTTCAGGAGAAATAAAACAACAGATTGGTTTCTTGGTCGAGAACAATTGGATTACACCTTAACGTTTTATGATATATTGTGTCGGTTGAAGGTTTTTAAGTTTGCAGTTTCCCAAAAACAAATTATAGTTCCTGCTGTATTATAGGAATTCCCAAAAACAGGAATTTTTTTAAACATTAATAACATTATAAATAAACTAATTTCTGTTGATTTTAAGCTTTCATTGCTGGAAATCTTAGCTCCTAATTCCATAGAAGAAAATGCTGATCAACCCTTGCTTTGACTGTTGCAAGTAATGTGTTCCTGGAAAAATGTACATTATTTGAACCACTTTTTTTTCCAGTAGGCACAATATGTAATGTGATATCAAAAGAACTTTTATCATAGAATACAGATTTTAACAGTAAATTAATATGTAAATAGTATAATAAACTGTTTACATGTAGTAAATAATATAATATAATAAAACCACTTTTGTTATATGTTTTATAATATATAAATATTATTAAAATTTTACTTTTTATTTAATTTAATTTTAATTTAACTTTTGCATAAATAAAGTATAATAAAGATTTTTTTCCAGTAGTCACAATATTATAATGGGAAATTACATTCCTTTTTTTTTTTTTTTTTTTTATGTGAACCCCAAACATGAGAGGTATTAGAACCTATAGTACTTGGTACCGTGCTTGGGTTGGAGGTTGAGAAGACGAAAGAAGATATTTGTTGACATTGGACTTGAACTTCTGTAGATTGTAATTTTCAGGAAATACGTATGAAGGAAGGTTGTTCCAGAAAACGGCAGTTGAATGAATAATCGAGGAAGATGAAAAGTTGGTTCTGTGGGTTTGAAGTTGGACAGTAAATGGATGTTGGCTGGTGGCAGCACGTGTTTGAACTGTTTTGAAAGAGAGAGCCAGAATTATAGAAGCCAATTCAGAAGAACAGTGCCCATGGAAGTATCTGTAGAAGAGGCATGCAGCAGAAACAGTACGTCTATGAGACAGCGAGTGGAAAGACTCTGTTAGAGATGAATCATTAATTAACCTAACTGCCCTCTTCTGAATGGAATCAAGAAGCCTGAGAGAGGTTTTGGGGGCACCACCCCAGATGTGGGAACAATATTCCGTGGCAGGGCGGATTTGCGATTTATACAGAGTGAGCAGCTGTTTGGAAGAAAAGTAACGCCGAGAGTGAAAGAGAAAACCAAGTTTTTTAGATGCAGAGGAAGCAATATTTGTAATGTGCTTGTGCCAAGAGAGATTTGAAGTCAGGGTAATCCCCAAAAGAGATATATCATTTTGCCTAGAAATCGGAGTGTCACTAAAGATAAGCATAGGAGCAGAAGAATCCTTTTTGCGAGATATAAGACAAGACTGAGTTTTAGAAGGGTTGAAGTCAACTAAGTTGTCTTTGCCCCACTGGAGAATTACCTGAAGATCGGCATTTAAGGAATTGGTAGCAGATTTTCGAGAAGTTGAAGCTGTTTGAGCAGGACAAGGTTTCTGAAAATGAAAAGTAGAATGCAATGTGCTATCATCACCAAAACTATGCATAGGATTTCCAGTCAATGGAAGAAGGTCATTGATATACAAGAGGAAAAGAGTGGGGGAAAGAACTGAACCTTGGGGGACACCGGCATTAATGGAGAAGTTAGAAGACAGAGAGAGCCATCTACCATCACCCTCAGTGAGCGATCAGAGAGAAAACTGGATAACCAATTACTAAAAACAGTTGGCAAACCATAAGATGGAAGCTTGTTTAGAAGACCTTTATGCCAAACACGATCAAAAGCCTTTGAGATGTCAAGAGCAACTACTTGTGTTTCACCAAACCTTTCCATTGAATTAGTCCATAAATGAGTAACATAAGCCAGAATATCACCAGTGGATCGACACTGTCGGAATCCATACTGGCAGTCGTTGATCAGACGGAAGGTTTCTATGTAGTTTAAGAGTTGGCAGTTAATTGATTTCTCCATTACTTTAGAAAGAGTAGAAGTAATTGCAATGGGACGATAATTGGATGGGAGGTATTTGTCACCCTTTTTAGGAACTGGCTGGATATGAGCAAATTTCCAAACAGAAGGAAAAACACCTTTGGAATAAGAAAGTGAAAAAAGGCACCAAAGAATAGGAGTAAGTTCAGGAGCACAGGTTTTGAGAACAAGTGGAGAAATACCATCAGGACCTGGAGCTTTCTTAGCATCAAGATTCATCAAAATCCTTCTGATATCCGTTTGCCGGAAGCTCACAGGAGGCATTGAATGGAGCATGTTGGGAATGGTGGGAGGTGTTTTACCAAGATCATTAATACATGAGCTGGAAGAAAAATGGAATGCTAGCAGGTCAGCTTTATCCTTGGCTGAAGTGACAACAGAACCATCTGGTTTGGACAGAGGTGGGAGCAGAGATGGGCAAAAGTTAAGGCCAATAGCTTTGGCAAGAGACCAGAATGCTCGCCTACCATTAGGGCAAGAATCAAGTTTTCTACTCTTAGCCTGTTCAAACTGTAGTTTGGACTGATTAATAACTGCTTTACAATTGTTGCGAGCTTTGGTGTAGGCAGAAAATGAAACTGAAGAATTAGAAACAAGCCAATTACGATATGCAACATTCTTCTCTTGAACAGCCTTAGCACATTTATTGGAAAACCAAGGTTTAGATAAAGGAAGAAATTTTAAAGGGAGTGTGGGATAAAGGATTCCATTTCTGCAAGAATAATTTCACTCACACGATCTGAGCAAACGTTGACATCAGAAGTTTTGAAACAGTAATCCGACCAAGGAAAGGAGGAAAAGAAGTCTCGCAGGTCATCCCATTTTGCATTCATGTAATGCCAAACAACACGAGGTTGGGAATAGCCATGAGATAAAGGTTCCATTGGAGAAGAGACAATCACCAAGTTGTGATCTGAAGTGCCTAAAGGACCTCTCACTTCGACCGTGTACTTAGAAGGGTTGTTTGTGAGAAAAAGATCAAGCGTATTGGCTGTATGATTAGGACTGTCCGGTATTCTTGTAGGTAAATGGACAATCTGTGTTAGGTCATTAGTAATTGCAAATGCCTCAGCATCTCGACCTGCTGGATCGGTGTGACTAGAAAACGGAAGCCAGCTGCAGTTGTGAACATTAAAATCACCAAGGAAAATTACCTCACTGTTAGGAAAGTTGGACTGGGGAAAGTCAAGTTGCAAAGAGAGGAAGTCAAAGAGCTCCAAGTGATTAGTGGAGTTTGGAGAACGGTAGAGACAACAGATGAATTTGACACAATGAGGTAGAGAGATTTTAAGCCAGAGAAGATCAAAGAGAGGAGATTCCAAATTGCCAAGTCTCTGACAGGGAATATCAGAATGGACATATGCACAAGTACCACCTTTGAGGCGAAAGGAATCATACAGCGAATAATTTGGGCATCTGAGATGAGCAGTATTTGAATCAACTGATAACTGGGATTCTGTCAGAAAAAGTACATGGGGTTTGGCAGATTGCAAGTGGAAATGGACATCGTTGAGATTAGAATTGAGCCCACGTGTATTTGTGAAATGAATTAGGAAGTGCTTGGGAGGTTCGGATCTTTTTGCAGATAAGCTTGCTCTACTAATTTGACATGGTGTATTCAATAGTAAGAAAAAGTGGGTGGGACATGCTGTATGAAGTAATGAAATTTTTGGATATGGCGTACACGTGGTAAGAATATACCCAGATCCTTGACATAACGTGGCCTCGACAATGCTCCCCGCATACACACTACTCGGACTCCCTCCAGTCACTATCTGGCAGAGTAGAGGTAGCATGATTATACACTATCTGATCCGGAAGCTTCCTAGAGAGTTACCAATAGGTTCAGTCCGGTGTACTAACTAGCGGCCGGCCTGCGAACACTGTTTTAGAGCTGTACCCTCAAAATGTAAGGAATATTGGATCTCGCCACAACGTTCATCATAACCTCAAAAGTCACCAATCATACTGCATGATGGAAGAGATAGGGAAGGGTTGATCGGAACTTAGCTCTAGAGACTAAACATGGGTTCCACCACTTCAAGCCTCCAATAAGCAAAGTGGTGGTATTTCACCGGCTGATGAGAGTCATCTACCACCCAGTACTGCCTGGTAACATAGAGGGGCGGTGTTCCTCCATGTGGTGTGGGCGCCACACCTCGACCCCTGCTTACGTTGGTTCACACCTGGGTGGTCACCCACCATGTACTTGTGCATGGAGGTTATACCCGGGATTACTAACAGTCCCACCATCATGAAGGTGCAAGCAGAGGATTTGGCTGTCACAGACCATCCGGACTTCGCCGAAATTGGGTCCACTAGACTTGAGTGTCACCCGAATATCAGTTCCATCAGCATTTTAGACTCCCAGGTAGCAAGTACAGCTTGTCTGACATATCTGAGAGAATGTCTGTGACAACCTCAAGGACCCAAATCCCAAATTTTAGATCCTGATGGATCTAAAAAAAAAAAACATTTTTATCATAGAAAACAGATTTGAACAATGAATTAACACGTAAATATTATATTAAACATATAGAAATATAAAGTCAAGTTTAAATAAGAAGATTTAGCATAGTAAGATGTTACTATAAAGTGTTGATTTAATATCCTTGCCCAGTGATTCTTAACCTTTGTCCAGCTGTGGACTCCAAAGTTTATTTAAAATTCAAACTTTGAATTAAAAATTGTTAAACTTATTTTAAATTCAATTTTATTCACTGCATGCATTCCTTAAAAAGGAAAAGCTGTCATACAGAAATAAGTTCTAGTTTTTTATAAATAAGCTTATTTTTAATAAACTTATAATAATAAACTTATTTTTAAATAAGTTTTTTACCCTTTTAAACTGTAATTACAAGGGAATCTATATATTATTTAATAACCATAAATAAATGAGTTACTCATTTGTGCACTACTTTGCATTTAAACAGTTTGGCAATTTTTCAATTCTAATGTAAGTTTTAGATTTCACACTATAAAATTTCATTAAGAATTTGCAATACCTCTGGAGATCCAGGACAACAGGTGAAGAAACATTGCTCTAGATTAAATGCACAGTAGTGCACACAGATGAGTAACTCATTTATTTATGGTTATTAAATAATATATAGATTCACTTATAATTACAGTTTAAAAGGGTAAAAAACCTAGAACTTATTTTTTTTTCTGCATGACCGCTTTTCCTGTTTAAGGATGCATGCAGTGAATAAAATAGAATTATCCAAGCATTGTTATAAAATATAGAAATTCCATTCAGCATGAAAATATTGTTACATAACTGCAGACTATTGCTAGTGCATTATCGTTTCTTAGTTTACTGAACTTTTCCCCCGCTATGCTCAGTGCTAAGTTTAGCTTTCAGTAAAACAAATTCTTTTGCTATGCCCTTGATTCAAAAATTCCAGATTACTTATGCTTCCAGAGTTTATGTAATAATCATGATGCACCTACTCTTCAACAAATATTAGGTAGCTCTGAAATCTAGAAAACTGTTTAATTTCTTCAGCAAATCCAGTTTAATAAACAAATCTAATAAAGCACGAGTTACATTAAGAAACCTGGAAAGACACATCTTGGCCTTTGATGCCCTTGTGTCATAAAACCCTTAAGCAACAAAACAATATTGCCAGTATTGTTAAGCTCTCTCAGAGCCTTATAAACCTCAGAGAGATTTCCTATTGAAGTATCTAGTTACTAAGTTTTGTTGTCCATATATTTGAAGTCTCTCCTCATATGGCATTCCTTTTCCAATCACACTAGGTAGTGCATTGTTTGCAGTCTGACATATTAAAGAAGTTTGATTTTTTTTTTTGCATGTCTACTATACTTGGATACTACACCATTCCAGTTCAGTAAATCACCAAAAAACATCATGGGTTCTCTACGCTGCATGTCTGCACTGCACAGGGAACCCTTTCTTTTACTGTTTTTAATTCAAACCCTCTGGATGTATAATTTTTTTTTTTGTTATTTCCCAAATGCAGTACCTTGAATTTTGCAGTATTAAAACATTATTGTCACTAGTTTACCTTTCCTGAAGCCAATCCATGTTCTGAAGTAGTGCTGTGTGATTACTGTAAATGGTAGAGAAATCTGCAGATTTTGGCATTACATCTTATATCCCTGAGTGACCCTGCTTCTGACCTAGCTTTGAGAAGCTCTGAGATTGTAAAAATCCATTCTTAATAGCTGCCATTAATTACAACCCTTTGCCTTGTGTTGTGTAGCCATTCCATAATCCATTTAAGGACCTGTGATCTCAGGACGTCCTGACTTATACAATAGTTTCTTGGTAAAACAAAGTCAAATGCCTCACTATAATCCAAATAAACATTATCAGTTAACCCTGCAATAACTCTGACATATTAGTTTATCAAGTTAGCTAAACAAAATATTCCATTTACAAAACAGCACTGTATTCTGCTTAAGAAATCTGTTTCTAACTATATGACCCTATATTACATTCTTAAATTCACCTTCATGTTTTTTTTCTATCACTTAAAGCTGACCAATTTTTAGTTACCATTCTTAGAATTACCCTTATGAATTGATGATACACTTTATGGATAGATAATACACTTACCCAGCCATTGAGACCAATGAAACCTCTCATAATTACCTTATTCCATACTCTAATGAGTTTCTGAATAGCACATATGCCACCTGGAGTGAGTTGGAAATGTACGTAAATGCCACCTTTGTGTTGAACATTAGAGAAAGATTATTGTTAAAAATAAAATTAAAATCAAAATTTCATAAAAAGAAGTTGCTAAAAAATTTAAAAAGTAAAAAAAAATTGCTTTTTTTTTTTTTTTTTTTTTTTTTTCTTTCTTTTGCTTGTATAATCCCATATGGAATATTGTTGAAAGGTTGTGCCTTCTTATGGCGATTAGTCTTTTGAGTTCAATTTGTGTCCATCTTTACTTGTTGCTTCAAAATTTAGGAAATTTTTTACACAGGCCTCAGCTAGTTACAGTAAATTTGTCACTTAAATTTTGATTCAAATAATTATAAAAAACAAAAAAAGAATTGAAATACGTGCCACTATGTTTAACATTTGAATGAAGAATTGTTTTCCATTTTTTAATTATTTTACAAATTATTTTATGTTCTAGGTTCAAAAAGATCTGCTCATAGTAATGCCTATTTTTATGGATTTTTTAAAAACAAAAGAATAGTTTTGTTTGATACCCTACTTCAAGATTATTCTCCTCTTAATAAAGAAAAAGAAGAAAATGAGTCAGGTGATAATGAAGAAAAAACAAAGGTATACTATTTATGTATATAATACATTTCTTAACTTCTTTCCTTTAATAGCTAGTGTATCTTTGTGATAAATATTAAATGTCTAAAAATTTATTTCTCTGTGTGCACCAGGATGTTGAGTGGAGTTCAAGGTTCAGTACTGTGTCCCTTGTTGGTCATTATATTTTTTTAATGACCTTGTTGAAGGTATTACAGACCTGATATCCAAGTTTCTGATAATTTGGAAGGTGGGAAATGATTAACCAGGTTATGCTTCTTCAACAAGATAAGATAAATTATTCAGTCAGTCTGAAAAGTAGCAGTTAAAGTGTAATATTGGAAATTAAGTATTTAAGGCTTTAAAGAATGGTTTGAGTAAATTTATGTTTATCATTTTTCTTTCACAGGTGGCACAAGCCAGAGAATATGCAAAGAATACTGAAATTAAGGAAGGATGGTTGTACATTGAATGTAAGGAATTGTTGGAGAGGTATGAGATCACGTGATACAACTCATATGCAATCTGCCCATATTTATGGTTTACTTATCTCTTTCTCCTTTCCTCCATTTCTTTTAAATCTTACACTGGCAGATGAAAATATTCCATCCCAAAAACACGTGGTTTTTGGAATGGAATACAAACTGCTCTATTAATTGTTCATTAATTTTATATTTGCATATTATAACCTTCCCCTTATGTCTATTGCTGAGTTTAATTACAAAACATTTTTGGTAATTACTTGTAAGGTAATTTTCTGTTAACCAGGCTATAATTCTGAAACAAGTTAAATCTAGTAGCCAACAATCTCATACATAAGTGCTTTCTGTACAAATCATAAGGTCATTGATGTTTGTCAGTTGGCCAGTATCCAAATCTTCAATACATGATACAGTATAATTTAAAAATACATTAAATAAGGTGGGCCAAGAGTTTATCCCTGAAAAACTCACTTAAATATATTGAATACTTAAATTTGATCAAAAGTGCTCCAAGTACAGCCCATGGGGCAGGTCTGGCTTTTGGCAGGATTTTTTGCAGCCCATAGAAAAATGTTGAAAGTAATTACTAATAAAATTAGACATCCTAGAATAAAAATATGGAACTGTAGCTCTGCATTGGTCTGCTTCAAAGCTGGTCAGATATGAGCATGCACTCTAATGTTTTGATAATACATGGCTACAAGCACTTCAAGATCATTTCTAGAAATTTAAATAGTAAGTATTTTCTTTTATAGATATTCATAATTAAATATAATTTTTTGCAAAATATTTTCCTGTTAAGGTTAAATACTGCAGTTTAGTTGTTTTTCAAGAAAGATGCCATGCATCTTCATTATCCCCTTATGGAACAAAATGGTATGCTAAACCAACCCCTTTGTTATCCAGCCTACAATCCCAAAAAATCCTCACTGACCAAATCTAAGACAACCTTAAAACGCGTGTATTTTTAGACAGGATGTAGAGCTGTCAGATTTAGAAAAAAGAAAGAAAGAAAGAAAGAAAAGAAAAGCTAATCAGTCAAATCCATTTCCCATTAAACTGTTGATTTAGTTTTATTAGTAGGGAATCAAATGCTTAGAAATATAGGGCATCTTTTAGATGCCCAATATATGCCCTACATACATTGCACAGGTCATTATTAGAATACTGAAAAATCTGTGTGTGTTGTCAACCAACACATACAGAAAGGAGGGTGGCAAATTACCTTGTATTTAGTTTTATATAAAATGTCAACTCTATTAATTGCACATTTGTATAACATTTTAGATTGTTAAAAAGAAACCTGGATGTAGCAATGATGAAGTTGTTGCAGTGTTAGCTCATGAACTTGGACATTGGAAATTAAATCATGTGTTAAAGAACCTCATTATTGGACAGGTAATAATTTTTTTAACTTATCACAGTTTTTAAAATAATTTTATTATATGATTAAACAAAGTTTTTCAAAAACTTTGGTTATACAATAATTTTTTATTTTTCTTAATCCCAGTGATGCATCAAATTTTTAGCAAATAAGCTAAATATTTGGCCTAAATTTGGCTAAAAATGAATGCGGCCTACAAAAATACAAATACTTTTGTAGGCTGCATTCAGCCTACAAAAATATGTTGCAATCCAAGAATTGCAAATTTTACAAGTTACAGAGCAAAATCCTAAGATGGATTTGTCAGGCTGAGCTCCTTCAGAATGATTTAAACAGGCCTTGTTAATGCAGTTTTTCAAAAACTTTGGTTATACAATAATTTTTTATTTTTCTTAATCCCAGTGATGCATCAAATTTTTAGCAAATAAGCTAAATATTTGGCCTAAATTTGGCTAAAAATGAATGCGGCCTACAAAAATACAAATACTTTTGTAGGCTGCATTCAGCCTACAAAAATATGTTGCAATCCAAGAATTGCAAATTTTACAAGTTACAGAGCAAAATCCTAAGATGGATTTGTCAGGCTGAGCTCCTTCAGAATGATTTAAACAGGCCTTGTTAATGCAGTTTTTCAAAAACTTTGGTTATACAATAATTTTTTATTTTTCTTAATCCCAGTGATGCATCAAATTTTTAGCAAATAAGCTAAATATTTGGCCTAAATTTGGCTAAAAATGAATGCGGCCTACAAAAATACAAATACTTTTGTAGGCTGCATTCAGCCTACAAAAATATGTTGCAATCCAAGAATTGCAAATTTTACAAGTTACAGAGCAAAATCCTAAGATGGATTTGTCAGGCTGAGCTCCTTCAGAATGATTTAAACAGGCCTTGTTAATGCAAAGAAATAGCAATTACATTATTGTAATCCTCCCAAATGAATTTTAAATACTGGTTTGGTTTACTGATGTTGATTTAATATTAACTGAGACTTTGTATCACCCTGATATAGAGATTGATGAGTCATTTTGATGAGTGTGTGTGTTTTTGGTAATTTTGGAAATAACCTGAGAATTTTATATGTTGGGTGGGTGAGACAGAATTTATATAATAAAGGATAACGTGTGTGTGCAACGAGGGTGCACAGTGTTTCATAAATGATTAATCAAACCTTTTCCTCTGTGAAGGTCCAGTATGTGCTGCCATATTTGTGTTTCCCAACTAATAGTAGACAGTTAGCATTAGCAAGGGCACATAATGCAAGAAAGCAAGCTTATATAGCATCAGCCCAAAAAAAACACACACACACACCCTTCTCATTTCACCCATCCACTCGCTCCAAACGTTTGTCTAGTTCTGCCTTGAATCTGTTTAAGCTATCAACTTCTACAGTGAGAGATGGAAGTTTGTACTAGCAATCAACCACCTGCTGGCTAAAGGCAAACTTCCGCACATCTATCCTACAACTGTCTTTCCTCAATTTGAATTTATGCCTTCTCAGGCAATTATTCTGAGCAAGAGGAAGAATATGTGACAACATAATCCTCCTCCTCGGATTTTTAAAGAAATTCCTTTAAAAATTGCAGGAGGATCTTGCTCTGGCCAACCTTGGTTGTCTGAAATTGATTTACAAAAGCCAAAATTGAAGACATTGCGCAATTCAGATAGAGAAGTTTGTGAAATCAAATTGAGTGATATTAAATTATAGATGTAGATGATATTATTACTTCAAAATAGTAACAAGTTTATTTTTTATGATTTTTTTAAAATTATTTTAGTTTTTATTTTTTTAGATTTTATTTATTTTTTTATTCTAGTTTGATTTTTGACAGTTTTACTCTAATGGTAGGCAATCAGATCAAAATGTGAAGAAATTTATATCTAAAAGCTTTTCAGAACTTTCACAGAATTTTCATTTTTAAAAACTTCAAAAACATCCAGAAACCACACAACTAGGAAAATACTGCATAAGGAAGGTGCCAAAAATGGATGGCAGTGGAGCTGATTACTTGATTAGATTTGTATTTATCCCATGTTTAAAAGAATTAAACATGGGATAAATACATATTTTCAGGAGATATTGATTCATATAACAAATACGAGTGTCATAATTACGGAAGAGGTTGGATAGGCAAAATGCGAATATGGAAAGTCCTTGGTAAAGTGAAATAAGAATAGGAAAAAAGTGTTCTTTTCATATGCAGATAAAAGAAAAGAGTAAATCAGATTGACCCCATCTGCCTAATAAGATGAAAATGCTAAAACTATAAGTAACACAACTGAAGTGAATACAGCCAGGCCTCGGATAACGCGAGTTCGGTTTAACACATCTTTCAGTTACCGCTATTTGAAAAAATTATACCACTTTTCAGTTAACGTGATTTTTTTTTTTTTTTTTTTAATGCGATAGTTGAAAAAGATTTGAATCGCACGTTAAGCTTACCGCACATCAGACGGGCAATAAACTTTTGCCTGCTGCCCACCTCGGTGTGTTCCATCAACCATCGGAAGAAGACGTGTTACTTGTTTGTCTCCCGCCAATAAAGTCAATGCAGATTTGCATTTAAAAATTGAAATTTTTGAAATGTTACCGCAAAGGAGATAATGGTAAAAGAACTAGATGAAATCTTTCATATCACAGAGAACCTCAAACAAAAGGTTTGAGGTTCTCTGCGATATGAAAAAAAAATTTCGTATTTTTCATTCTCAGTGATACGAAAAACAAATCAAAAATTGAGGTTCTCTGTGATATTTATTTCGCCAGGGCCCAGAGAAGATTGTTGCTGCTATCGGAAATTGATTGGTGAAAAGAGAAAGTCAACACTGTTCAAATATTTCTAGGTGCCTCCGTAGCCAGGTGGGAAGGAGCAGCAGTGCATAGCACAGGCTTCTTGATTAGACCGGGGTTCGAGCCCATCACCACCAAATACGGAGGATGGGGAAAGGTCAGGGAATGACCACCGCATATCTCGGAGCAATATGGCCTTAGTTGCTAATGTTCCTAAAAACCAAATAACTAATAAATATTTCTGCAACAGTCATTTCTTCATTATCTATTTTATGTCAGAGGTTCCCAAACTTTCTCAGTTCACGGTGCACTTAGTGTCTCTAATTTTTTCACGACGCACCCAGACCAAAAGAAATACCTAACAGTTCCGTTTAGTAGTTAAGTCCAAACAACTTAATAAGAAATGTTGAAACTGTGAACTACCTCAAGCTAGTAGTTCGCGCAGTCTCCAACAGATGTCTAGTGTGGCGCCTCCGTAGCCAGGTGGGAAGGAGCAGCAGTGCATAGCACACGCTTCTTGATTAGACCGGGGGTCGAGCCTGTCACCACCAAATACGGAGGATGCGGAAAGGTCAGGGAATGACCACCGCATATCCCGGAGCAATATGGCCTTAGTTGCTAATGCTCCTAAAAACCAAATAACTAACTAACAGATGTCTAGTATCGCTGTGTTTCCCTCAAATTTAAAACGTTCTGCGCCGCACAGTTTGGGAACCGCTGTTTTATGCAATAAACATTTAATTCCATAATTATTTTCATTATCTTTTACATTGTATATAGTTAAAAAGTTATTTAAAAGATATTTTTTAAATTCTTTATGAACATTCCAAGAAGATCAAGGACCAATTATAATTTTTCCTATTGATTATTATATTCGATTAACGCGTTTCCGTTTTGCACGATGCACTCACAGGAAGAATTAATCGTGTTAATCGAGGCCAGCCTGTAATTAGCAGATCAAGTATTTTGCATTGATCTTTGCAGCCAAAAATACGTTCATAGAAGAACTAGTGGCCGTAAAATAACTGATTACCAAGAAGAGATTGTTGGAGAAGCAAGAATGAGAGAACCTATAAAGTGACAATTGAGTAATCATTAGGATATACTGTATTTTCCCATGTATAAGGCCGACCGGGCTAGCCGAGTGGGTAAAGTACCTACCCGGCAACCCAAAGGTCGCGGGTTCGATTCCCGCCTCGGGCTTGGATCAAAGTACTGCAAAAACCTTGGGAGGTGCAATATGGCCACAGAAGCCGATGCGCCAACAACTACCAAATCAAAAAAAATCAAACCCATGTATAAGACGCACCTTAATTTTGGGGCCCGAAATTTGAAAAAAAAATGTATTACATAAAGTTATTGAACTCAAGTTTTATTTATCATAAAATTCATACAACTCGTCACTGTCAAAACTCCCATCCATTAGCTTGTCGCCGACCGGGCTAGCCGAGTGGGTAAAGTACCTGCCCGGCAACCCAAAGGTCGCGGGTTCGATTCCCGCCTCGGGCTTGGATCACTGTACTGCAAAAACCTTTGGAGGTGCAATATGGCCACAGAAGCCGATGCGCCAACAACTACCAAATCAAAAAAAAAAAAAAAAAAAAAAAAAAAAATTAGCTTGTCCTCATCTGTGTCTGATGACGAATCACTGTCTTCATATATTTCCTCGTCCTCAGTCCCATCTATGGCATTTGAAATGCCACACTTCTTAAATGACTTGACAACGATCTCAATCTTGATATTATCCCAGGATCTTTTCACCCAGGTACAAACTTCTCCTATAGTTGGTTTCTTCACTCTTCTTGCTGGTGTCAAATTGTCCCCAGAAGACTTCATCCATTAGTTCCATTCATCTCTCATGGCAGCTTTGAAGGGTTTGTTAATGCTGACATCAAGTGGTTGGAGCTGGGATGTCAAGCCTCCAGGTATGATGGCAAGTTTTGTTTTTTGCTCTACAGCAATCTTTGTATTTTTTGTTATGTGTGCCCTAAACTGATCAAGCACCAATAGGGCAGGTTTGCGTAAGAGCCCACTTGGTCTCCTGCTCCAAACTTTCTCAAACCAGATCTTCATCCCATCCTGATCCATCCAACCTTTGTCGTGAACGTGGACAATCACTCCTCAAGGAATGTCTTATTTTGGCATTGTTTTGCATTTGAAAATTATCATAGGAGGCAGCTTGGTTCTGTCGGCACAACAAGCTAGAACAACTGTATAATGACTCTTTTCATGTCCACTTGTCTTCACAGTTACAATTTTCACCCACTTCTTATCAACAGTTCTGTTACTTGGGACATCAAATTGAAGGGGGACTTCGTCCATATTTGCAATCTGTCCCACTCAAACTGATGTCTTCCGACATTGAATGACAAAACGATGAAATTCAAGGACCTTCTGCTCATAGCTTTCAGGCATCTTTTGGGCAAGTCTGGTGCATGTACGCATGCTTAGTCCATTCCGTTTCATGAACCTGAAGCACCAATTGTGTCCTCCTTTGAAATCAGTAACTTCTTTTTCATCAGCAATTCTTCTTGCCTCATGCTGAACCATCTTTGTGGACACAGGAATTCCAATTGCCATTCAATCCGTATCTTCAATTCCCTCTCTAAATCAGGTCATTTCGCTGACTTGCCTCTCATGGCCTTCTGCTGTGGCGTTTTCATTAGGGTTTCTTCTTCTTCCCGTAGCCACTCTCGGATTGTTTTCTAAGTTGGAGGAGGACCAAACTTACGTTCAGCAGCACGATTTCCGTGTACTTTTGCAGATTGGATCACTTTTAACTTGAATTCAGCACTGTACGAAAATCTTTTCTGAGCCATTTCTGGGCAGAACATGGCAAAACATAACCTAATATACTGGTAACAAGTGCGAAACAATGAGCGCAAAAACATCAAGCACAAAAAAGCGGAAAATGCAAGTAAAAAAAAATCTACAACCACTGTATAAGACGTTGGTTTTTAGACCCCAAATTTTTCGAAAAAAGGTACGTCTTATACATGGGGGAATACGGTATGCTTTATTCAACTATTCTTTAGGGCGAAATTTAAATACAACAAGAAACATTTTACGATTTTGGGGGGGGGGGTGAGAAGAACAAATGAGTGTATTAAAGCATTGTTAGAGAAGTTATAGAGCTGAAGGAGCTGGCAAATGATTACATTAAACCATTAATCATGAGGCCATGATTGGACCCAGTGGCAATCTCCTAGACGGGAGAAACACCAGCATGTCCTCAATCCATGGGGATAGAACTAAAGAGAAAATGGGCAGCTGTAGACCTTTGAATTTGACTTCTGTGGTGAGGAAAATTATGGAATCTATGATCAAGGAGACATTACCAGATTATTTTCATAGGAATGGAACACACAAGTGAACACTTTTGATAACAGCATGGATTTATTAAGGGGGGAACCATGTTTGTCTAACCTGATAAATACTATGATGTCATTACCATGCAATTGGATGCAAGAAATAATCGGCGCCTCCGTAACCAGGTGGGAAGGAGCAGCAGTGCGTAGCACACGCTTCTTGATTAGACCGGGGTTCGAGCCCGTCACCACCAAATACGGACGATGCGGAAAGGTTAAGGAATGACCACCGCATATCCTGGAGCAATATGGCCTTAGTTGCTAATGCTCCTAAAAACCAAACAACAACAACAGCAAGAAATAATCGTGGCATTGTGTTCTTGAACTTTTGTAAAACATTTGACAGTTCTTCATCATACTGGAGAAGTTGGAGCAGGGTATGCCAGAAGGATATTAGACAGTGGGTAGTTATAAATCAAAAAATCTGTAGAGTGGACCAGAGTTACAGGTGAGATTCCTTAGTGCTGGTATCCAGAATTATGTGACTAATGAAAAGTATACAGAATGTATACTTTATACTTTAACAGAAAGTATACAGTATAAAGTATGTCAGAATTGTCAAGCAACATGAAGGTTGGAAGGGCAGTAAACTCTCACAACCACATCACTCCAGAATACTCTAGGGCGCCTTCATAGCCAGGTGGGCAAGAACAGCAGTGCGTAGCACGTTTCTTGATTAGACCGGGGTTCGAGCCCGTGACCACCAAATACGAAGGATGCGGAGAGGTCAGGGAATGACCACCGCATTCCCTGAAGCAATATAGCCTTAGTTGCTAATGCTCCTAAAAATCAAATAACAACAACAAGAATACTCTGGACCAACTGCAAAGATTACCAGAAAAGTAGCCGTTGAAGTTGTCTTACCCTTAGATTATAATAATAATGCAAGGGTAAGGCAACTTAAAAATTAAAGAGGAGCAAAATTCTTCTTAATAATGATAATGATACAGACAGATAAGGAAAATTTTCAAATTTGGTATTAAAAATTTCAAAATATCCATCTAGTTTTTAATAGCAATTTAGATATTTCAATAGAAATTTCTATTGAAATTTAGAAAAATTGGAATATTCTTTCTGTTGCCTTCTAAAGATAGTTTGAAATCCTGAATTTTTTTTCCTTCTAGGTAAACCTGTTCCTGTGCTTTGCTGTATTTGCCTGCTTATTTAAAAATAAGACTCTGTATTCTGCATTTGGATTTTATAGACAACAGCCAATCATCATAGGCCTTCTTATAATATTCCAGTTTGTGTTTTCTCCATATAATGAGGTAAGGGAGCTGAATCTATTACATTTAATAACTTAGTGTTTTTTTTTTTTTTTTTTTTTTGATTTTTATCCTCTGAAATGTTTATCGCTAAAGGGGGTTTTTTTTTTTTTTTTTAAGTTATTTTTTGTAATGCCATGCATAACTTTCTTTTTGACATGATGTGACAAATTATTATATGACAAGACTACTTAGTATTAATTTGAAAGAAATAACTTTAAAACAGGGACTGGCAACCTTTTCCTCCATATGAGCTACTTAAAAATAAACAAGGTCTCCTGATTGATGAGTTTTAAGATAAACCCAGGGGGGGGAAATTCTAAAAAAAAAAAATTTTTTTTCTTTTTTTCCCCCTGGGTTTTCTTGAAATCTGCTGATTATAGAATTATTATAATGTTTTGTTATAAAACACGTATCATAAATAACAATGCTGGGTGACAAAGGAAAGAAATACAGTCGATTCCGGTTATTTGGGACACATCGGGACTAGTGCATTTTGGCCCGATTAAGCGGCTGCCCCAATTATCCGAAGTTTGACGTAAATAGTTAAAAATACAATGTGCACCCCCCCCTTTACAATTGGTTCACTGTACAATCAAATCACGTTACGACGAATTCACCACAGTAAAGTTCCGTTCACTATACGATGTGTAGTAAGCGCCGGTCATTGCGATCACGTTTGTGAATTGAATTTTAATTCTATTAAACAGATGATTCTAATTAGGGAAAATAGGAGGAATATTATCCACAGGCTATAAAAGTAAAGATATATTAAGCACAAATTTACTCTTTATTACCTTACCAATTAAAAAATTAAATGATACGTGAAAATCGGAAGAATGTACGTACGTACGTGATAATCGGAAGAATTAATACATACTAACTAAACTAGTTGACATTTCTGTTCACTGACATTTGTGGGTGGGGGTTAAAATTTAAAACAGTAAAAAGATAAGCAATCAATAACAAAGAACACGGCACACACAAATTGCAAGTAACACAACACGCGCAAGTGAGAACGGAGTAACAAATTACGAAGCTTTAAAAATACGAATGAAGAGATCTGAAAATTAATTTTTTTATTTGATTGAAGAGTTCATGGAAGTGTAAGCACATTTTACCATAATAACCCACAGAATTCCAGCTGTCGGTATTACCGCAAATTCAATAAGATCGAGTTTACTGTCCGTTTATGATAGATTTCACTAACAGAAAAGCCCAATTAACAGGTGACTGCTAATTGTTTTTATTGTTTTATGGTTGTGACCTCCAGAAATCCGGCCGAACTACGTGGTACGGTCGGAGACAATCGTAGGGTAATCTCCAGTGCTGAGGTCTCCTGCCCCGATTAAACGGCATTTTGTCCCAATTAAGCGAAGTAAACCCTGGCTATTTTCTCGATTGGTTTTTGTTTTTTAAGATTTGCCCCAAATAAACGGCTGCCCCGATTAACCGGTGGCCCAAATAACCGGAATCCACTGTATTTTTAATAATGCAGTTTGTCATTTAAGCCACGTAGAACATCAGAGCCTTTAAACTCGATAGGAAACTAAATTGTGCAGTTTTGTTTTTAAAAAAAATGCAGTGGTAACTAAAATGCACCATTTTATTCTATCTTGCACAGTTACAATATTCAAAAAATTTTTAACACTAGGTATAAGTAAAGGACAATACAGAAAATTTAGTACAGTACCATAATGTTTCAGCTGTTATGCCATAGCCTTTAACAAATGGGAAGAATGTCTGAACATTCCCTTTATATACACCAGTGATTTCAGCTGTTTTTCCCATTTGTCAAAGGCTATGGCATAACAACTGAAACATGATATTATACTAAATTTTTTCTATATTTACTTTCTTTTAATAAAGTTAAGCAAGTGCTAAATTTTTTGAATATTGTAATTATTCAAGATAGGTTAAAATAATGCATTTTAAAACTATCCAGTGAAGTGTTTAGTTGTGTCCTTTCAAATTCAAGTGTTATCAGCATTGATGTCTTACAAATCATATATAATATTACAGCCTATTGCAGTTTAAAAATATGGTAAAATTGAATCTGTTGTGAATGGACATTTTGATGTAAATTTCTGGTGGGAAGAGGGAAGGCTAGTAATGTTTTATCAGACCAGTTGGTGAATAAACACATGATTTGTTTATGTTTTGGTAAGTATGTGGTGTGTTGCAAGTTTATCATTTATCTTTTAATTTCATTTTAGGATTTTAAATCCTAAAATTAAAAAAATTTTAGTAGTCACTACTGAGTCTTGCATCAGGTCAGGTTTGTTTGTTTGATTTTTAGGAGCATTAGCAACTAAGGCCATATTGCTTCGGAGATATGCGGTGGTCATTCCCTGACCTTTCCGCATCCTCCATATTTGGTGGTCACGGGCTCGAACCCCTGTCTAATCAAGAAACGTGTGCTACACACTGCTGCTCCTGCCCACTTGGCTAGGGAGGTGCCTCAGGTCAGGTACTGGCAAGTATCTGTGAATTTCCCACAATGCAGGTTGGTTTTGTAGTTCATGGATTGGGTGCAGTTCCACTTTCTGAATGTAAATAATTTAATACAATAATATCAAAAATTATTATATTAACTCAAAGTAACTTTTTATTCTTTTTTATTCAGGAATGTTATTTGCTAAATTATCAGGTCAATATATGTATAATTTGAATTACAACACTACACCACTACTGATATCTTTATAAAGTGCATACATTTGCCTAATGCAGTTGGTATTACGATTATCAGGCAGATGGTGTAAAGTAATAACTTAAATAGATGCTTTGATTTTTGTGTATATAATGATAAAACATCCAAGGTATCATTAATTTATACTTAATTATCTTTAAATAGTAACTTAATAATATTTAACTACTATTTTCCTGCCCCATATTTTAATATGTATTGGTGTTAAGATTTGGTCAGAATACAAAGATGTTTCTCTAATTTAAGATTGCTTTTAAATTGTAAAATGATTTCTTGTTTTTAAATTTCTACCTAAAGCATAGTTGAATAAAAGAGATATCCTGATGATTACTCAATTGTCACTTTATAGGTTCTCTCGTTCTTGATGACTGTTCTTTCTCGAAGATTTGAATTCCAAGCAGATGCTTTTGCCAAAAGTTTAAACAGAGCAGCTGATTTAAGGAGTGCATTAATTAAACTAAACAGTGATAATTTAGGATTTCCAGTATATGACTGGTTGTATTCTGCATGGCATCATTCCCACCCACCTCTTTTACAAAGAATTCGGTCATTAGGCAAAATTGATTAACATTCAGCTTCGAAAGAGAAGCTTTCACAAAGCTTTATTTACCTATTTCACAAAAGACTTTTTTGTTGCAACTTCTTATACAGTGCCTTGGTTGCAGTGTGTGTGCACAATAGTTTCTTCTTTTTAATGATGTGTTAAGTTGTAATAATTACTAGTAGGTCTAAAATTTCAAGTGGATGTGTAAATGTTGCAATAAAATTTCTTTGTAAGCTGAAGATTTTAATAAAACAATTTAATTAATCTCTGAAAAGACATCAGTTTAAAGAAGCATTTAAGAATATACGAATAGCAGATGTATTAGATACAACATATTTATGGAAATTTGGTTATGCAACTGTGTACAGGATGGGGTAGTAGCAGAAATATAAATGAAGCTGTAGATACTGATTTGCAAAAATATCAGTAAATTCAGCTGTGAATGAATTAATATGTGATTTTAAGACCCGCTTACTATTTTGAAGATCTCCATTTGGAACATTTATGCATTTCTGGTTTTCCAAGATTCCAATTTGTGCCTTTTATGAAAAGTTTACTTTTAACAGATTCCACTCAAGTTTGTTATATTTTAAACTATGCTCATATGTTATGCTTTTAAATGCAGACTTTCTGAATTGATATGGGATTAATGCTACAATTAAGCGACTGTGAATTGACTCATATTTAGTTTAGAGAACAATAAATATCAAGTGTATGATTGAATATATCACATTCTAGGTATATGATATGGCTTTAATGGGCTTTTTTCATTCCATGGCTGAGTTAGTCGGTCTCAGGCATAGATAGCTAGGTTTTTCCCCAGAAATTAGGGGTTTTTTAATTCCACCAAAACAGGTAAATTGACCAGAGAACACTCACAATTTACTAACGCAAATACGGATATATGGTAAGAAGTTACCGAATGACCCTAACATAATAGTTTAGTTTTGTTTCGAGTATTGCACAGCAATGCCATCTCCACTGGTGTGGTTATAAAATGTTATAGTCATTCTCTCAATTATTTGTTTTTGAAAAAAAAAAAAAAAAAAAAAAAAATGTGTATATATATATATATATATAAAGCATCCATAAAATTACTGAGTTTAGGTTGTAAAGATGTAAAATTATAGTTAAAGTGTAATATATAGAACACCCAATTAATGCCATCAAACGATCGAACATTACATCGGACGTTATGTATATACTAAATAGATACGTTATAGTGTAAAGTTAATATCTTTAAAGTTTGAAAATCCATATAGCCATAGTCCTGCCATATCTCCAGTATACATGAAAACCAAAATATAAATCATATTAAGTAAATTAATAAAATAATAAAATAATAAGCCCAACACAGGAAAATTATTTTGCAAGGAACTTTGTCGAGGGCTAAACCCTTACAAAATAACCAACCCATGCTAGACTGAGCCATCGGTTTCTGTTATCATCTGCCTGTATACTAACGCCAAAATAATATAATAGTGGAAATGTGGAATAATTTAGTATAACATTAACGTAAGATTTGAGACAAATGTAAGTCTAGAATGCCAAAACAACAAGTGTCGTACCGTAATACATAACAACAATTTATAAATGATACAGGCTGGATGATATGCCAAAACAACAAGTGTCGTACCGTAATACATAACATCAATTTATAAATGATACAGGCTGGATGATAATATCATCCAGCCTGTATCATTTATAAATTGTTGTTATGTATTACGGTACGACACTTGTTGTTTTGGCATTCTAGACTTACATTTGTCTCAAATCTTACGTTAATGTTATACTAAATTATTCCACATTTCCACTATTATATTATTTTGGCGTTAGTATACAGGCAGATGATAACAGAAACCGATGGCTCAGTCTAGCATGGGTTGGTTATTTTGTAAGGGTTTAGCCCTCGACAAAGTTCCTTGCAAAATAATTTTCCTGTGTTGGGCTTATTATTTTATTATTTTATTAATTTACTTAATATGATTTATATTTTGGTTTTCATGTATACTGGAGATATGGCAGGACTATGGCTATATGGATTTTCAAACTTTAAAGATATTAACTTTACACTATAACGTATCTATTTAGTATATATATATATATATATATATATATATACCCAAAGATTTATTCTTCCATTCGTGCAGTTTTCTCCAAATACCAAGTGTCAAGATACTTAACCCAGATTTTATGGGCTTTATTCATGCTGTGGGCAAGTTATTCAGTCTTGGGAAAGGATTGCATGATTTTTTATTTCCTTTCTTATTTTTTATCACGTGCAAAATATTGAAATCGGCAATAGAATATATACAATTTTCAGACATGATGGCCTTAGTTTCCTTAGCACAAATTCAAAACAACCCACCAGAATAAAACAGTTTTCAGTTTTGTGTGAAATTTTAATTTCTGTTTGACGTTCTTCACCCCATTATCCTTTGCAAGTCATTCATTAACAATTTTTTTTTGTGTTGTGAAAAAAGTGAGTTTGAGGAATTTATTGTAGCTTAAACACAGAGCGTACAGATAAAGCAGAAATATATGAGCTTTCGGCTATATGGTAGCCTTCATCAGAATTAAAATACATGAATGGCAGTTGGAATGAAGATGTGCACTGCCAGGTGCGTGAGACGCGAGGTTTAATTGTTTGTTGACGTCTGTGGCTGTGACGCATGATGACGTGGCCAGCGCTTGTCCAATGACAGAACTACTGACTCTGTGATCGGGTTGACTTGGCAACCACTGTTCCTGTTTAAGGATTTATCCGAAGATTTTATATTTAGCGATTCCAACCAGGTACGCTTTAGGTAATGGTGGGATCTGTCTACCACCACGACATCGCGGTGGTAGACAGATCCTAAAGCGTACCTGGTTGGAATCACTAAATATAAAATCTTCGGATAAATCCTTAAACAGGAACAGTGGTTGCCAAGTCAACCCGATCACAGAGTCAGTAGTTCTGTCATTGGACAAGCGCTGGCCACGTCATCATGCGTCACAGCCACAGACGTCAACAAACAATTAAACCTCGCGTCTCACGCACCTGGCAGTGCACATCTTCATTCCAACTGCCATTCATGTATTTTAATTCTGATGAAGGCTACCATATAGCCGAAAGCTCATATATTTCTGCTTTATCTGTACGCTCTGTGTTTAAGCTACAATAAATTCCTCAATGAATCCAGAGCGCGTAGGCCTGTTTCGTTAAAAGTGAGTTTGCTATTGGATTCCTTGAAATGGAAAGGTGCAAACATCAAAAGGAAGAAGTATTTTGAAGAATGAAAACTATTTGGATCATCTGTGTTACGCAAAAGATTACATTTCAGGTTAAAAATGCAGAAAATTGGGTCTTGAATACATTTTGTGCAGATTTCATGTACACACACCAACAAAGTGATACAGAATCCAAAAATTTTCAGTAGCCAATAATATCTAATATAATCAAAAAAAAAAACAGAGTAGAACCTTAAAAATCCAAAACTCTTTGAATATTTCTCAGAGAAAGCCAGTCATATGAGAGCAAAGGGAAAATAGGCTTGCCGGACTTAAAAAAAAAAAAAAAAAAAAAAAACTTGAAATTTTTAAAAAATATTTAGTCATAAAATATAAACAATCTATTAGTCTCCCATTTTGAAGTTTAAAAGGCTGTTAAGCAAGCAGAATTTAAAACCAAGTGTATATCTTCCTTGTTTATTCATTCAACTGGCGTTTTCTGGAACAACTTTCCTTCATACGTATTTCCTGAAAATTACAGTCTACAGAAGTTCAAGTCCAATGTCAACAAACATCTTCTATCATCTTCTCAACCTCCAACCCAAGCATGGTACTAAGTACTATAGGTTCTAATACCTCTCGTGTTTGGAGTTTACATAATAAAATAAAATTATATATATATATATATATATCTCTTTGTTTATATATATAAATATTTTTAAATATTTAAAAAATATTATTTTCATTGTAAAAAATACCGATATTTAAGAGGACAAAATTTTTGAATTCTCCCCTCATACAGCCTCTATGCTTTTAGTAGTACTTTCTCCAGGAATTTTACTTCCAGCTTCATTCAAAATATCAATGCTATTGGTACATCTTTCCACCTCATAGGTCTCATGAGAACTCTCGAGGTCTGGATAATAATAAATATAAGGAAACTTCTATTTCATGCAAAGAAAATTTATGGTTAATTATATTTTTGCTGTAACCTGCCTCTTCCCCCAACTTTTTACAGGAATCTCTCTCATCTCACATAGTTGTATGTTACATTAAAATGTAATATACAAAATTAAGAACTATATAATACAATTATTTCTGCTCTTTAAAGTTTACATTGTGGTATTTTATTACAGTGTACAGTAAACAACGTGGTAAGCATACATGGTACTCCCTTCTGTGCCAGTCGAAGCCAAAAAGGGGTGTAGTTGGTGATATGACGTGTTTGTGGAATGCTTTGATTATATCACTGAACCATTCCTTATTGCCTAATTAGTACTGTACTGCAAATTAAGTTTTCTTTGCACACAGTGCATAAATATGACAGTACATCTGATGTAAGAAATTGACAAACTTGAAAGGTTACTTTGCAGGAAGTCAACAAGTAAACCAGAAGACATTTCTCCCTACCAAGGCTTAGATGGACCAGAGTGCTGTAGAACTCTGTTTTCGATCAACATACACTGGTAACATCATACATATTTGTTAAAAATATGTTATTTCGTTAACAAGCATTCCAGATCATAAAATTTTAAGCACTGCTCCTGACAAATTCTCTGAACTGTTTTTGACTAGTGAAGATAAATTTGTGAATTTTAAAATGTGAGTAGCAATATACATTTGTGTAAAAATATATCTAATTAATTGTAAAATATATTTTCAATAATTCATTTGTTTCTAACCATAAGCAGGTGCCATCAATTTAAGTTTAAGATTTCATACTTGATATATAAGTTGGACCTCAAATTTTAAATAGCTAAATAGCCTTGTGATTACCCTAAATAGGGTAATCACAAGATGAGGTGGCCAGAAATAATTTAATCATCTGGTGGGCATGCAAAAGGGGGGCGGGATTTGGAGTAGTCTGTTCACCAGTCTTTTTTTTTTTTTTAATAAAAGGAAAAGAAATGTGAAATAGGACACTAAAATTTTATTCTTAATTTTGATACTGTTGGATGATGTGAACAAATATTTTTAGCAACTTCAATCTTGTTATCCAAAAAAATGCTTTCTGACTGCTATGTTGTGAAATCTTTGTGTAGTGAAAGCCAGTGAAATTGAAGCCAATGCTATAGTTCTTTGGAAAAGACAGGAAAGGGTGTGTGGTGCACTTTTTGCTCAAAAACAGGTATAAAGAATTTTTTATAGCTGTACTTTTCTAATTAATAAAATATGCAGGTCAAGAGTGAATACCATACTCTACAATGCTAAATTTATGGTGGTAACATTGGGAGAGAAAAGCAACAAATACTTTCATTTAAGGGTTTCCCCAACTCACACCTTCAATATATTGTAGATTTATTAAGTAAGTATTAGCCACATGGTGCAAGGAAGACAGTTTTGTTGCACCAACCTATAAAGGGTAAAAAAAATAATAAAAATTACTTATTTGTCTCCCTCCCTCCTTTTTTTTTTTTTTTTTTTTCCTGCAATCCAGTTTAAACCTTTTATCCTGTAATTTGAATTTATTGCTTCTACTTCTGGAATCATAACTAAAAATTTTGCCTCCATTCATTTTACTTTCTCCTCTCAGAGCCTCATCTCAAGTCTCTAATTTGCCTAGTTACCAAACTCTAATATGGACTACCTTTTGGAAACCTTGCGAGGCAAATTGTTCATCTCTGGAGCCTGTCAAGCTCTATGTCCCTTTTTAGGTTGTATTCATATTTTAATGTGTGTTCTTACAGTTTTTTTATACAGTGGGATTATTATAGCCTATCTCTACAAGAAAATGTTTAATGAATCATTGATAGGACATGGGTCTTGTTGCCTGCCTACACTTCATGTCCAACTGTATGGTAACTCCTAAACACCTCTTTGCATACTGTTTTGGTTAACTCCAAGTGTGTAAGTTATTTTTAGAATGCTATTCCCTGAGTGTAAAACCTTGCATATTGCATCATTAAAATATAGCTGCCACTTCTCTGACTATCCCTAAAGACAGTCATCCTTAAGAAGCTCTGCTTGTTTGTGATAACTACTTCCCTCAACCTTCATATCTGCATTTTTAATGTCATGCCCTCTATCCTTTCAGAGATGTTATTTAAGAAAATCAGAAAGAAGAATTATTACAATTCTGAACCTTGGGGAGTGAACTCCACTTCTTATGTTAGTCTGTGCTCTTTGCAACTTTTTTCAGCAGCTTGGCCATGGCATGAAAAAAAAAAAAAAAAAAAAAAAAAAAGTCCATAAAATTTTTTTGCATCTCTGAATGGAATCCAAACCAAAGCCTTTTCCATGAGGCCTGGAGCACATCTGTGTGTTAAGCAGAAAAGCAACTAAAGCTATGAGGCAACTATTTTGAAAGTCATATTCTGTGATCGATTCTGTTTCCTGAATCAAAACTCCAAGTTTCTGGGAGAAAAAAAACTTTGCTGGTCTCAGGCAAGTAACCCTTGTCTGAGACCAGCAAAATCAACTATTTAGTGAAAAAAGGCCATAAAAATTATCTTCATTGATGGAATATGAAGGGACATTTTCCACAGTGTGGAAGGACAGTGATGGAATTATAACTACTGCACTACCTACTAATGCCTACATTAGGAGACTAAAAATTATTTTAATTATGCCGTCACTTGTTGCTCAAATCCATGTGCATTTCCTACAAAATACATGATATGGATTTACTTTCTGAATATCATGTTGTACGGGCTGAAGGACACTAAACTCAGAGGTTAAATCTACTTCCTCCACCTGAGATCAGATAATTATGCCTCAACTGGTGACTTGAAACTCCAGTTGTCGACTGGAATCGAATTCGGATCTCTCCCTGAGGGAGTGATCAATGGCTATTAGCATTAGTATCATATGATGCAAGAAAGCAAGCTTATAGAGCATCAGCCAGCAAAAAAAAAACCCATTTCACCCATCCAATCACTCCAAATGTTTATTTCAGGCTTAAATTTATTCGAGCTATCAACTTCCACAACTTCATATGGAAGTCTGTTCCAGCAATCAACCATCTGCTCTCTAAAGGCAAACTTCCAAACATCTATTCTACAGCTCTCTTTCCTCAATTTGAATCTATGCCCCCTTGCTGATTAAGAACCTGTCCTTGGACAGGTTCTTAATCAGCAAGTGGAAGTATCCCATTAGCATTGAGTCTGCTCAACACATTCAAGGCCTTGTACACCAATCAGATCACCTTGCATGTGCCTAGTCTCCAGATGCTTCAACTGACAGAATTTAAGCCTCTCCTGGTAAGAGAACCCCTTTGTTCCTCAAACAAATCTGGTTGCCCTTCTCTGTACTCATTATAGCAACTCTACATCCTAAAATCAGGCCTCCAGACCCATACGCAGTATGTACTGACCATTGCCTTATACAAAGGTATCACTTCCTTGTCTCTGCTAACAAAATTCCTATATATCGTTGACAAAACTCCATGACCTGCTCAGAGAACTTCATATGACTGCACAATAACCCCCAGGTCTTTTTCATTCTTCACATCCCTGAGCGTAGTATCATATGATACATTTCTCTTGGGTTATTGCCACCCTTATGCAGTACTTTGCATTTTTCAATATTAAACTTTGGTTGTCACTTCTCAGCCCATCTACCTAACTTTTCTAGATCCTATTGCAGTAGCATTTTGTCTTTACTATCGTTAACAACCCTGCCAACCTCTGTCATCTGCAAACTTGGACATTAAGCCTGATATACCTTCATCAATATCATTAACAAAAAACACAAAACAACAGTGGGACCAGCACTGAATCTAGGGGGACTCCGCTAATAACAGTCCACGTAGAACTATGTATCACACTAAGCTGTTTTGAAGAGCTATATTAGGAGGCAGCAGAGGTTATTTATTATTATTAGCCATATGGTGCAAGGAAGCCTGAGACTTATGTTGCACCAGCCAAAAAAAAAATTTGCACATTACCCAGAGAGAGAAAGAGTCAAAAGTAGAATGGAATCAGCAAGAAAGAGAAGAACGATGATATCCAGCTGAGGACCCTGGGTTTGCCAAGCCGATACCAGATGTGAGCATCTGAGGTGTCTCGAAAGAGTTAAAAGTGAGCTAAGATGACTGCTATACGTGTGTGTCTAATGGTGAGACCATATGAAAAATAGAGGAAACTATCTCTAGTTACAGCCAAAACTGATACAAAAACAAAACTGAAGTTCAAGACAATTGTCTCCTATAATATCAGTAGAGCAGAATTAGAATATCAGTTTCATTGAACAGATCTGTGCTGACTGTAGCAACAAACAACATGTAGTTGGAATCAGGGAATTTGAATTTGCACCAAACCTGGCAGAAATAGAATCCCCGTCTAATGCCTTGAAGTTCCTGGAAATATAGGGATCAATCGAACACCTGGACAGATTATTATTATTACTTATAGCCATATGGTGCAAGGAAGCCTGAGGTTTATGCTGCACCAAAAAAAAAAAAAAATTCCCTAAGTTACCCTGAGAGAGAGAGAAGTAGAAAGGAATCACCAAGAAAGAGAAGAACGATGATATCCAGCTCAGGACTCTGGTTTTGCCAAGCCCATACTCACCAGATGTGAGCCCCTGAGGTAAAATAACGGGGGGAAAACGGAAACATTAACCCAGATATCACCATTTTGACACACAAACAACAAAAAGATTCTTTAGTGATATTAAACTTTGAAGGAAGACTGTCAAGTCCATTACCATTGTGGGTTCACCAGATTACATGTATTTTAAGGAGGAAGTTAGCGTTATGAAATCATGACTACTGCGATATCCGAATAGCTATATGACGATATGGCCACACGGCAGTTTCAACTGCTAAGATATCTCTATCTAGCCAGGTGATAGAAAGACCCAACAAAGATGTTAGGTTGTCATGGAAACTGAAAGAGTTCTCGCCTAGCGATCAATGTTTAGCCGTTCCCAGAAAGGTTTCGTCGCTGTTTATTGTTGTGTAGCTCTTTGTGTCGAAGGGTAAGGCTTTTATAGTAAGTGATAAAAGCATCTTTGTATAAAATATATTTAATGTGAATAAACTCGTTTGGAAGGCTGTCTTAATATGAATAAACTCAGAAGGCTGTCCAATTCTTTCAGCCATTGATAGCTAGTGAATAGGTGGTGGCAAGGGCTTACCTGTGACAGTTTATTGAAGAATACGAAGCGGATAAATGAACGTATGTACACTTGTACGAAAAGAATAACAATGTTCGGATACAAACAAATCCAGAAATTTAGTATGAAATATATTTTCGAATAAGCATATGCACTTCAACGTTGCTAAGACTCATAATAACTACAATAAAATCACCAACTGTCCGTGACTGAAGCTTTATTAAAATAAAATAAAAAAAACAGGATAAAATTTATTGTAAAAATAAAAAGCACCTATAACTGTAAAGTTAAAAGAAATAAAATTATAGATAAAATTAAAATAAATGAAATAAATAAATTAATAGCGACAAACAACCGTAGCTTTCAAAGGCAACCACTTCCTTCATCAACAATAAAACTTAACTGTCACAGCACATCCTTAAAAAAACGTCAGCAGGATTATGGCTCACAGCACGTATTACCGTAGGAGCATGGGTATTATCCTCCACACATGCACGGAGACCGTAAATGGCTCGGGAGCATGCCAGGCGGAACCGTTCATCCCATCCAAGAATTACGATGGATGAATACGGATCCCATTGTCTCTATTGATGATACTATGTTCCGAAGAACCAATGCGCAAGCTCTCGAGACATTTGCGGTTCCAATACCTATGCAAACGATCAACGATGACAGCATCTGGAGAAATTTGGTGGTTCTCCCCCTGGAAGTGTTCAGCCACAGTAGAGTCGGCAGTTTTTATTGCGTTAATATGTTCCCAATAAAATCTTTGAACCTGCGTTTTGTCTTTCCAACATAACACTTCCCACAGTCCGGACATTTGATCTCATAAATAATCCCACTTGTACCCTCAATAGGTATGGGATCTTTAACCTTTGACGCGACTGTGTGCAATCTTCACCCTGCCAGCTGCACACAGCATGTCTGACAGCCGCGTAATACGGAGGGTTAATACAAAATGTACAGCCTTTTGATAACGATTTTGGCAGTCCTTTAAAACTACGAAATTCCGTGCCGCCACCACCGGTTGTGTTCTATTTAGAACACACACCACCGGTTGTGTTCTATTTGTTTTCCCTGCTCATGGACTATCGCACGGCATCACAATTTCTATTGAAGTAAAGCCCACTGCAAAACTGCCAGGTCGATCTTGTCCCATTCCTGCTGGCAGACTTTCCACAGACCTTCAACAGTTCTGGGGCAGCGGTTTCCGAGAGCTCTTTTCAAAAGTCGGAATACGCAAAAATCCATGGGTGCTGCGTCAGGTGATTTAACAGGTATATCTTCAAACGCGATCTAACGAATACCTGTCACCACTTTCATTCTCCACAAAAAAAGCACGGGTAGAACGTGACTGTGGCTGTACGCTTTATCCTGGTGCACTCAGACCTTTTCAGCGTCAGAACCGTGCAATGTGGGTATTTCACGTTCAAACGACGGCTGTAGAACTTCAGCCTGGTAATATACTGAGTTGGCTTTCACTTTTTTTTAGCGACTCTACCAACTCAAATTCGCCGTTATAACAAAAACCGGCTAGAACCATAAAACCTCGGCCAAAACTTTCCTTGCACTGATGCTCCCATGTTGGAAAGGCCTTGTCACCCTGTGGACGGTAATAAATTGCTCGAACTTTGTTGCAATAGGAGTGGTATACCCACGCTTCTTCCAATGTTGCTACGAATTTCCACCTTTCAGCTGCCAGATATTTTTCGTAGAGTTTTCGAACATTGACCCGTCACTCTGCAATGTGCCTTGCTCCTAGGTGGTGTACGAGGGCCTTGTGCTTCTTCTCCAATTGCAAATTTTCGTTGATTATGCGACAAACGGTTGACTGGGATGTTCCCACACGTGACACTATAGCTCTTTGGGTTTTTGAATTTTCACCGACAACGAGCGACTGCACTTTTCGTACTACATCTCTCGTTCGACTTGGAGCAGGTTGCAGTTTCTTCGTGTTTTCCGCCTACTTGCAGCAGCTTCGCGGAATTTTATTTTGCCATTCAAAGCCTTATGGATACCGAACTTCGACACACTAAAATTTTTCGACTTGCACCTATCAATAATTTTTGCATAACTGTACCCTTCTTCGGAAAGTGCGGTTATGTAAGCTTCCAACCATGGGTCCAATTTCCGAGGTATGTCGACATTAAAACAACTTATACACTGATACACTTGTTAATAAGGTTTGGGACTGCGCCTGCGCCTGCGGGGGGAAAAATTACATTGCTGCCATACGTCACAAGCAGAATTAATATCAAAATCGTTATCAAAAGTTGAATCAACCCTCCGTATTCTAGAGATCAACTCTGTTAAGCGCGTATAGTAGGGAATGTACCGTAATAATATTACGGTATTATTATTACCGTAATAATATTACGGTGGCGAAGAATGTATGCGATGGCCATGGGCACCGGCAGGATATTTTGCAAGTAGTGCATGTGAGAATAATTTTTTGTTCACCAAATTTTCGAATACATGCAATATCTTATGTTTCAATAAATTAATGAAAATATTAAAAATTGTGAATTACATCGAAATCCAAATGTGGCGCCCTTGCACTATTCTGCCGGCGCCCATGGCAATGGGTGAAACGTCTCTCTTTGCCCGTGTTCCGCTTCTCGAATATATTTGTCCATGATGCCTGATATATTGATGCCATGATATATTTGTCCATTTTCGCCGATCCGCTGTGACACGTTTAATATCCTGTCTTCTGTCTTGGAGGTGCTACAGTGGAACCAAGACCTGTCCAATAAGGCCCTAATGACATCGTTTTAATGATTGTTGACTTGTGCTGTGTTATAATTTTTTTATCAGTTTTTATATTATTATTTCTTTATTAATTTTATATTAGATTTTTTTTTTTTTTTTTTTTTTTTTTTTGGCCGATGCTGCATAAGCTTGCTTTCTTGCATCGTATGCCTCTACTAATGCTAATTCGGTCGCAGCCTAATCCGAGGACCCAGCTCTTTCCACAGCTGTTCAAATGGGTTGAAGTCCAGGCTTTCAGACATCAGTCCAACTTTTCAACATCATTGTCCCAACCAGGCCTGTATCACCCAGGCTCGTATAACGTATGAGCGTTGTGTTGATACTGACAGGCTCCATCTCAGGACCCTATTTCAACCATCCCATGCCGCTTACCATGGCTTCACACTGCTTTTGCCTATTTCAGTAACCTTTATAATACAAAGAGGAAAGCTTTAATTAATGGCTGTTTCCGTCTTTTGTTTAAACTATGTTAGTTGTGAGCCACAATCCATACTCGCTTCTAACGTTCTGCCACTGCACAGACAGACTCACTAGATCTATACCGGTATGTCTGAGAAGATGCACAAGCGTTGGGGAGTTCTGACACTGCTCGAAATGTTCGTTGAGAGATGTCCAATTACGTTTGGCCTTATAACGAATTTCTGATAAGTGCTAAAAGAATTTGTTCCCTAAAAGAAATTTAAAGTTTGGTAATTACATTGGATGGGTTACCAAGAGTAAATTTAGAACGGACAAGAGGCTTAAACTTTTTAATATTTCTTTTGCTATCGCTGTCATACATGAGATTTAATAAAATGAAGCCTTTCATAAGTAGACAAAAAAAAAAAAGTGTGAAATGGTGTTTGGTTTTCTTTGGTTAGCGATCGACCCTTTTGCTTACAAATCCTTTCTTTCGCCAACTATTTGAAAGCGGATGCCACCAACAAGAGATTGCAGTTTAATCTGCTGATCAATAGACCAGGCCTTTTGGCTAAGGTCAAAGTCAAAGTGTAGTAATCAATAGGTCAATGGTAATTTTAACCTATGGGGCAGGTGCCTGGGACTATAGATCTGATAAAGTGATAATAATTAAGCAATTTCAACAAGCTCAGAGAGCAGCCATGCTCCTGATGTCCAGGGCTTGCAAAATCGCTTCTACTGCAGCTCTTCAAGTGCTATTTGGTAAACTTAGGGGAAAAATTCCTGCGACAATTGGTGGCATCAGTCTTAACTTGGAGAATAGCCAAACCCAAGAAAAGAAATTGTCAATAAATGGCAATCGGATTGGGCTTCAACTGATGTCGGTATGTTCGCTAAAGGTTTTTTTTTTTTTTTTTTTTTTTTTTTAGTTGTTAGGGTGTTTGTCAAGAAATATTCCTCTGGCTAAGATTCCCGAGCCTTCACACCACGTTTTTAATTACCGGTCATAGTAGTTTAACCCCTTTTGCATCCGGTTCACCAAATACCTTTGCACGGCCCCGATACAGTCCCAGATACAAATGTATGAATTTAGGACGATATCGATTTTATAACGCTCTGTGTAATCTTCCCCCGTCTGAGGGCGCAGTAATCGCACAGCCCAGATTGGAGACGCGGAAGTAATAAGATACTCTGGGATTGAAGATTTTTGATCAAGTTACGAGCAGTTTTTGTTAGCTTTATTTTATTTACAGTACTTCAATTTTTATTTTAGTTTTTTTTTTTTCGACAGTTTTAGTTTAATTTTGCAACAGTTGTTGTTGCTGTGTAGGTAGAATTTCATGTAATATTTATCATTCACTCCTAGAGAGAAGGATAGCGCTCAAACAAATAAAAAATGATAAAATAATTTTTTTTTGTTGGGGAGCGCTTGGTTGATATCACAAGAACAGGAGAGGAAGTAACCGTTATCCAGGGGTGACAGGAGAAGGCATCCACTACTTGGGGTTTTTGGTAGGAGGGCAACATTTCTATTGAAACAATAAAATTTCGATATCTACGGAGAGATGGTCGCAAAGGTTGCCTTGGTTTTGTACGAAATAAGCATTTTCCTGTTTTTTTTTTTTTTTTTTTTATATATGAAAGATATTTTCTCTAAAAATAAGGAACCTGTGCAATCAAATTCAGAATATAAGTTGGTAGATTATTATTCTTCAATTTTGTTTCATTGCATTTTATATTAGTACATATGTGCATCTATGGGGATTCTGAGGAGAATAAAGCCCCTTAGTTTATAGAAGCTACCAGTGTGGAACATTTGAGCCTCCCCCTCCCACAGTTAATCAGCCTTGTGCAAAGGTAGCATGGTTTTTCGTCTAGAAAACGGAAAATCAATCACAGAGCATACAATTTACAGACATATATAATCGGTGCAATACTGCCTAGGTTGCTGATGCACCTAAAACCCCACAGTAACCAACAACAGAGGAGGGGGGGGGAGTAGTCAAAAGGGTACTTTTAACAAGAAGTTGGTAAGAGTGCCCATTTGTGCCCTTTTACCAAGAAAAACTAAATTGCATCATCTGGATATTAGGCATCCATGAAGAGACTTGAAGTGTTTTAAGATTTTAAATAAGTTGAGTAAACTAAACGATGATGGCTTTTTTCTTGGATGATGCATAATGAGGGGGCAAACTTAAATTGGAAAAGGATGATTGTAGGATAAATGCTGCAGAAATTAGACTTGAGCTAGAGATCAATTGGTTGTTGAAATCTTCCACCTATGGTGATTTAATAATGGGGATATATTTCTTGAGGTGGGGAAGGAGATAGTATAACTATGATGATATATGTGATTGTTTGAGCTTATTTCTAATTTTTAACCAGCCTTTATTCCACTTTAGGGAGAAATGATTGCCCCCCTCTTTCATACCCAGGGGCTCACATCTGGTGAGTATGGGCTTGGCACACCCAGGGTCCTGAGCTGGATATCATCATTCTTCTTTTTCTTGGTGATTCCCTTCTATTTCTCTCTCTCTCTCTCTGGGTAATTCAGAAAAAAAATTTTTTTTTGGCTGGTGCAGCATAAGCCTCAGGCTTCCTTACACTATATGGCTAATAATAATAATATGTCACTGCTTTTTTGCATCATTTTGCCACTACTAATAGTAATACTATCAATTGGGAGTTCAACTATGTTCAGTATTTATTTGCATTAGTGTGGCTCTTGTGTGCAGACGTCCTCACCTTTGCATTATTTATTATTGGAAATTAGCTTTTAATTCACCTTGTATCTACCACATATATTGAGAAATTACTGTAATTAGAGTACTGTAATCATTTATTGCAGGTGGGCATACTGCTCATTTAATGTACCAGCGGACACTTTTTTAAACATTTATTAAATGTATTTTTGCATTTCAAAGACATATTTAAAAAACATGACAAAGTACATAATTTTAAACTTTTTTATTTAAAAAATATTGAATGCTTACAAAAATGTGTCGTATACCTGCCTATTAAAATTTTTGACATGCTTTCCAAGATCAAAGGATCATATGTTAGTACCCTACAGAGCACATACAAGCAACGCATTTTGCTTGTTTCACAATTTATTTATGCAGTGCTATTAATCAAGAATTATATTGCAGTATAAAATTTAATTTTATGAATTTTGCCCCTGCATTCATGGAGCTAAATTCTGCAAGATCTTTGAGAAATGCCTAAATCTAGTGCTACTTATAGACTACTAATTACTTTGCCACTTAGCAAAAGAATATACAAATTATTTTATATATAGAACCTTGAGCATGCTATGTATAACTCACTTTGAGTATGATAACTCACTTTGAGCACCACCTTTGAATATGATAACTCATTTGAACACCATTATGTTTATGTATAAGTGTGTGCTCATGGGCCAATTGACACATTTCGTGGGGTAAATCCTATTCCCTCTGCCTGTAATTAGCTAATTACAGCCCCAGGTGAATATGCTTTTAGAAATTCCTCCAGTCTGTGATAGGACTCAAACCCAACTCTCGCTATATGAGCAACAAGTGGTAAAACCACTATACTGGCATGAATTATGGTGGTGAGGGGAAGAAATGTGTAAAAATCTTTAGTTTAAAATGCCTATGCATTTATTTTATTCAATATTTAAAGTATCTAATTCAGCATTTATTTGTTTAAAAATTGAAGGTTAAATATTGAAGTGAAGTTAAAGATGCCAAACTTCTTTTATTTTATTTATTTTTTTACCTTTATAGTAAATGGATAAAGATGATGATGACATTCCACATTTGTCATTTCATGCCTTACAAGCACTGGAGGAATTTTACAGAGAACAGTCAGAAAAACAAATGAAAGACCCAATCTGTGATATAGGTCAAGAGTTTGAAATTGAAGAAGATTGGGTAAAGAATATTTGTGCTTAGTTAATTTTTAATGGCTATACCCTGGGCATAACTTGAATAAATGTGACTGTTAGGGAGTTGGGTCAGTTAATTGAGAATCTAATTAGAGCTATATTTTATGGTTGGAGAAACAATAAATTAAAAAATGCATAGACTGAAAAATTATAATTAAGCATTAAGGCCATTGACAGTTGAATACTGGAGGTGAAGTATGTATGTTGCTTCTTAATTTCAACACAACACCACTAAAATAAGTGTCCCACTAATAAAAGTAGTAATCACTGTAACACTGGGACACAAAGTTTAGTGGTATTGTATAGCTGTTCAGGTATTATAACCAGAATATTTTAACTCTAAAGAACAATAAGTGATCAGCTAAAGATGCACTAAATTTTCTTGCACAATAAAAATAATTTTATGATGGTTTAACACCTCTTCCTCCATATGACAGTTGTTTCTGACTGAAAATTGTGATTCTTTCAGTTAAGTTAATATTAATATTGAATATTAAGTATCCTTTTTTAACATTTTTTGAATGTTTTTTATTCAATGGATTTTAAGAATTTTAAAGTATATTTTCCCTCTAAAATGGATTTAAATGAAAAAACTAATGTTCACATTGAAAACAACTTTGTGTGAGCTTTAAGAAAAAAAAGAAAAAAAAAAAGTGGTGGAAACACTCCATTAGTTACATCGTATAGTTTTTGATGTGTTTAATTAAAATAAAGTTTGGTTCCTGTCGTAAATTTATTTTTATATTTTTAAGAGATATTTTAGTGGCGTGTATAAATTACTCAATGTACAGTATAATATAATAATATAATATATTATGTCTTACTGTAATGTAAGATTTTCAATTTTTTTTTTTTTTTAAATTGTTTTCGTTTTAATTTCTGGAGAGTATCATACGGAAGTGTTCTACGTATCATATTGAGGTAAACTTCTCTTATTCTTTTACAAGTCTTATTCATTATAATAATATTCATACTTACTTTATTCATACTTATACATTATAATAACATCTTAATTGTACATTGTAAGGTTGTTATTAATATATGTTTTTAAAATACATTCGATTTAATGGACTTTCGGCAATAGTGGATACCCCTTCCCCCAATTAGCCCATGAGTGGGAGAAGACAGAGAGTGGTTATTATTGGACACTGCTCTTCATGGACTAATGTTATAAGTGGAGTCTCCCAGGGTTCGGTATTAGGCCTATTGTTGTTTTTGTATTTATCAATTATATTGATAAAGGTATATCAGGGTTAATGTCTAAGTTTGCAGACAATACAAAGGTTGGTAGGGTTGTTAATGACAGTAATGATAGTATGATACTGCAACAGGATCTGGAAAAGTTGATCTGATGGGCTGAGAGGTGGCAACTGAAGTTTAACATTGACAAATGTAAAGTACTGCACATGGGTAGCAGTAACCCCAGAGTAACGTATCAACTGGGTGGTACTACACTCAGGGTAGTGGAGAATGAAAAGGACCTGGGGATAATTGTGCAGTCAGATATGAAGTTTTCTGAGCAGTGCAGACAAGCTGCAAGAGTAGCTCATGGTGTCTTGTCGGTGATATATACAGGAATTTTGCTAGCAGGGATAAGTGGGTGATTGTCCCCCTTTTTTAAGATAGTACTGTACAGGCCACATCTTGAGTACTGTATACAGGTTTGGAGGCCTCATTTTTGGAAAGATGTAGAGCTGCTGGAATGAGTACAGAGAAGAGCAACGTGATTGGTGAGTGGAACAAATGGTTACTGTTACCAAGAAAGGCTTAAGTTTTGAAAATTGCAGCTTTTGGAGACTAGGCACCTGCGAGGTGATCTAATTGGGGTGTATAAGGCCTTGAATGGTTTGGGCAAGCTCAGTGCTAATGGGATTCTACTTCTTGCTCATATTACTCACCTGAGGGGACATAAATTCAAATTGAGGAAAGACAATTGTAGAAAAGATGTGCAGGTGGTCTGATAGTTGTAGTTGGAACAAACTTCCATCTATTGTAGTGGAGATCGACTTAAATAAATTCAAGGCAGAACTCAACAAAAATTTGGAGTGAATGGATGGGTATTTCACCCATCCATTCACGAAATGGGAAGGTTTTTTTTTTTTTTTTTGGCTGATGCTGTATAAGCTTGCTTTTTTGCATCACATGCCTTTGCTAATGCTAATAAAATATACTTTAAAAACTGAAAATATATACAATTTGATAGAGTATGCAACAAGAAGTTTTCAAGGCAATGAGCCTCTTTCTCTACTTAGACAAGATCAGAAACAGTGAACATAAAATACCACAGAGAGAAAACCCATGCATGCATAAAAAGCTGACAAATGTGAGTTGGACACAGTGAATTGGGGTGGGGGGGGGTGAATGATATCACGAGACATTCATTCATCAGACCCTGCAAGCATATTGCTGTTCCTATTGTACCACTGATTCACTGTCTTTCATCGTGATGTAATACAATGGCCTTCATAATAGGGTGCATGTGGTCCCCAGGCATTACGATTTATCGCGGGACCCACTGTTGCTATATGGAGGGCCCACCATATGAGATGGTATGAGTCTTGAACATAATACCATATCTTAATATTAGATTGGGGATAACAATTTAAAAATGTAGAGCTACTTGCTACTGCAAGGTGAGTGGAACTAAGGGTTGGTGTTACCAAGAAAGGCTTAAGTGCTGCAAATTTCAGCTTCTGGAGACTAGGCACCTGCGAGGTGATCTAACTGAGCTGCTTGCCCCAAGAGTTTACTATCCCTTATTTTTTGAAGATATCTGTGCACCATGTTCTGTCAACAGTCATAACTGATATATCCTTTACGATGTGGCCATTCCATTGCTACCAACAGCATAGATATTTTCATAGAAGTGTTTATGCATTACAACAGTCTTTCATATGTTATGGTAATGATGATTTAGTGCAAATCACTTTAACCCACAACATCATTGGTGAATTTAGTTCATATAGGGTTATCCGAAGAACCAGGTCATCATGGTGATATGTTTTTTTTTTTTTTTTTTTTTTAAGAAAACTCCAAACGCGAGAGGTATTAGAGCCTATAGTACTTAGTACCATGCTTGAGTTGGAGGTTGAGAAGATGAAAGAAGATATTTGTTATCGTTAGACTTGAACTTCTGTAGACTGTAATTTTCAGGAAATACGTACGAAGGAAGATTGTTCCAGAAAACGGCAGTTGAATGAATAAACGAGGAAGATGAAACGTTGGTTTTGTGAGTTTGAGGTTGGACAGTAAATGGATGTTGGCTGGTGACGGCACGTGTTTGGACTGTTTTGAAAGAGAGAGAGGGAATTATAGAAGCCAATTCAGAAGAACGGTGCTCATGGAAGTATCTGTAGAAAAGGCATGCAGCAGAAACAGTATGTCTATGAGACAGCAAGTGGAGAGAGACTGTTAGAGGTGAGTCATTAATTAACCTAACTGCCCCTCTTCTGAATGGAATCTAGAAGCCTGAGAGAGGTTTTGGGGGGCTCCACCCCAGATGTGGGAACAATATTCCATAGTAGGGCAGATTTGTGATTTGTACAGAGTGAGTAGCTGTTTGGAAGAAAAGTAAAGCCGAGAGTGAAACCGAAAACCAAGTTTTTTAGAAGCAGAGGAAGCAATATTTGTAATGAGCTTGTGCCAAGAGAGATTAGAAGTCAGGGTAATCCCCAAAAGAGTTATATCAACTTGCCTAGAAATCAGAGTATCACCAAAGGTAAGCCATAGGAGCTGAAGAATTCTTTTTGAGAGATATAAGACAGGACTGAGTTTTAGAAGGATTGAAATCAACTAAGTTGTCTTTGCCCCACTGAGAATTACCTAGAGATTGGCATTTAAGCAATTGGTAGTGGATATTACAGAAGTTGAAGCTGATTGAGCAGGGCATTTCTCAAATTGGAAAGTGGAATCCAATGTGCTATCGTCGGGAAAACTATGGATAGGATATTATGTCCCTTATCAAAATTATTCCCTGCATCCAGTTCCTTTGTGACCACATCATAGTATCCAGTCAAATTGGTCGGGCAAGACTTTCCCGTAACAAAACCATGCTGTGTCCGAGCTATAATTGAAGTCTTGTCTAGATGATCCTGCAGTGCTTTTTTTATCGGTGCCTCCATTAATTTTCCTGGAACAGAAGTTAAACTAACAGGTCTATAATTACTTGTGTCGACCTTTGATCCTCCTTTGTGAATTGGGGTCACATTTGCACATCTCCAGTCCATGGTACCTCTTCTGAGTCCAAAGAAGCTCTCATAATTTTGGCTAAGGGTTTGTTTACTTCCTTTGCTGCCTCCTTTAATATAACTGGATAGATCCCATCCACCCCAGGTGCCTTTCTTGTGTTTATCTTCAACAATTTCTCCTCCACTTTCCTCTCAGTTATTACAAAATCATCTAGCCCCACTGCCAGAGTTCAATTCACCTCTGGCATTCCCCTCCCTAAGTAACTCCTCACGTGTGAATGTAGATGCAAAATACTCATTTAGTTTGTTAGCCACCTGAGCAGGATCATCAACAGTTGAACCATCCATCAATATTCAGTGGACCAATCTGATTCATCCCTTTCCTTCTAGAGTTCATAGGTAAAGAACTCTTTGCTGTTTTTTTTTTTGCATCCTTTGCCAAAGATTTCTCATAATCTGCCTTTGCCTGCCTAATCTCCTTTGTGACTTGGTTACAGACCAGCTTATATCTATCATAAGCTTCCATGTGACATATTAATTTATATGTATCCTATGCATTTTTTTTTCTCTGCTATATGTCTCATTAGTTCATCTGACATTCATTTAGGCCTAAACCTTGAACAGTACTTCTTAATTGGTATGTAAAGCCTAGTAGATTCAAAGATAAATTCTTTGAATGCTTCCCATTTTGAATTTGCTGTTGGTAACATCATCAGTTGGTCCCACCGTGTAGAATTTAGAATTTAAACTGTCTCAGACCACCGTAGTCGCCTTTACAAAAGTAAAAACCCTTCCCTTTACCCCTGATGGTAGGTACTTCTTTGAGTAAATCCCACTTCAGCACACTGTAATCACTACCACCTAGTGGTTCCTTTATCTGCAGATTCTTAATGCATGAAGAATCACTACTGATAATCAGATCAAGAGTATTATTCCCTCTAGTTGTCTCCCAAACATGCTGATGTAGAAAACAATCATCCAATAAATCCATGAAAGCCTTGCTAGTGTGTGAGTGATCAATCCACAAATTCCAGTCAATATCTGGGAAATTAAAATCCCCCATTATAAGACATTGGGATTTACTGGCCCACTCCATTTCCCTGTACAGTTTCTTATTATACTCATCAGAGTCATCAGAACTATAACACACTCCTACTCTCAATTTTGATCTCCCAATGCTTATGTCACACCAAACTGACTCGACACTGCACTGTCCAGCGATGTCGACTGGCTTCACTTCCTTGGATTTTATGTATTTCTTAACTAATAGCATAACCCCTCCTCCCTTCCTATCCTGTCTATCCTTTCTGTAGACGTTGTACTCCCCAAATTGCAGTTCTGCATCCCTTATATTTGTTTGACACCACGTTTCTGATATCCCAACAATATCTGCCTCTGATGTTTTGAGCAATACCTCAAATTCATCAAATTTATTTACCAAACTCCTGCATTGGTGTATATGCAAATATACATGCATCTGTTCCTATTCTTAGCTACCCTAACACAACCCATGTGTTTACTTATACCGCAATGACTCTCAGCAGTCTCTGAAATACCCTGCATCTTGTTTTCCAGGCTGCTGCTCATTCCAATAGAAGCAGTGCAGGAATTACTTTCATCTCTGCCAGTGGCTACTGTTAATCTATTAGTCCTTGTATCCCCCCAAGCTAGCAGTTTTCCGACCCACTTAACACTGCCTTGATAGCATAAGCAAATATTCTTGCACCCTTTCTATTTAAGTGTATCCCATCCCTGTAGAAGCAGTCTCTCCTGTTAACAAGTACAGACCAGGCTGAAAAAAATTCTACCCCTTGAGCCTTGCACAATCCTTCCAGGGCTGAATTGATTGACAAGGCTCTCATCATATACTCCCTCCTATCATGTCTGGGCAGAATTGCAGACACTTTCAAATTCAACCCTAATTCACGGCTTTTTTTCAACAGTGACCTGTACTTGTTAAGTAATTCCACCGATCTCCTACTCTTAATGTCATTACTTCCAACGTGTACAACAATATCACCTTTTGTGCCTTGAAAAGATGATATCCGCTGTACAATGTCATCAACCTTTGTCCCTGGCAGATATACCCTGGTCCTGTTCCACCTATCCTTTTTACATACCATGTTTCCTGACAATAGAGTCACCAACAACTACTAGTTCCTGTGGGACCAGTGAATTCTGCCTTGGAGGTTGCCGCTGTGTTGCATGATGATCAAGTGCAAGCTCTGGTGTTGATGTGGGCAGCTGAGAGCTTGATGGGCCCCTCAATTTAGATCCTTCGAGGGCATGCACCTTGTCTTTCAGGCTCTCGTATAGGCCCATAACAACACTGAGTTGTCACATTTCCTCACACTCCTTACATCGCACACAGACACACACACACAAAGACATCCCCCTTGGCAATATCATGTCCCTTACCTGATTGCTCCCCAAATATCAATCAAGCAGTGCATTTTAAAAGGCTGTGATTCAGAGGGCAACTGCCCCACTCCCCTGAGCCACAGCACTCCCATTAGCTTGAGCCTTTTGCTTTGCTGCTCTGGTCTGAGTCATGATTTCAATTCAATTTCAATTCCAGTACAAAATTATAGCCCTAAACTTGTATCCCAATGCAGTTATCACACTATATGTCTAGATATTTTTTTCAGTATCGAGTATTATCTCCGAGTTCCGATATATAACTTCCGTGTCAAGTTATGTATTAATTAATTATGTTGCGTTTGTAAAATCTAAGTCATTATATGTATTTAGTTAAAGTACAATTTAATTGACAATGAAGTTTAACAAGATTAATAAATTTTACTGATTAATTGATAATATTATATACTATATTATACTAAGCTAACACTGTGGCCCCGGGTGCCAAGCGAATTCGAGGTCAAGCGATTTTTCTGCGATATATAGAGTGCTCATCAAAAGTGATTAAAGTTTTTTCTAATTTCGTACGTTTCTATTAGCAGCTTTATTTCTATATCGTTCTACACTTAAAAGCCACAAGTTAGAACAGAGAAAGGAAACTCACCTTTCTTTATTTATCCATATATTTCTATTTCCACTAACGAACTAACACTTTAACCGCTTGGCCTCCTAGCGGCACTGCTCCTGCCTCCCCGTGGCGGGGCCGGAAATCTTGGCAAGTAAGACCACTTGCCAAGGGCTAAAAGGAGCAAACATGGCTAACACAGACCATCAGGATATTGAGAACGAAAATCCAAAGAGACAAAAGACTGATCGGATGGAGCAACCTTGCCCATCGTTCTTAATTATCCACTCTCTTACTAGTCAGCCCATTAATAAACTGTCTCCGTTTGTCATACAAAAACATCTGGAGGGTATTGCAGGATCTCCCAAGACGGTGAAGAGACTGCAATCAGGAGACTTACTAGTAGAAACCACCAAACATAGACATTCTGAGAAGCTGTTACAACTGACAAGCTTTGCTGGCATTCCAGTTAAAATATCTCCACATACAACCCTAAATTCATCAAAGGGTGTGATATCCAATTGGGACCTATTAAATGTTACCGAGGAAGAAATAACCCAAGAGCTGCAGGGACAACATGTAATTGAAGCAAGACGAATAATGATTAAAAAAGATAATGAACTTACACCTACAAGAAATATTATTCTCACCTTCAATACACCCAACTTACCCTCCTCTGTAAAAGCAGGTTATTTACTTTGCCGCATCCGACCTTACATTCCCAACACTTTAAGATGTTACAAATGCCAAAAGTATGGCCACTCACAAACTGTATATGCAGAGGAGTTCCTGTCTGCCCTAATTGTGGATCTGCAGATCACATACAAAGTAACTGTACAGCTACAAAAATGACCTGCCCAAATTGCAAAGGTGACCATCCTGCATATTCCAAGACATGCGAAAAGTGGAAAACCGAGAAAAAAATAGTAAAATACAAGGTTGAGAACAAAGTAAGTTACCCAGAAGCGAGAAAATTAGTTGCTCCAACTATAACCAAAAATATGACCTATGCCAATGCTGTAAAAAAATATCAGACAGTCTCCACTCAAACTGATGTAACAGTTCCCATTAACAAATCAATTTCTGATTGGGCTAGAAATGTTCTTTCTAAGCAACAATCCAAGTCCTCTGACAAAGCAAATAATACTCCTCTGACAATACCCGCGGCATCTCCTACTCCAGTCATAGATACCATATCTCATAGTTCAAACGCAAATGTAGTAAAAAATTTTCAGGACACAACCATGGACACAGATGGCACATCCATACAGGATGATCCCCCTCTAGAAATCCATGCAGAAGAAGAAATGGACACAGGTCGACCAGTTTTCTCCAAAAAAGATAAAACTAAATTAGAGCGTCATAAGCCAGTAACCTTCAAAAAACAGTCAGATACAGCTCCATCAATTAAACACAAATAATGCCTTGTATTTTACAATGGAACTGCAGAGGCTTTCGTTGCAACACAGATGATATCCGTGATCTAATTAGCCGATATTCTCCAGTTGCCCTTTGTCTTCAGGAAACTTACCTAACCTCGCAAATTTCTCCTTCAATAAAAAACTATTGTCTTTATCGAAGAGATCGTAACACAGCAAATGCTGCCCATGGTGGTGTAGCAATCCTGATAAACTCAAAGATCCCAACTAAACATATTCCACTTCAAACTGAGATAGAAGCTGTTGCTGTTCATATAACTCTGAATATTTCAATAACAGTTGTTTCAATATACCTACCACCAAACCATACTTATTGTTTAAAAGATCTTGAAGATCTATTCTTACAGATACCTCCACCTCTCTGTATATTAGGGGATTTTAATGGGCACCACCCCTTATGGGGCGATCCTAAACTAGACACACGTGGTCGACTCGTTGAAAGCTTTCTAGAGTCACAAAACCTCACCTTACTCAATACTGGTGCGCACACTCACATACAACTCCCAACTGGACACACCTCAGCAATAGATCTCTCAATTTGTTCTCCAATACTCTTTCCAACCATAGAGTGGTACGTTTTAAATGATCCAATGGGCAGTGACCACCTTCCAATCATATGCAATGTTTTAATGTCACAGACTCCATCAAACAAGCTCCGCAGGAAATGGAAATTTGTTCGCGCAAACTGGGCAAAATTTTGTTCATCAATCTCTCTTGACGAGGAAAAAATCCAGCTCCAAAATATTGATAATGTAACGGATTACATCACATCTCCTAAAAGTGGCCAAGGACACAATACTATTATCAAACCCCCCTGATCGCAAGCATTATAATTATTGGTGGAATGACGAGTGCACAAAAGCAAAGAAAGCAAAAATCAAAGCCTGGAATTTATTTCGGCGATGTCCAACCACAACCAATCTCATTAATTATAAGAAGCTAAGAGCAAAAGCACGATTTGTACAAAAGCAAGCCAAGAAAGAATCCTGGACCCGTTTTGCATCGACCTTTAACAGAAACACTGATCCGAAAACTATATGGAAAAAAATTAGACAGTTATCTGGTAAGTTTCCTACTATACCTTCTCCAATCCTCTCCTGGAAAGGGCAAGATCTATCCAGTTCCTTAGACATTGCTAATGCTTTGGGCAATACTTTTGCTGAAATATCAGCGGCATCAGCATATCCTACATCATTCCAACGAATTAAAAACACTAGAGAAAAGCATGCCATAAAATTTCAAACCGCATGTACTCTTCCATACAACAAACCTCTGCAATACTTTGAACTTCTGCATGCCATTAGAACAGCCCATAATGGTGCAGCCGGGCCAGATGGGATTTATTATGTCATGCTTCAACATCTCGATGACAAAGCTTTAAGCCTGCTTCTGGTTTTTTACAATCGTATATTCTTAGAAAATGTGTTTCCAACTTCTTGGCATCACTCTACTGTTTTGGCATTCCTAAAACCTGGGAAAGATCCAGCTAACCCCTATAGCTATAGACCGATCTCTCTCTCAAGCTGCCTGAGCAAAATCCTTGAAAAAATTGTCCACAGAAGACTCGTATGGATCATTGAGTCACAACATCTAATGAGCCATAGCCAATATGGCTTTCGTAAAAATAGGTCATGCTTAGATCTTATGGTCAAGGCTGAATTCGCCATTCGAAATGCCTTTGTTAAACGGGAACATCTTGTAATGGTTTCAATAGATATCGAGAAGGCTTTTGACACTACCTGGCGGCATGGCATACTTAGTGATCTTTACTCTCTTGGTCTGCGAGGCAACCTTCCTATTTTTGTTCAGAACTTCCTACGTACTAGATCGTTTCAAGTTCAGTACCAAGATGCCCTCTCCAAAACGTTTATACAGGAAGAAGGAGTACCACAGGGATCAGTACTGAGTGCCACTTTGTTTGATCTTAGAATAGATTCCATCACCAATCAGCTTCCAAATACATTTGAGACCTACCTTTATGCAGATGATCTTTCCATCTCCTGCCATTCCCAAAATATGAGATCTATTGAACAGCAGCTCCAGATATCACTTAATAAAATTCAACAGTGGGCCAGCCTCAACGGATATCGACTCTCGCAGCAGAAAACAGTTGCCATCCATTTTTGTAGACAGTGCAAACTTCATCTGGATCCTGAACTTCAAATTTATAATGTCTCCATCCCGGTCACTAATAGCATCAGATTTCTAGGATTAACATTTGATAAAAAGTTAAATTTTATAGACCATATTAAAAATGTACGTACTTCCTGTCTAAAAAAGTTAAATATACTCAGAGCTTTATCCTCCCAAACATGGGGTGCAGATCGTACATCTCTGCTTCGGCTATACCGGGCATTAATCAGATCCCGTCTTGATTATGGAGCTCCAATCTATGATTCAGCCAGATTGAGTGCATTGCGCTGGCTTGATCCAATTCAACACAGTGCCTTGAGACTTTCACTCGGTGCTTTCAGAACATCACCAGCACATAGCCTCTACATTGATGCCCATGAACCCCACTAACTTTACGTAGGAAAACAATGTTACTAAAGTATGCTGTCAAGATACAAAGCTGTGCCATGCATCCGACTCAGTCATACCTGTTTAATCCACCATTAGAAAACCTTTTCAGAAATAAACCAAGCATAGTAAAGCCAGCTGGTCTTCACCTTCTTGAACTGATGCAAATTTGGAATGTTTCCATCCTTTCCGTACAACAGACAACAACTTGTACTCAACCACCATGGGTTCCACCACCTAAACCGACCTGTGACACTTACCTCTCTCAATGGGGAAAGAACATTTTACAAACATCAAATATCAAACAACTTCATGAAGCTCACATTCAAAGATACTTTGACTTCTCTCCAATTTATACAGACGGCTCTAAATCTAATTCAAACGTTGGAGTGGCTGCAGTGTTTACAAATACTGTTATTTCAGCATCCTTGCCATCTGAATTCAGTATCTTCTCAGCTGAATTATATGCAATCAAACTAGCTTTACAGAATCTCTCTTCTGACTGTGCTTTAAAATCTGTTATTTACACTGATTCCCTCAGCTCAATCTTGGCTTTATGTAACCCCTTAGATAAAGTACACCCTATTCTAGACGAAATAAAAAGCATATTACTAAAAATTGAAGAACGCCATCAACTGGTCACCTTCTGCTGGATTCCAGCTCATTCTGGCATTTTGGGCAATGAACTGGCTGATAAAGCTGCAAAAAATCCAACTAGCTTCAACTTAACTAATATCTCTGTTCCGCCATCAGACTATGCATTAAACATTCAGGCTGCATGCCTGTCAAAATGGACAACAATATGGCACTCTCAAATTAACAATAAACTTTTTCAATTTAAACATGATCCAAAAATTTGGCGCTCCAGTGTCCGCACATCAAGACGAGAAGAGGTAGTCCTTTCAAGGGTAAGAATAGGACATACTTACCTGATCCACCTTTATTTACTCACAGGGAACAACCCGCCACAGTGTCCACTTTGTAATGTAAATCTGAGTATTAAACACATTCTCATTGACTGCCCTTACTATGAACAAGACAGAACTTCAACCCTGCTATCACTGGTTAATCTTCGCAGACCAATAACTTTAGAGAAACTCATTGGAGATGACGCAGATATTTCGGAATTTTTCAACTTTTTAAAGAAGACTAGACTTTTTAATCAATTCTGAATTTATGAAAATTTTTGCTTCATTTCTTTTTATTATAAATGAATAGGCGCATTATAGCCAAAGCAGCTTATGCGCCATCAAACCCCCATATCAACAACAGCTAACACT